>NW_024423343.1:33997061-34075574 GCF_017311325.1 Ursus maritimus
GTGTGTAACAGGTAACTCTTTGTGTTTTGTGTCCTCTAAGTCCCTCCTCCTCCCATATTACATGTAACTTCCTCTTAATCTAAACCCCCTCTCTCCTTTCCTGTAACAGCTCCTCCAGTGTTCATTGCTCCCCTCAGTCTTACCTCATACCTCATCTGGAAAATAGAAGCACGAGCCCCACACACTCCCAGCCCACCACTTCTCACCCAGAGTTGCAGTCACTCCCCTGCGTTCTAGGCCAGGAGGGCAGGAATTCTCCCTCCTCCTCCCCTGAGCTCTGGCTCCCATGTATTCTTCTCTCCCCACGGACCTGCTCCATCACCGACAGTCGGCCTAACCTCTTCCTTTCTACAGTCTCAGTTCCCTCAATTCCCCTGAATTTAAAAGTAAATTCAAGTGTTTGCTGTCATTACACAAAACCAAACCCAGCCCAATGTCTCTCTCCAGCTACTGGCCCATCTTTCTTTCCTTTCTTAGCCGAGTTTCTTCAAGAGCTTTCCACAACTTCCCGGCCTTGCAGCCATTCCTGTGTCATCTGTATCTCATCCTCCAGCTTCATCTCTCTGCTGACCTTGTTCCAGGAGCAATCTAACGGCACTGGGTTACTCCCTGGTGTCTCATACTATCGACAACTTCTAACTTCTTGGAACTTTCTCCTCTCGTTTCTCCTCCTTCAACTCGGACTGATCCCTCTTCTTCTCTTTTGTGAGATGTCTGTTGTTCTACAGTGTCCTGCAGTTGTAAGTTCTTCTGTAGTGTGCTACATTCCAGGTGGCCCAGGGCTGAGCCCCTGCCATCACCGCCAACTGGCACACATGATCTTGAGCCAGTTATTTAACTTTCTTTGCCTTGGCTTCCTCCTTTTTCAATGTGAGTGACAGTAATGCCTATCTCAAAGTTGCTTTGGAGACTAAATATGATAATATATCTAAGCTACTTTGAATACTGCCTGGTATATGATAAGCATTCAAAAAAATGTGAGCTATTTTCATTACCATTGTTACTATTTATATTGATAGCTTCCAGTAAGTTATACTTCCAGATGAGACCTCTTCTCTGAGTGACAGAACTGTCTATCTAGATACCTGTGGACAAGCCCTCTTAGGTGTCCTATAATTAGTGCAATGTGTCCAAAGCTAAATTTATGGCTGTCCCTTCCTCTGCTCCTCCTCTCCCAAGTTCCCTAATTTGTGGACAGCACCACCCAGTGACTTAAGACAAGAACTTGGAATCATGCCAGATAATCCCTTCACCACCACTTTCAGTCATAGTGAGCAAAACTACATTTTAGGCCAAGGTGATTTGAGACCCCATTCCACCCTTCCAGGCAAATAATTCCTTATTGTATGTCAAAGACCTAAATCTTCTACCAGGACAATGTATCACCACTTTGTGTTTAAGCCATTCTTGCCTGACACCCCACTCTGAAATGTCTTGCTTAAAAGCAAAGAAGTATTTGTGTAGCAATAGAGAGCATGGCCCTGAGAGATTGGCACACCGGACAGATATACTCTGATGGAAACAAAGTCCACGGGAAAGATCTGGAGCTTAGGAAGTGGCAGGCCGAGCAGGCCTGGAGGTAGTGTGAGTGTGATAAACAGCTGGAAAGAAGAGAGGGGAGTGTCTGTGGGCAGGAAAAGTAGGAGACTCTGGTCCTTCCCAGGTGCACCTAGGGCAGGGCTTGGCCCAACACAAAGGATACTGGATCTTCTTGGTCTTGGGGTCGTATCTTGACACCATGACAGTGCAGGCGCCACAGCCTCCTCCCCCACAGCTGTACTTGGTGCCTGTGAGATAGACTGGAAGGAAGGGAGTCAAGGAAAAAGAGGGGTGCCGTCCACTTTGCTTTTTATGCTGTTCTTCCTTGGATACTGATAACAAGTAACACGTTTTCTTCAGTCTTACCGAGGCTTCTTGTTTAGAGAGTTGTTTCATTTTTTTTTTTTGCATATAAATGAGCTCAGTGATGAAGATAAGAAGAAATACTTACAGACTCACACTGCCTTATCTGAAACCCTCGAGGCCGGATGCATTTCTGATGTAAAATTATCCGTATTTTACAAAGGTTATAAGATAGCATTCCCAAGTGGGGCTAGGGCAGCACCTTCTAATCAAACACATTAATCTGTCTGCAGTGACTCATAGGGGCATTCACACTAAGTGGGACAGGAAGACTACCAACAGCCTCATGAGAGATCAGGGGTTACATCCAAAAGAGGTGTAAAAAGGCTTTTGAATTCAGAGTTGTGGACAATGGGTCGCTGTGGAGGTGGGGGGAAGTAGTGCATGGGAAAAACTTAGAAAACAGTCTCTGGGAGGCTTAACTTGCCCTGTTCAGCAATGTATGCTTCTACCTTCTTATTGGATTAGAGAATATTAATTTAATAACCATGGCTTCTGAACTGGTAATGTCACTAAGCACTGTGTACCTTTTCCCTGTAAGATATTTGCATGTTTTCATAAAGAGAGAACAAATAATACATGTAAATCTCCTGCTTTAGGGTCTTTATGAATCTACTGGAATTTGCTCGGGGCCTTTTCTGGGTGAGTTTAATAAGGATTTCATGGGTGGAGGTCATAATTGGCTTGGGCAGAATGGTGAGTTGAATGGGACACTAGGAGACAATAATGGCTAGAGCAGTGGAATGATGGGTTAGGAAACCAGATTGCAAGGGGTTATATAGTGAGAGACAGAGTCTGGAGAGAAAATGAGACATCAGGTACACATAATTTCTTAGATAAATTTGGCAAAAAAATAACAGGGAGAAACAAAGTAGTGTTTTTAGATGGGTATGTTGGGAGGCAAAAAGACAGAAGTGGGGGAAGGAAGTGGAGATCCTGAAGAGAGGGGATAACAATATCTTGTATACCATTGAATCCCCAGAGCCTAACAGAGTGCCTGGCTCTTAGTAGGTGTTCAATAAGTATATATATTTTAACTTATTATTTTGAAATATTTACAGTTTCACAGGAAGTTGCAAAAACAATACAGTGACGGTACCTGCCATCTTGCTTCCCCCAAAGGGGACATCCCACATAGCTATAGCACAACATCAAAAGCAGGAAGCTGACCTGGGTAGTACGCTGATAACCAGACTGGGAGCTTATTCCAATTTCAGCCCTTACACGTGCACGTGTACCATGTATGTACGGTTCTAGGCAATTTTATCTCAGACAGATCTGTGTCACCACTGCCACAATCACTTGTGCTTCCCCAAACCCAGGACATTCTTTCTGAATATTTATTGCAGGTCTGTTGAAGGTATTGGAGGTGTAGGGAGTGAAAAAAGGCCCAGATCAGAGGTGGAGAGCTGAGAGTACATTAGCTCTATGTTGGAATTTTGAAATATGTTTATAGAACCTTGTTTTCTCCAATAAGACCTATGAAAATGTGTAAGTGACAAGTCAGTGAAGTCATCATGGGAAACCGTCAGTGCCATGTACCCCTCAGCAGTTGGCTAGATGTTTTTACTTTAACACTCCTGCATATAAAACCGTCATCAGCGGGCCGTGAGACTCAAAAGGTCATAAAGTTATTTCTAAAGTTAGCACACTCATGCTTCACTGGATGATTCTTTTGGTTTTGCTCAGGTGAAAACTATGGCAAATAGAGCATGAATCTCTCACTTTTGGATGCCTTTTGTTAACTCCAACTAGACTCTACAAGTGAAACACAACGGTATTTACCTTGAACAAATGCAGGGTGACTTTGTTCAGAAGTCTTAGCATGTCCACTTTTTACCACCCAGTCCAGATTCATTACAGTAAAACACAAGGATACGGACTTTCCTCAGGTAGTATAGTAGGTTTACTTCAGGATCAGCATTCTTCTCTATGACCTACGTTGTGAAAGGAGAAATGGGACTTTAGGAACCTAATACCAACATGTTAGGGCAATTCTATCTATTGTTTTGGGGACATATTTTTGACAGATGGTAAGTTCACAGGGGGAAAAAAATAACACGGGGAACCTTTCTAACACTTGAAACCAATTTTAAAGAAATTATAGAGCATTATTTCAATGTGTCTGAATTTTCCAATATATGTGACAATTATAAATTCTGGATTACTTTTCCTTGTACTTACCCAGAAAAGGCCCAACTGGGGAAAGAGTTACATAGATTCCAAAACTGACTCGGATAACTCGTGGCCATAGGAAGTCATAAAAAATGTTAGCCAGAGATTTCTTAATGGAGTCAGGGGTGTATGTTATAAAGGGAGCCCCTCCCATCCCCTGCTCCAAGCCCCCTAGTGAAGTGGAGATGCCACTCTGCAAAGGAAGAGAAGGGAGCGTGGATCTGGCTCTGCCTCTCGCGTCGCACTCCTGGCTGTTACTGCCAATAGACAGAAGCCGGCACATGATACGAAAACAGCCTGCTTTCACTTGCCCAGATAGTTCTTCTGCTAGGTATAGTCAGGCAAGATTAGAGAGAACAGGAGAGAAACTTACAAGGAAGTGTAGCAATGAACCCAGAAACAGAGGACATTGTTCCATTAAAAGTGTTTTTTACTTTTATCACCCTAGAAAAAGGCAACAAACCACATTATTCTTCATATGCTGCCTCCTATTTTCAAAACTTCTTCTGAGTCCTCAGATTTACTCAGCCAGAGATGAGCTCATCACCTCCACCCCTCAACTTGGTATCTTAGCACGAGGAGGAGGCTACGTACAGTGGCATCTCAGAAACAAAGCATTATAGTTAGATTTGCTTTAACACCCTAATTGTATGCCTATGGAAATTATTTCCAATAGTGGGAACAAGATAGGGGGTAGGGAATGATGGCGTGCAAGCCAAGACTAATATTACTTCCTCCTGTTTCCTCTATAATGGGGGAACACAGCCTGACGACACTATTCTGTACTATAAAGACAGCTGTATACGTGAGACAACATTCCAGGCAAATAGTAAACCTTCCCCAACCACTTTAGCTGCCCGATGAGTGCAACACTTGATTTAATGCTGTCTTCTTCAATCATAACATGGTCTCAGCTTCCAAATGAAAAAGGCAAGATTAGACTTTGGGAAATTAATTAAAGGCTGCCAACTGCAATTCTGACATATCAAATATATGGTACTTCCAATCATTTAAAAAATATTTCAGTGTTCATATGAGAAATACTGGTCATACCAATAGCCATGCTCACAAAATTGTATGGGTACATCCTGTTTCCTCCAGTAATTTATAGATGCTTAGGAAATAAATCCCTTTTTAGTAAGTATATGAGAACAGGGGAAACCTCACCAGCAACTGGAGAGATGCAAGCGAAACCCCAAGACACCATGCCCATTAGATTAGCAAACCTTAGGAAGTCTGATTATAACAAGTTTTGGCACATTAAAGATTGGCAAATCATCTATTGGCAAGGAAACAGCACCTGTCATGCAATGAACTGTGGGAAAAGTAACTTGTATAGAATTCTGGAAAGCCACCTGTCAGAACCTCTGAAATCAGCACGGTACAATCTCACTTAGAGATTCTCTTGCCAGTGTTGGTGAGGAGACACATCATAGGATGTTCACTGCAGCATTTCTTGGGGTAGTGGGGAATCGGAAGCATCCTACGTGTCTAGCGCTACGGTCCTGGATAAGCAGAATGAAGGATGTGCACAGCCTGGAGAACTAGCACGCAGAAGCCACGGGTTTTCACAGAGCAGCATGGAAAAATCTCAAGAACAGTGGTGAGTCACAAAAGGGAATTTTTAAGTCACGATACCACTTGCGTAAGTTAAGAACATACACACACTCGTGCACAACATTGCACAGGCCAAACACTGTATATTTCAAAGATACATCTATATTTCTAAATAACCATATGGAAAGTGGATGGGAAGGACATATATTTAAAAGGCACAAGAGTGGATGTTTATGGGGGAAGGAAATAAAGAGGAGATAGGACATAAAAAGAATAAAAAAGTAATACAAGGCGAAAGAGGAGGCTTGTCCAGACTGTGATGATGATGTACCACAGCCAGAGACGAGTGTGCTTTGCTAAAGGAAGGAAAAGCAACCACAGAAAGAACAAAACCAATTTCTTCAAAGAAGTGGATAATTTCCCCCTTTGGCCATCTGCAACTTGTCTTAGAAATTTGTAAGACAGAGAAGGATAAAAACAGCAAAATACCAGCTGTGATTCAAAAGACTGAAGACCATAGGGAATAATCATTCTAATGTGATATTAAGGGAGAAATGGTTTTATTCACCAACAAAGGAAAAGCAGCAAAGCCCATTTTCCTCACACTCAGAATAAGTTCTTAACTGCTGAATTACTACGAACTGTCACTCAGCAATCATTTTTCTGATGTTCCAGCTGGCTTCAGGTCATTCAAGATCCTGACCTACTGGTAAACATTATTGCTAAACCCAGACTTTTTCTTCGTTCTTTTCTTTCCCTTTCTGTTGTTTAGTTCATAGCCTTCCTAAAAATGATGTTTCCCTGCTATTTGACAGGTAAAAATCCCAAGAATTTTTGCCTTTATTAAAGTTGTGTTTCTTTCTTTAGGGAACAACATCAGTAATCTAAAACAACCGAGGCTTGAGAAGCAAAGCATTAGCACCAAATGACTGTCCAAAATAATTTTTCATTTTAATACTTCGCTAGTTTTTTTCTCTAATTGTCCCAAGGCACCTCAAACTTTCCACGTATTCATTTTGCTCATTAAAGTACAGGATTGAGAACAACTGGCCCACGCTAAGCGTTAGAGCTGCCATATCTCTTCTGAAGAGGAGAAGGTAGCTTACCTAGTACTCCATGTTTCAGAGAGGCTTCTGCCTCTAGGTTAATTGATCAGCGTGAGGTGATTAAGGCAAAACAAAATCATTCTTTGCTACTATTATCCTCAATGTCATATATGCCTCCTATTAAAATAGCATTGGTGAACTCAAGTAGAGCTAATATCCAAAAAAAAGGGGGAATGACAATTTTTCATACCTGTGTCAGAATTGACTTTGGTCTTGATATAGCAAAGAAAAGGAGAGTTCCTTACTGATTCCAAAAGAAAAGAGCAAGCAAAGGCCCCCATGCCTTAATACTTTGCACCAAACCTCGAACTAATGATCAATGTTCAAGTTCATACTACTATATATGACTTGAAAAAGAGAGAAGAGAGAGGATAAAGACATAACAAATGGCATTGCAGTGAAAAAAAGTTAGCTTGGCTTTTGTCCCTGGTATACAAAAATTCACTTTAATCATCTCATAAACTTACCTTTCTTCCATTCACAAAAAAAATCAGTTCATCAGAATTGGGAACAGAAGCCATCATACCAGGAAAAGAAGCCTCTACCAGAATAAAGGTTTGTTTATTCTGAAGAACAGGTATGTTAGAGAAAAACCTGGGTAACTATCAGCCTTGCCCACTGCATGGGGTGATTTATAGCCACATTGCCACGGGAAGAGCACCAACCAGGGCTCTCTGCCCGCCCTGCCCACAGGGACTTTGAATGGTTCTTGGCAGTGCCCTGTCTCCTCCTTTCTTACAAATCAAGTCAGTGTCTTTGCCCATCCCTTTTGGAGTCTGACTGGTTTCCCCAGGGGGATGTGTTTAAAGCCAGGGACTAATAGATAAAAAGTGAGTTTTAAACAGGCTGTTATCTGTCCAAGTCATCAATCAACACAGTGTTATTAAAACTCATAAAACTTTCTTTCCTTGATTTTCCCTGTGCACAGGAAAGATTCCACCATGCATTCCCTAATTTCTCTTTCTTCAGTCTCATTGTTCGTGTATAGAAATGCAACTGATTTCTGAGCACTGATTTTGTATCCCGCCACATTACTGAATTGCTCTATAACTTCTAGTAGTTTAGAGGTGGATTCTTTTGGGTTTTCCACATAGAGTATCATGTCATCTGCGAAGAGAGACAGTTTGACTTCTTCTTTGCCGATTTGAAAACCTTTTATCCCTTTTTGTTGTCTGATTGCTGTTGCAAGGACTTCTAGTACTATGTTGAATAATAATGGCGAGAGTGGGCATCCTTGTCATGTTCCTGATCTTAAGGGAAAGGCTTCCAGCTTTTCCCTATTGAGAATGATATTCGCTATAGGCTTTTCATAGATGGTTTTTATGAAATTGAGGAATGTACCCTCTATCCCTACACTCACTACAGATAAAATACTGGTATCCAAGATCTACAAAGAGCTTCTCAAACTCAATATACGGGAAACAAATAATCAAATAAAAAAATGGGCAGAAGATATGAACAGACACTTTTCCAATGAAGACATACAAATGGCTAACAGACACATGAAAAAATGTTCAAAATCATTAGCCATCAGGGAAATTCAAATCAAAACCACACTAAGATACCACCTTACGCCAGTTAGAATGGCAAAAATTGACAAGATAGGAAACAACAAATGTTGGAGAGGATGTGGAGAAAGGGGATCCCTCCTACACTGTTGGTGGGAATGCAAGTTGGTACAGCCACTCTGGAAAACAGTATGGAGGTCCCTTAAAAAGTTAAAAATTGAGCTACCCTATGATCCAGCCATTGCACTACTGGGTGTTTACCCCAAAGATACAGACGTAGTGAAGAGAAGGGCCATATGCACCCCAATGTTCATAGCAGCATTGTCCTCAATAACGAAATTGTGGAAGGAGCCGAGATGCCCTTCAACAGATGACTGGATTAAGAAGATGTGGTCCATATATACAATGGAATATTACCCAGCCATCAAAAAGAATGATTTCACAACATTTGCAGCACCATGGACGGGACTGGAGGAGATAATGCTAAGTGAAATAAGTCAAGCAGAGAAAGACAATTATTATATGGTTTCACTCATTTATGGAACATAAGAAGTAGGAAGATTGGTAGGAGAAGAAAGAGAAGAAGAAGGGGGGTAAACAGAAGGGGGAATGAACCATTAGAGACTATGGACTCTGGGAAACAAACTGAGGGCTTCAGAGGGGAGGGGACTGGGGGAATGGGATAGGCCAGTGATGGGCCTATTAAGGAGGGCACATATTGCATGGTGCCCTGGGTGTTATACGCAAGTAATGAATCATGGAACTTTACATCAAAAACTAGGGATGTACTGTATGGTGACTAACATAATAAAAAATTATTATAAAAAATAAAGATTGGAAAACATATTAACATCATTTCTTAGTGCTCCTTGGTACACAGATCCGTGGGAAGAGGAGATCTGTCAGTACACAAATCCAGTGATGCAGAACCAGAACATTTATTTGGGTCCTAGTGTACTTTGTTGGAGGAACAAGCAGTCAGGTTCCATGGGGTGGACCCTATGAGAGCAACACTGTTATTGGCACTTTTCAGCTCAAGTCCCCCTCCTCTATCTCAGGACCCACCCACCCACAATTCCTGGATTCTGACCTCTGGTGGGCTGACATATCCCAGTTTAGGGGTCCATAAAAATGTTTTCTTTTTAAAATCAGAAAAAAAATGAATATGAGGCTGGATTATGTTTTTGTACCAATGAAGTTGTAACATACAATTTTAATATTTACGGAGGAAGGAGCCCACAAAGGCAAAAGCCCCCAAAACAGGCTCCATCCTGCACTGTCTCCCCAAAAATTGCAGGGCCTACTATGAGCTATTGGGGCATGTTGAATTCAGGGCTGAAATATCAGCAACACTGCTTTCCCACTGACCTAAACCAAATTCTTCAACTTTGCTTTTAATAAAATCTGTACAATAATTTGATCTTCATCTGTCTAACTTCTCTATTGCTCAACTGTCCTGCATCCAGGTGACCTCTCAAAACTCTGGTACATCAGCACAAACATTTCTCTGCCCACATTCCCAGCTGCTTATTTCAGTGGGTCCAACCCATTTTCACAAACTTCTGTACAGCTAAATGTTATTCCTGATACCTTTTCATTCAACTGAATTTAATCCAAATAAAAGTTTTACTACTTGAGGAACGCTACTTCACGTGGACTCCTGTGATCTGGGTGCCACTCTGTAGCATATAGAGCTAAAGAGATGTGAGCCTTTCAGGACTCCACACAGCAAAGGGCTCTTTGTATTTGATTGTGCTCACATGGCCTTGACTCTAACGGCCAGGCCAAAAGCTTCTCAAATGGACTTCCCTTTTCCATTCTAGTCCCTCAGACTTGTTTTCCACAGTGCAGCTGGAATGATCCATTAGAAACACAAATCTGAATACGTCAATGTCAATTGTGTGTGCCTAAAGTCTTTCAGTGACTTGCTCTGTATTTGGAAAAAAAGAAAGATGCTAACATGGCCAACGTGGTGTAAGGGTCTGGCTCTGCCCCATGCAGACTCTCCATCCCACTGACCTGCTCCTAGCACAGGCGTCCCAGGTCTTGGACCACACCCCTCATTTTCCATCCCAGGGCCTTCAAGCATGCTATCCCCCCGGCACCATCTGCTGCAGTTCCTTCCCCAGTAACACCTCCTTATCCTTCAGGGCATGGTCTTACTCTTGTTCTCTTAGGAAGTTGTCTGACCCCCAGATCTAAAAGCCCTTGATACTATCTTCACTGACCACTTCGTATTTCTCTGGAGCACTTATCAAAGCTTGCAATGACATCTGTGTGATTACTTGTTTAATGCCAGTCTCTCCTATTGGATCATAAAGCCCATGTGGGCAGGGTCTATATTTGTCTTGTTAACCATTTGTCTCCAATGTATGACACTTATAAAGATTTTTTTTTTTTTTAAAGAATGACTGAATCCATACTGTAATGAGATCTTTATAGTTAAGATTTTAGAGTGGGTCGGCTATTGATTTCTTGTTCTTGCTCACTAAAGAACTGATGATAAGCCTCTGCAGTGTGGCTGAGAATAATCTATATTCTTCTGGACCCTCTTCTGGGTGATCTATGTCGTTCTTGTCCTTCTATGAGTCCCATTCTATTTCAGAACTCTTAGTGCTCATCACAGACAGTTCTTCAGATTTTTCTTTTGCACTTGCTCAAAGAAAAGTCATGAAGTATGAAATTCCCATCAGTGATTTCTAGAAGTCTTGGCATCTCTCCAATTTGCTTTGCAGCTTTCTGGATGTCTGTTTAACTCTCTAATGTCAAGGACTTCGTGCTCTTGTGGTTCTGTTTAACTTGAGCATCCTGTATCTGTGTTCTCTTTGGTAGCTTCATTCTCTCTGCAAGACCAGCACTGTCTCTATGATTGTGCAGTGGTGAGGGCATCTGCATCCTGCAATAACAATGAGAGTTCATTTTTATTGAGTGCTTAATACGTGTTGGGCACTGTTCTAAGTATTAGCCCATTTAATTTTCAAACCAAATTAATGAGGCAAGGACTATTATAATGCCCATTTATAGATCAGAAAAACCAAGCCATGAGAGTTTAACTAACTTGCCCAAGGTCATACTCTAATAAATGGTACAGCCAGGATTCAACCTAGGTCACCTGGCTCCAGAGTCCTGGCTGGTCACTACCAAGTAACAGGGCCTCCCTAGGGACTTGTGAATGCTATGGTATTTCTGGGTAGCTTCATTAATCAAACCCGTCAATGAAATAAATCATTAGGGAGTGGCTCACGGAACCCATCTCCTCCTTTGCTCCCCTGGTGACTGCAGTACTGCAGGTAGATGGTGGGTATATGGAATTTTCTTCTGGCTAAGAAGTAACTGCTACCTTGGCCAGTCACTCTTTCTCAAATAAGAGAAGCTGCTTTCTCAGCAAAAAAGAATTGGCATACAGATATGAGCTGAAAATAAGTTAGATGTTTAGAAGCTGATGATGGCCTTTTGTGTTTATCGTATGGCACAGTACCGGCCATAATAGGAACTCAGAAAGACTGTTGAATGAAGAAAATAACACAAGTGAGATGTGTTCCTTAGTTTGGGTTCCTGGATCATTTCCTGTGTTGAAGTCCATTCTGCCAATTTGATGGAAGATACAGAAATAATTAAATTCACCCAAGAAGCTAAAAGATCAAGGGATGATGCCAGAAAAGGGTTAATGTCTTAAGTCTTAACACTTAAACCATCAGAGCATATCAGGTGATGTCCAGACATTTCTTGCTGGGCTTCCATGTGCCATCACAATCAAGGAGCAGCTGGGTTTTCTTGGAGGAATGTCTTTCCTGTGCATTTCTTCCGCACACTTCCTCCCCTGTATCTTTCCAGTCTCCTGACACGATTGTGCATTATGTACTCTAAACAACAATCCAAACCTGCTGCCATGCCAGGAACTCTTAAACTCAGTACTCTGCTCTGCCTTGGGCCCTTTTAGTTCCTTTTCTTATTTATGCCTTGTTTTGTTTTTCTCTACAAATTAATGCCATGTCTCATGCTTTTGTCCTCCCCCCCAAGTTTGTTCCTTATTTCATTTTTTTACTCATTTTCCCTTTAAACAATCATTTGTGATCACAATGCTATCAAATTGGAAATTAAAGATAAAAAAAAGACATCTAGCCACAGATAACACTTAAATTTTAAATATTTAGGTTCAAAGAAGGAATAAAAACAGAAAATATAGACATAAGAATAAATGGCAATGAAAAAGTTATATATCAATGACATGCAACTAAGACTATATTCAGGGGAAAATTTCTTAACTTCAAATGTTTTTATTTTTACCTAGAGTGATTAAAAATAAAAGAACTTAATTTTCAACTCAAGAAAGTAGAAAAGAAAAATAAAGAGAAAGTAGATATGGGTATATAACAATGACAAAGGCAGAAGAAATATTTAGAAAAATGAGAAAAGAGTAAAATAAATAAAACCAAAACTTTAAAAAATCTAATAATTTAAATATCTAATAAGTATGCTTAAAAATGAGAAAATTTAAATAAACAAAATTAAGAACAAGAACTAGGATATAACCATTATGTTCAACTTTGTGCTTATAAATTTGCATTGCTTATACTACTAAAAATTAGGATAAATGCACTTCAATGGAAAAACAGTTGACTATGATATGATGGGACCATGGAAAACAATTTGGCCATTAAAAATAATGAAGATTTCTATATACAAGTTGTGAAGGGCTCTGGCCCAGGATTAACTTTGCCAAGGGGAATTCCTGGAGTCTTCTCCCTGTGTCCAACCTGCTGACTTTGGCCCCTTCACCACTGATTTTCCAACAGTCCTCTCTGATGGTGTCCTTAGTCTCCCTACAGCCTTAAAAGTTCCTTCATCATCAAATCCAGCAAATCTGCTACTTTTAACAACTTAGCAGTAAGTTTAAGAATATTTATTTCTGAGGGGTTTATATGTGTGTGAATGTTATAACACACAAGACACAATCCATGCTGTCAAGAAACTGACAGATGCATATAATGATTCAGAAAAATAACAAAGCAAGATGTTATTCAGTACCCAAACAAACTTGCTCTGAGGCTTCAGGTAGGTGGAGCATGTGAAAATGCTTTGTAAACTGAAGAGTGGCATTCAAATATTGGTAATTATTGTATTTGTTGTTTTCTTTGTTATAGTTCCAAAAAAACTCCTGACAACCTGCATAGTATGTAAACTGCCTCCCTAATTTCAAACTCCTGCTTAGCGTGCCATCCTTTTCACCCTTCACATAAGCCACATATGAGCTGCCCTAGTGCTGAAAACGACGGATGCAGGAGGAGGAGAACCCCAAAATAAAAAGGTGAAAGGGAATGAGTGGGAATTCAAAAAGGACTTATTGAGTTGAGTGGGTGTATGGCAATGCCATTTGCAAAATCAGCTTGTTTGTATATGTAAAAATTGGACAAAAAGAAGTTTGATGTTTTGTACTGTTTGGTATTTGAAAATTTATGTTAGAATACTCTGGACTGAACATTTTTTGAGTATGCTTTGGATACTAAAAATATTATGTGTTAATGCCTTTTGAACTTAACCTATAAGTATACTGGCTACATTTGGCCATTCTCACCTTAACATGGTACATCTATTTTTTTTAATTTAAATTCAATTAGCCAACATATAGTACATCATTAGTCTCAGATGTAGTGTTCAATAATTCATCAGTACACCTATTTTAGTAGTAAATACAACCAATCTTCATTTTAAGCACACATGTAGGNNNNAAAAAAATTCAATGAACAGAATTAGGCTAAACATTACTGTGTTGAAGTTAATGTTGGCAAATATTTCCATAGGTTTTATTTAATCATTTACATAGTTCCTACACATTGCTCTCCAAAAATCATCTTTGGAGGTGACTCTACTTTATCCAACATTTATTGACTGAATTAATGATTCTTTAGTAACTGAGAGCCCTAGAAAATCAAGTGAATTGTCAACTTGTGCATTAAAATAAATAAGAATTTGCTTTTTAGTTACCATGGATTATCACTTATTATACTCCAGTACTTCATACAGACTAATGATAAAAGCTCAATAAAAATTATTTTTAACCATAGCATCTTAACTAAGAAACTCCACAAATAGCAAGCAAACAACAAAACCATTTCTGTTCTCCCATTTTTTCCCTAAGAATAGAAATGCTTTGGTGTAGGCTCTCATCTTCTTTATAAAATCAGTATGGAAGTACCACCCACAACTGGGAAAAAAATTGTATTAAACACCATGTTTTTGTGACACTCCAGGAACATAATTGCTAATACATAGTAAGTGAAGATTACATGATATTTTTAAAATACGTAAATGTGAAAAATTCTGTCAATATGAAAAACAAATACTTAAGAATTGCCCTAATTTTCTATATATTTGAGACAAAGATGTTTATACTAATTACCTGCCCAATGTTTAAGTCATTTAGAAAATCAACTTTTGTTCCGAGCCCCAACTACTAGGCAATAACATTTAGAATCAATTCATGGAATCTAGAAGAAAAATTCAGAAGACAAGGAATATGATTTAAAAGCAGTAAAAAAAACTGAAAACAACCCACTATAATTAATTAGCAAAATTTCTCTTTTTAAATTTTTAATCTATTCCTCAAAAATTATTTATCTTGTATAAGTTTATTTTCTCTCTTTCTAAACGGGTATTCATTATTTTTGTGGATAAATTAAAAGGATTCCTAATTCTTTGACATACTATACAGCAGAGATTAAACGTACACAATACTTACTCTAGCTAAAAAGAGATTGTCTTTCAATAAAGCAGTAAAGACAGGGAATCAACATGCTCAAATGATGACAAATACACTTATTTAAAAATTCTCTTCTATGTTTGATCTTTTAGATCTTTTGACATTAGTATCAATTTATATGAGGTTATTAGCATGAGCAAACTATAATCACTTCAGAAACAAAAATTCTTGAGTTTAAATTCTCAAATTAAGTTTAAAAAATTCTTGACTTTTATCAAAATTGAAACACAAAATGAAGGACAGAGAATACTCTTCAGGTGTATCATTATTTACCCATATTGATTATTGAAAAATGTGTAGGGGCGCCTGGGTAGCGCAGTCGTTAAAGCGTCTGCCTTCGGCTCAGGGCGTGATCCTGGCGTTCCGGGATGGAGCCCCACATCAGGCTCCTCTGCTGGAAGCCTGCTTCTTCCTCTCCCACTCCCCCTGCTGTGTTCCCTCTCTCGCTGGCTGTCTCTCTGTCACATAAATAAATAAAATCTTTAAAAAAAAAAAGAAAAATGTGTAGAGCCTGTTTTAAAAATAGTATATAAAACAAAGGAAAACCTCATAAAATCTTGTGATTTTTCTTTTCTCACGTGTGGTTGTTTGCAAGTTTAATATTCAGTTGTTTTGGGGTGCCTGGACAGCTCAGTCCCTTAAGCGTGTGACTCTTGGTTTTGGCTCAGGTCCCAATCTCAGGGTCTTGTGATCAGCCCCAGTTGGGCTCCATGCTCAGCAGGGAGTTGGCTTGTCTCCCTCTCCCTCTGCACCCTACCCCTGCCCCAACACTGCTCCTGTGTGGGGGCGCTGGTGCACGCGCTCTCCCTCCCTCTCTCTTTTTCACTCTCCCTCTCTAAAACAAATTTTTTTTTAAAAAGTTATTTTTTTTTTCTGTAAGGAAAGGTAATAAAGTAAAAGCAAAGTCAAATTAGCATCAAGTTAAGTTTAAAAAAGCTCATCTCTTTTGGTTTCCAAAAAACCAAAAACGAATGTAGTCTTTAAAAACAAGTAGTCACTGGAGAGAGAGGGGAACTGAAGTAGGATTCGACATGAAACAGGCGCAAAAAGCCAAACACACAAGTAAAACAATTTATATTCAGACTATCAAATTCTTCCTTTACCAATCTTTTATCTAAATAAGGGAAGATTTACAGACGAATAACTAGAATTCACTAATATTTGGTAGGGTCAAAATTTATCTAAAAAGTAAATTTGTATTTATTGCACAGAATTTCCCGAATTTTTTCAGTACTTGTCTGTTCATTATAGACCAAAAGCACAAGATGATGTCTTCATAGCATAGTTTAAAAAGGTATTTTCTTGGCTTTAAATCTTTTCTTTATATATTATGCAAAGGGACATGACAAAGAAAAGTCATTCAGAGCGGGCCTTTTTCACTGTTAGCTTAGTTCAGTGGGGTCATTAAATTTAAAACAGGCATAACAAGTCTGCAAAGTTGCAGCTGATGCCTCTCAGCTCTCCACATTTTGTCGGGGACAATCATTTGCGGTTTCTTTTCTGGTGATCTACACAAAAAGTTTTAAGGAGACCCACAAAGATCAGAATTTTGGGGTCCAAGTTCAACACCTGCTGGTATGGAAAGCAGGTGAATGTAATCTGAATACTGGCTCTTCAGGGTGGTGGCCAGACACATCTGCCACGTGGCTGGTTCATTCTGTGTCTTGAGCTACAAAAAGAACGCTTACAACTTAAGTGGCAAACGAGCTCAACCTGCGCACGCCGACTGTACTCACCCTCCCGGGCAGCTCCTGTGGCACTCCGGGCTATTCCTTCCAGGTCCTTCTTTACTGCTTTCCTCCGTCCAGCCCACCACCTTGTTCTGTCCAGGGCGGAGCAAACCAATACACCGGGAACGAGGACAGCCCTTCTGCAATAGTGAAATACTTTGTCCAATATTCTCAGGGAGGCCAGACCACTGGCAATAAAATCCTCAAATGAACACCGGCACGTTTCCGTCTTTCCTCAGTCTAAAGGAAAGACACACACCTTTCCTACACTTGGGGAACCAGGTATCCGTTCCCATGAAATTCTTTCGCCGGCATCGAGCAGGCACTAGATGAACAAGAGAAGTCCATTTCTTGAAAGCAGGGTATACATCCATTCGCACTTGCATCATTAAAACACAAATGAATGTCTTTGAGCTTCTGAAGTTCGACAAATGGGTTCAAGAAACATCAAGGTGTCTGAAGCTGTCTCAGGAACTTTTCTTCACAAAATGGGTTCCTTTGGCCCCTGCCACGTACCATTTACCATTTGTTTCCAACCACGACGCCTTCCAAGAGACACTGAAGCTACTGCAGAAAACAGCCCGAACGGCCTCAACATATTGAGCTTAAATTGAAGACTCTTTGCACAAGGACGAACGCCACCCTTTCGACTCGCGGTCAGGGGCCTCAACACGCGGGTCAGGGGTACTTTCCACAAGGAGGTCCCAGGGGCAGCACTGAGGAGTGGCCGCGGCTGGGCCCCGTCATAGTCACCTCGTCGTGGTCCCTGCGCGGGCAGGGCTGGCGTGGTACCGGCCTGGGGAACTACTCAGCGAGGAGGCGGCGCCGCGCCTTCAACGGTGCCGGCCGCGCGAGCCCAACCTCCACGGTTTCTGCACGTGGCGCGGGGCACGTGGGCGCGGCCGGGCCTCCACGTGCGGGGCAGCCTCCTATCCCGGCGCGGTCGGAGTCCTGACCTCGAGGGCCCGCCTCCCGCGAGTCCTGACCTCGAGGGCCCGCCTCCCGCGCGGGCGTGGTGGGCGGGGCTGGCCGCTTTCTCTGGGACTCTCTAAAGAGCTGAGTGTTGGAGGATCCGCGTGGCAGCTCCAAGTGTCAGTTGAGCAGAGCGGAACGTTTCAAGGCACGCGGGGATTCTGCCTGGTCATGAGGTGCACCGCCGGCGGGCGCCGATTGATGAGCGGGATGGGGAGGGTTGGGCACCGAGAGGATCTAGGTCAGAATGGCCAGTTGCCATTGTGGTAGCCTTGTGGGTGTGGTAAGAGCAAGGGACAGCGAGAGCCAGGAGAGAGGGCTCCCAGGCTCCATCCATCCCCTGAGCACCCTTGGATTTGGGGGCACATTAACAGAGGCTTCCCGCAGATTGGAGTGCTTTCATCCACCCCAGGGTTATTATGATCGAGTGGTTTGAGGCCAAAAGAGGAGAGGTTTTTTAAGTAGGTATGTGTGAGGGTGGGGTGGCGGCATCAAGTAAGGGATTTTTCAGGGCCTTTAAAATCTTGCTAATGTTACCCGGCCCACACACACACACACACACACACACTCCCCTCTGGCGGAGGTGGGCAGTGTCTGAGGGTGTGTTACTGCTGTGACTGTGGGCACAGAGCCTCAAGCACTCCATCCTTAGTTTAAAGGCGTTTCGTGCTTCTGCCCCTACCTCTACCCTCAGGTACTCCTTCCCTGAGCCGTTCTTGACTCACTCCTTCCTCTCTTTCTCCTTTTTATTTTCTTCTCTTTCTGTTTCTCTCCTTCCCTTCTACGTTTTCCCTTTTTCTTACCTCTCTGCAGTTTCACACTTTGGTGAGTTTTATCCAGTCTCCTGGCTCTGATTACTAATTGCACGCATGACTCATAAATCTGTCTGTAGCCCAGACTTCTTACCAATCCTGAATTAACTGTCTATTCGGTAAATCCCTTGGCTGACAACCAGGCTATAAAGCTAAAATCAAATTCACGTTTCCTTTGAAAGCACCTCCTCCTTCTTTGTTGCCTGTGTCCTCCTCCTGCTGCTCTTTGTACTCCTCTCCCTTCCCCCTCCCCTTACTGCCCCTCCTCCCCCCCTCCGCCCCTCCTCCCACCCTTCACTTCCTCCCCTTCCTCGGCTGGCTGCTTCCTTGCCCACCCCATCCTGTCAGAGGTCAGGGGCCATTGCTTGAATCTCTTTCCATTCCCGCCAGCACTGCCAGTGCTCAAGCCTTTGTCACCTCTTAACTGTCACAGTAGTGTAGGGGAGGAAAACTTTCTCTTTTTCCCTTCTAGATTCTTGGGCTGGTCAAATAATTAAATTTAAACAAGACATTAACAGGAGAAAAAGGCAAATTTTAATTTTGAATGTATGGGAGCTCATAGAAATATGAGACTTAGAGAGGTGACCAAAGCAGGCAGCTTTTTACACCTTTTAGATGAAGAAATTGGTGGAGTTGATAAGACAAAGAAGTCTGGGTTTGGGGTAGCAAATTAATGAAAAAGTAACTAGGTTTCTTTGTTTATACAGCCTTCTCAGCCCTGATTTCCCTCTCTCTGGTGATAAGGATGCCTTCTACTCTCCAGGTGCAGAGAGTGTACCCTTCACGTGAAAAATTTGTTTCCTGCTTTTAGGGGTACAGAGGAGGGTCGTTGTGGCACATTTTGGGGCAGCCTGTTCTGGACCCCATCAGTAGCTTTCACGCTGTTATCTCCTATGTTAATTCATGCTATACCTTCCACCAGATAAAGTCATCCTGATTATGTCATTTTCTTTTCTTTTTTTTTTTTTTAAGATTTTATTTATTTATTCGACAGAGATAGAGACAGCCAGCGAGAGAGGGAACACAAGCAGGGGAAGTGGGAGAGGAAGAAGCAGGCTCATAGCGGAGAAGCCTGATGTGGGGCTCGATCCCAGATCGCCGGGATCACGCCCTGAGCTGAAGGCAGACGCTTAACCGCTGTGCCACCCAGGCGCCCCTGATTATGTCATTTTCTTGATAAAAACCTTCAAAATTCGTCACTGTTGACACAGTAAAACCTGAACTGTTGAATTATATTTAAGAATATCTATGATCCAAGCTAGTTTTCTAGTTTTCTTTCCAGATTTCTCCCATACACAGTCTACCCTCCAGCCAAACCAAATTACCTGTGGTCTGGTAAATATCTGCATCTTTTCTGACCTCCTTCCTTAGCTTCTGCATTTTCCTCCACCTGGAATTCCTTTTCTTTTGTGCCCCTTTGTCTAGATCTTACCCGTTAACTGGGATGTTATCTTCACCTTCCACAGGACTATATTTGGGCTGCATCTGGCACAACACTTTCTACCTTGCATTTCTTTCTTTATAAGACCATATATAATTAAATTATAAGCTCTATGAGGTGGGATCTTGGATTTATTTTTGCCATTCCTTAGATGCCTGGCCACAACTTTTAGTTACTCCCTAAAATTTTGTTGAATAACAAATTATTCGTTCAGATTATGCATCTCAGCTTGCTCTCTGCTCCCCTCTTTTGCCAGATTCTGAAGAATGAGTCTAGCAGTTTAAACCACAAAAACTACTGCAGTACAATTATTAATTGAGTGCCATATACTTTACACAACAGGAATTGTAGTAAGTTTTTTCACATGCATTTTAAAATGTATTGTTTAATCAAGTCAGGTTTGAACACGTCTTGGTGGCTAAAGGAAGTTTCTGCTGACACTAAGTTGGAATGGGTTATTGTTCATAGCACTCTGCTAAACCTCAGATAACTATCTTCTTCTGCCACTCTGACTCAGTCAAACGTCCCTTGCTCACTTCTCCATTACAGGGTTTTGGGCTAGAAAAAGCAGAAAACACGAAGACGCATAAAGGACTAGCTGGGGAGTAATACTTGTCATCATGACGATCATGATAATAATTATCACTAACATTTATTGAGTTGTTGACATGTGCCCCTGTCCTGGGTTAAACACTTTTACAGTTAAGCTCACCTAGTACAGGGACTCTGATAGGTATGTACCCTATTTTCTCTATTTGACAGCTGTGGAAGCTGAGGCACAGGTAGGTCAAAAACTTGCCCAAGGTCCCACTTACGGCTGGTTTAAGTGGCAGAGCTGGGATTTGAACCCTGTCATCCGGTTTTAAAGCCACCATGTCACTCAAACCTTTTCCAGTCAGTCAGCGTTTTGTGAGTATCGAAGCTCAGTGACAGAGGCAGAAGAAATAACACATGTTGCCTGTTCTAAAGCTTGCAGTCTAGCTGGGGACAAAGAATTAGAAGCACTCTGAGTGAGAAAACATCTCTCAGTCCATGGCACTCCCTCGGTGTGTAGTCCCTGGCACTGGAAAGCTTGTATGGTGATTGCCTGTTTCCTGTCTGTTTCTCCACCAGACTGTGGCCTCCCTGGGGCCGGGACTTATGTCCTCTGAATGATTCTCTCTTAGCCCAGCACAGCACCTCACACAGAGCGGGCACACAGACTGTGTGTGTGGAACTGAACCCAACTGTGAAATGGTGTTGTTCAGAACACAGACGTAATGGGGGTCAGATATGGGCTGGCTAGTTTGGCTGGGTTGTTGTAATGAAAAATAGTTGGAAGGCAGGCAGGGACAAGGGGCCCCCAGCCCTAAGAGGAAACCACCCTTACACCACCCTGGAAGGAGCCCTCCCCCCTTTCCTACATGATAGGTAAATGACAAAAACCTAATTGGGTGACAGGCACAGGGAGGGTTTATCAGATTAAAACAGCCTGCCAACCAGCCCATAAAGACCCCTAGACTTGGAAACTCTGGCAGCAACCCTCTTGGGTCCCCTCCCTCTTCGGGAGCTTTGTACCATCACTCAATAAACTTTGCTTTACTATCACTCAATAAACCTCGCTTTGCTGCCCACCACCCTTTGATCGACGTCTTTATTCTTCAAAGCGGCGTGACAAAGAACTTTGGGCACTGAAGGAAAAGAAATCCTGCAACAATTGGGAAGGTTCACAAAGAAGGGCAATTTGAGGGATGAAGGAGGTTTAGAGGTTGTTATAGACTGAATGTTTGTGTCTCCCCCAAATTTATGTGTTGAGATCCTAACTCTCAAGATAACAGTAGTTTCAGAGGTAGTGTTCAGTGATTCATCGATTGTGTATAACATCCAGGGCTCATTACATCACGTGCCCTCCTTAATGCCCATCACCCAATTACCCCATCCCCCCACCCACCTCACCTCCGGCAACCCTCAGTTTGTTTCGTGTAATTAAGAGTCTCTTATGGTTTGTCTCCCTGATTTCATCTTATTTTATTTTTCCCTTCCTTCCGCTATGATCCTGTTTCGTTTCTTAAATTCCACATATGAGTGAGATCATATGATAATTGTCTTTCTCTGACTGACTTATTTCGCTTAGCATAATAATACCCTCTAGTTCTAGCCACTTCATTGCAAATGGCAAGATTTCATTTTTTGATGGCTGTGTAATATTCCATTGTATATATGTACCACATCTTCTTTATCCATTCATCTGTCGATGGACATCTGGGTTCTTTCCTTCGTTTGGCTATTGTGGATATTGCTGCTATAAACATTGGGGTGCAGGTGCCCCTTCAGATCACTACATTTGTATCTTTTGGGTAAATACCCAGTAGCACAATTGCTGGGTTGTAGGGTAGCTCTACTTTCAACTTTGAGGAACCTCCATACTGTTTTCTAAAGTGGCTGCACCAGCTTGCATTCCCACCAACAGTGTAAGAAGGTTCCCTTTTCTCCACATCCTCATCAACATCTGTTATTTCCTGAGTGATTAATTTTAGCCATTCTGACTGGTGTGAGGTGGTATCTCACTGTGGTTTTGATTTGTATTTCACTGTTGCCGAGTGACGCTGAGCATTTTTTCATGTGTCTGTTGGCCTTTTGTATGTCTTCTTTGGAAAAATGCCTGTTCATGTCTTTTGCCCATTTCTTGACTGGATTATTTGTTTCTTGAGTGTTGAGTTTGATAATTTCTTTAAAGAAACGCGACCCCTTTTTGCAAGGTAGGAGGTGTGGAGAAGTGAATCTGAGGTGATGTATCGGAAGATAAACTGTTGGGGGATGGAGCCTCTGTGAATTTTGCCCACTTAGGCATCTCTGAAGGAGTTGCAGAGAATTATCAAGACAAGGGGGGACCCCATACCAGCTCTGCAAACCATCCACACAGTCCATTTGAATTGGCTGTTCATTGTCAAAGTTGGGGCCAGGCCCCTCTCCCTGCCAGCTGCAGTCATAGTGTCTGTTATGATGAGGAGCACAGAAAACCCCAGACACATTCCTGACTCTCCCAGGCCCTGGGGAGATTAAAAATTAAAAGGGAGGATTTTTAATAAACATACTCTGAGACACTCAGCCCATGGTGTCGGGGCGGGGGTGGGCACACTGACCTGGTTTAGAAAATCACTGCCTGCCTGGGCTCATTCTTTTTAAGAGGATGACGTTTTCAGCTGTCCCTCGTGACCAATTCACAGGCAGCAGAGCTTGGTTCTATTGTGGGAACCATGTGGGCCCTGAAGTAGCTCTGTTCTGGAGGAGGGTAGGCCCAGGTAGCAATTCAGAAGCTGGCCCAGCTTGCCAAATGGCAGGAGACAGGCCCAGCAAGCAGATGCCCCAGGGGATAGTGTGGGTGGGGCTGGCAAAGCTGGCCAAAATTTCAGACATTATCCACAGCAGGAACTGAGCTTTTAAAAGATACAGAAGGAGGGGAGGGGGAGGCAGAGGTGTGCCGGGGTGGCTCAGTCAGTTAAGCGTCTGTCTTCAGCTCAGGTCAGGATCTCAGGGTCCTGAGATCTAGCCCCACATCGGACTCCCCTACCTCAGTGGGGAGCCTGCTTCTCCCTCTCCCTCTGCCCCTCCCCTCTACTTGCGCTGTCTCTCAAATGAATAAATAAATAAAATCTTAAAAAAACAAAAGGTACGGAAGGTTTAGAAACATCTTACTTTTTTATTACACTTCTAGTCATGCCGGTGCCAGAGGTTTATCTTCTATACCTCAAATTTAAAAAGCTTTTCCCAAATTGCAAACTTGGAGTACTCTAATAACAAGTCAATGCTTTTTCAAGGTACACATGTCCCTCCCTGGAGATTTAATGTGTCACCTTGGTGAGTGGGGCCTGCCATTGAGCATCTCTGGGTTAGATGTCCCCTGGGGCCTATTCTAATTCTGATGGTATATGTTTCTATGTCCTTTCCAGTTGCCAATTGCCACTGATGCCCCCACCCTGTCCTCCTTTTCCTGTTAAGGGGTGTTCCTCACTGACCTCTTCCTCTCACCATGCAGGCTTCTCCTCTCTGCCTATCCCCTACCATGGTGACAAGGCTTTCCCACCCCCTCCCCAATCCTGAGTCCTGCTTCCTCATCCCAAGCTCCTCCTCTCTTTGCATATCGTCCTCTCCAGAAGAAATCTAAGCATCCCAGAACCTGGGCCCTGCTCAGCTGAGTCAGGGACACTCATTTGCCCTGTCCTCTGTTGAGAGCACTCACGGTCTCCCATCCTGCCTGGCTGTACAGGTTGACTCCTGATCAAGGGCTTCCAGGCAATGAGGTGAAATCCAGGCCCCACTTCACTCCCCAGGCACAGCCACCTGGAGGAAGGGAGCCTTTTCCTCCTGTACCCAAAGATGATCTGTAAGCTAGAGCAGCCCTGTAGGGGCAGCCAGGGCCTCCACGGCCCAGCCTGGACAGAGCATAGATCCAGGAGGGAGAGCTACCGGGAGGACATAAGCAGACAAAAAGGTGGGCTTAGAGTCGGGGCAGGGCAACAGAGGAAAAAGGAGGAACAACTGTGGTGCCTACATAAGGTGAGGGGACAGGGCTAGCTTCCTGAAGAAGTGATATTTACACTGACATCTAAGAGGCGAGAAGGCTGTAGTCAGGGGAGGGATGGTGGGAAGGGAAATCCCAGCGGGGAGGTGGGATGATGGTTACATTTGGGCATCAGCTCGGCTAGGCTATGGTACCCAGTAGCTTGGTCAAACACTAGTCTAATGCTGCTGTGAAGGTATTTTGTAGATATGATTAACATCTGCAATCAGTTGACTTTAAGTAACACAGATTACCTTTGACGATGTGGGCAAGTCTCTAAATCAGTTGAAGGCCTTAAGAACAAAAACTGAGCTTTTCCAGAGAAGGAACTATTCTGTCACGAAACTGTACCATAGAAGTCCTACCCGATTTTCTAGCCTGCTGGCCTGCCCTAGATTTTGGACTTATCAATCCCCACAATTACGTGAACCAGTTCTTTAAAATAAATATCTTCCTGTGTGTATATATATGTGTATGTGTAAATGTGTATATGTTTATATATATATGCACGTATATGTGTATATGTATGTCTATACATGGATGCACGTGTATGTATATGTGTGTGAATTATATATTATTTATGTGTGTGAATATATAATTCACACACATAATACACATACACCCATGTATGCATCGTGTCGGTTCTGGTTTTCTCGAGAATCCTGACTTATGCAGGTGACGTGTGCAAAGGCCTGAGGGAGGGAGAAGATGGGCCCCTTCAAGGATCTGAAGAAGGTTGTGGTGGCCTAAGTGTGGTAATCATGGCACAAGGAGCTTTGGGAAAGGTTGGCAGGGCGGATCATGGAAACCACATTAAGAATGCTGTGTTTTATTATCAGTGCAAGGGAAGCCATCAAAGGGTTCTGACTGTGAATGACACAATCTTCTCCTTAGGTACCCTGTAGCTCATCTGTTGCCTAACATCTGTCACGAGGTAACTCCCACGATGCACCTCAGACATCCCTTGGGCAGTGAGTGTGACTAACGCTGGGAATTAGCAGGCAGGTGGGGGAGTTATTTTGGCTCAGGAAGGCCTTCAGGGGCTTTCAAATGACCTTAACAGGTGGCTCATTAACCCAGCCACACTGGTTTGGTCAGGTCCTACAGCAGTGACCATGGGGCCGGCTGTTCTCAGCAGCAGTCAGATCTCCTCTGCAGCTGGAGGCACACAGGCTCACACCACCTCCCACAACACCAACCCCCCCCCCAACACACACACATACACAGGGCAGGCCAGAGAGCTGCGGGCAGGCAGGAGGGAGCCCGTGGTTGTGATTCTTCACACCTGCCTTCTGCATGATGCCACTAGTGCCCTTCTGTTGACTCCTGTCAACCACCCTGGGAAATGAGGTCCCTGCACTCCAAGTGCCCTGCCAAGGGTCAGGTAGCAACAGGTGGTGGGGGTCCTCAGGATCCAGGCTCAGGCCTAGTGGCCCCATGCCTCAACTGTCCACATATGAGAGCAAGCAGGTGCAAGCCCACTGGGCAGAGAGTTTCCAGGGCTGGGAGGCTTCGCAAGGTGAAGAGACATGGGGTGGAACAGGGCCCTGTAGACAAATGCCTCCCAGGACAAAAGGGAAGGAAAGGATATGTGACAGGTTGATAATCCCAGCTCTCCACTGAGGTTTCCCGAACTCTTCCCTGTCCTAAGGCCTAGATGGGTGTGGGGTTGGGTGAGTAGGTGGGGGAGGAAATGAGGAGACCATGGTGTAGGCTGTGCTGGATCAAGAGGTCTCTTGTAATCTAAACATGTCTTGGTTGAAAAATGCACACCTCAGAAAAGTAAACAAGGGCAAGAGATTTGTGATGCATCATTCTGGCCTTTCCCCCATGTGGACTTCAAAAGGTCACAATCATTGGAAAGGAGTTTCTTCTACCACTAATACCCTTATTTCTCGAATCTGGAATAGGTACCTAGCTGTCCCTCTTGTAAGCTCTCCTGGAGGAAGCAGAGTGCAGGAATCATTGGTCACCTTCACAGGCCTGCATAGTTCCAGTGGCAGCCAGCCTTGTTTCTGGAATTCCATAGGATTTTATCTAGTCTAGAACTCCTGTGATCCATTCCAGGTAGAGCTATGCCTTTTCTGAAACAGATGATTTTGATGATATGAAAACATATTCTGGCAAAATGTATCATGTCTTTTAAATTTTTATTTTGATGAAATCTGTTTAAAAGAAGAAAAAATTTTTAGTGACAACACGAGACCTAATTTCTGAGTAGCCTATCCTTTTATGGAACTATTCACATGAAAAGATTACTTCTTCTGAAACTTGTCCTGGAATGGATTTAAGTTCATGATGCTTGGGACACCTGGGTGACTCAGTTGGTTAAGCATCTGCGTTTGGCTCAGGTCATGATCCCAATGTCCTGGCATTGAGCCCCACCTTGGGCTCCCTGCTCAGCAATGAGTCTGCTTCTCCCACCCCTTGTGCTTGTGCTCTTGCTCTCTCTCTCTCTTCCTCTCAAATAAATAAAGATCTTTTTAAAAAAGTTCATGATGCTTGTTAGGGCTGAAGAAGAAGGATATGTATCACACTATGTTGTGTGTGGGATTAATTTATTGGGATTGCACTCAACCTGGATGAAATAAGTCAAGCAGAGAAAGACAATTATCACATGGTTTCACTCATTTATGGAACATAAGAAATAGCAGGAAGATCGGTAGAAGAAGGAAGGGAAGAATGAAGGGGGGGTAAACAGAAGGGGGAATGAACATGAGAGACTATGGACTCTGGAAACAAACTGAGGGCTTCAGAGGGAAGGGAGGAGGGGGATTGGGATAGGCCGGTGATGGGTATTTAGGAGGGCACATATTGCATGGAGCACTGGGTGTTATACACAAATAATGAACCATGGAACACTACATCAAAAACTGAGGATGTACTGTATGGTGACTAACATAACATAATGAAAAATTATTATAAAAAAAAGAAAAATCACTTCCCTTATTATGTGTATAACATTTTCATATTTTTTATACTAGTGTATTATATTCTACTCAATTAAAAAATGGTGGTTGTAACTAGTCTATTAACTCTATGATCCTCTAATAGGCAGTGAACTGTAAGTTGAAAAACTCTACTCAGGTGCTTACCTGAGAAAGTTTACCGCAGGGAAAGGGGAGGGCAAAGGAAAGAAACAATTTCTATCTTTGTCTGGGAAGTACAGTATAGTGAACTCTACACTTTCTGTGGGTAAAAATGGGCAGATGAAGTGGATCTGGGGGTCAGCCATAGATGTGATTTGATTACAGACAGAAAAAAAATCAACCTATCAAACAGGATGTCAGTCTTTAAACCTTAAAAAACAGATGGAAAAATCAAATGAAAGTTTAGATTTTCCAGGGAATGGAAGCCCTTAAGCTCCACCCATATTAAAATTGAGACCCCAGGTCTCAATCCCCTTATGTGACATTTAGATGCTTGCATAAAATTTTCAGCTGCCTTTAATAGGAAAAATGAACACCACAAAAGTTCCTGAGAAATTGGAGTATACTTGGCTTGACAGGAGGGAGTGGAGTGGGGGTCCTAGAAAGTTGGATGAGGAGACACATCAAATTATCCACCCACAGAGAGGGCTGGTTATGTTACTACTAGAGAATGGGCTAGATCCATTTACACTGACATCTGTGGGCTTGGTTCCAGGTAGGGGATCTGTGGCTACACACTGGAGGGGCTGAGGAAGTACAGGGGAGCCCTTTGTGCATCATATGAGGTAGGGGGAAGATTAGAAGGCTAAGTGGTAAGGAGATAGCACCAGCCTTCTGCTTCAGCATCCTGAACTTGACTAGCAGGGATGCCCTGCCTTTGCTCCCTTCAGGCTGTAGATTTCACTTTTTGGAAGGCTGGGGTTGCCCTCTCACTGGTGAGGGTGGCTTCAGGAAGGAAGACCCTCGGTAAAAGGTACAGTGCTATGAACCTAGCCTGTTTCTTGGTTGAAGGTTGGTAGTGATGGTGGTGTAGAAAGATCCCCCCGTCTACCTGTGTGAGTAGGTATTACAGGCTACAGTCTCTCTCTTGTTTGAAGGGGTGGAAGACATTGCTTTTATACTTGCTCCTGGTCTAGAGGCTTAACAAGGTTAAGGGAATCCACTGACCATCATCTGCTAGTTCACCTGTCCTTTCAGAGAAGGTGAGCAACCTCCACTGCTGGTTTACTACGTAGACATTCCAAAAGCCTGAGAATAGCTCAGGATATAATCCAGATAAGCTGATTATGAAACAGGTTCTTGGAGTCTTATTTTCAGATTTTTAGCAGTGCAGGTTAGCTAAGGCATCATGTGGTCTAAGAGTGGGGTGGGATCTTTCAGGCTCTGAGATCCTCACGGGGACATTATGTAATTAACTGGGGGAAGCCAGCCCAAGAAACCTGCAGTAAAGATGGCTAAAGGTTCAGAAAGAAGGGATGTTCTATAGGCTAAGGAAGTCCAGAGTTCTCCTTGTCCCCGTTCCCCTCTAAAAGGAAGGAGGGTTGCTACCGAAGTAGGCCAAGGCTAAGGATATTTTATTGGTTACTACTTTCATTGTGAGGACATTTCAATGAGGAGGGCTTTCCTAGTGACAAGTTCAACTCTAGATGCTCTCTTGCCTCCCATCAAAGGGAGGCTAGAGAGGTGAGAGGCAGTGCTGGGTCTCCTCTCCTGGGAGGAGGCTGCTAGGCACACACTCTTTTCTCCTTCCTCTTTGACCCCTGAATTTTCCTCCTCCCAGGTTGATGAAAAAAAGCTTGGGGCACTGCCCACAAGGAAGCTAGACAACCTCGGGAATGCCCAGGGTAAGGATTAAGTTCTATCTTATGGAAAAACTCTCCTTCTTACCTCCAGTTTATGCAAAGGAATTTCCAAGGGTATTCCCATGTAACGGCCAACATTCTAGAGCAGGGCTTGGAGCTGAAGCTCCCAAGGAAAAACGAACTTATTTGTCGATCAATCTCTGGGACTTTGAGGGTGGAAGTCAATTGTTGTTTGATTTGTTTTTTAATAGATCAGGGCAAGTTGAACATGTTTGTAAGAGGAAGTTAATGAACCAGAAGAAAGATCTGAAGATTGGGCTAATGGATGGAATGAGCTCTCAGAGGAGGAAGGAGGGCACAGGATCGTAAGCCTGTTAGAGGGTCTGTCTTGGAAGGAAGAAGGAATTCTGCTGAGGTAGGAGGTGAAGGAGGAATAAAAGGTGGCAATGCAGAATAACTGAGAGTTGAGGGAAGGGAGGAATGCGAGAATATAAGGCTATGCTGGGATTCCCTGCAGAGGAGGAGTTGAGGTGGGCCTTAGAAGGCCACCCAGGGGGTGAGGGCGGCGACTAGAGGTGAGCCAGATAGAATGTGAGCCCTATTTGCCCAGTCCAACCCAACCAGCTCTGCTTTTATTTGCTTTATGTTAGGGTTTCATTTATGATTTGCTGAAGCCTTAACAGGGCCATGAAAACCACTGTCCAGAGCAGCAAGCTCAGGAGCTATCCCAGACTGGGCACAGAACAAAGGCAGTGTGTTGGGGCGCCTGGGTGGCTTAGTCGTTAGGCGTCTGCCTTCGGCTCAGGGCATGATCCCGGCGTTCTGGGATGGAGCCCCGCATCAGGCTCCTCCGCTGGGAGCCTGCTTCTTCCTCTCCCGCTCCCCCTGCTTGTGTTCCCTCTCTCTCTGGCTGTCTCTCTCTCTGTCAAATAAATAAATAAAATCTTAAAAAAAAAAAAAAAAGAACAAAGGCAGTGTGGTGTGAAGAGATTTGGGTTCTGAAGTCAGACATCCCCGAGATGGAAGGCCTCTGCTTCTTCTCATCATGCAAGTGACTTATACTTTCCATACCTCAGGGATCTCATCTGTGACCTCAGTGCTCATGGGGAAAAGCATCAGGAAAAATTTTCTAGACTAGAGCAGAAGGCTCCTCTGGAGAAGGGTTTGAGACTTAAGAGAAGGTTGGGAATCAGTAAAATCCTCACCTGCACAGCTTTTCCATGGGCATCTGTACTAGTAGAGGCTGCCATGAGAATTGTGTTGGGCACTGTCATGGTATTCATGTAGCCAAGGTGTCTGGAAGACATTGGTATCTTTAATTCATGGCTGGCCACCTGCACAGGAAAACAGACAGAATGTGCCGGTCCAAAGTGAAACTGGGACAATAATCTAAACCTATTAGAAAAGCTTTTTTTTTCCTTTCAGAAAGTGATAAGGAGATTAATAATTGATGGTTCAAATAGTCATTTTCAAGCCAAAATTTTTATAAAGAGTTTTAAAGTTTTAAAATGAGAAGTGTTTCTCTATATCCCAAACCTCTCAAGTGCCATGGGTCAGGACAAATCCCACAATGTCACATATCATGGGTTAAAATAGGCTTTATTGTGGAAAGGGGAATCTTACCAAGAGAAAGCATAGATTCTCCATCCTTTCATGACCCACAGAGAGGCCTGCTGGACTTAGGAACCCATGAGAAGTTATAGAACTTCTGCCAGAGGGAAGGAAGCCACCGGTCCCTGGGGAAGTGGAATTTTGGTGAGAGATAAGGGAGGAAAGCCCCCTTCCCAAGTCCCAGCGGGCTTATTTCCCAGTAATCCAGAATGAGCTCCTAGGGACACTTGTAGGTGACTTTGGTCATTGTATCACAAAGCTCCAAAGCAGCATAATACAGTGTCTGGGAATATTTTATGAAGTCTAATTTTGGCCGATGGCAAAACTGAAACTACCTCTCTCACCTGTATCATTTTGGTATTAATACCTTGTCCCAATTCAACTCTACCATGAGCAACCAGTACAGACCCATCTGCGTAGACATGAACCAGAGCAGCAGCCTGGAAATAAAAATGAGAAATCTGTTCTTCCTGCCACTGGTACAGGAATCTTCAACAGTGAGGCACTAACAAGAATAGTTACCCAAAGCCCCTGAAATAAAGCCAGCGTTTCATGCTATTAGGAACAGAACCAATGGTTTCATTAAAAGGTGTGTACCACCTGTGAATAGCAAAGGTGCCATTCTATGAAAACTGAGAAGGAAAAGCCCAAATGCATATGATATTGTTCAACTTTGGTCATGAGCCGTCTCACAGTCCTCTGGCTGGTTTCCTCAGCACTAACTAGTCACAGTTTGCCTGTTGGGCACTGTTCTTCCCTCTGAGTCTCTTCTAGTATGCCGCTGATTTCAACAAGGAGAGCTCTTCCTCTGCTTCACCAACTCTGCAAAGCAATAACAGATGGACCCAAACTGTTAGCAACCAGTAGAATTTAGACCTTATTGCCCTTTGTTGGATTGCAGACTCTCTGCCTTTAGTTGTCATTTAGGGACTGACACTCTGTCCTAGTGAGTTTGTTCTCCTTATTCCTCTGGGTATATGACTCTCAACTGCTTCTGGGGAGTGAAAAGCATGCAGATAAGTAAGGAATAAGAGACAGTAACACAGAAAGACAAAAGCGGTCCATTATTTCATCACTCACACATACCCTGTTATTATAAGAAAAATCAATTAGTGCTAATGTAAGTCCACAATCCCTTAACTGCAATTCTGAATTCCATAAAGCCCTGAAAACCAATTTGGTGGACAATCTGACTCAATCTCATCCAGTGATAAGATTCATAGTCTTTAAAAAAAATTCCACTTAGTGTGAATAATCATACACTTCACTGCAGAAATATTAACATGTTTAAATAGGGTATGTTACTCTAGACTCCACTGAAGATTTCATGTAATATGTGTAATATAGATATGATCTTTTAAAATAAAAAAAATTTAGAATTCCAAACTATATCTGGCCTCGAGGGTTCCATAGAAGGGACTATGAGCATGTACCTGTACCCAGAAAAATCAAACAATACAAGAAGGCATGAGATGACGAATGAAAGCTCCCCTGCCCACTCATCAGTCCTGCTCCTCTTCTTAAAGGTAACCGCTGAGAGCAGTTCCTTGTAATTCCTTCTAGAATTTATTTTTATGAATGTTATAAACATTTTGAAATAATTTTAAAAAGGTATAATATTATAAACACAATTCTTGCATAATTTTCCATATCAACATATATAGATCTACTTTATTTGTTTTAATATCTTCCCAGTAGTTCATTATATAGATGCATCATAATTTATTTAATAAATTATTTAAAGAAGTCCCAAATAAGGCATACTTTTTAAAAATTCTTGTTATCAATATCTCCCTGCAATGAATGAACGTCTTTGCGTATATATCCTGGCAAAAAAGTTTTTGTGAATATGTTCATTGGTTAAATTCCTAAGTGACAGTGGACTCAGGGTTTCTTTTTGGGGTGATAAAAATATTGTAAAATTAGATTGTGGTGATGGCTACACAACTCTACAAATATACTACAAACCACTGAATTGTACGTTTTAAATGGGTTAATTTTATGGTATGTGAATTATATCTCAATGAAGCTGTTAACTCTTAGCAGTGAAAGCAGTAGGTCTGAGCATATGTGTAGTAAAATGTTTATAGTTATTTTTGTAATTGTGCACATTCAGCCATATCCTCACCAGCATGACTCTCTGCTTTCTTGCTTGGGCTTTTATGTTATGGTATTATTGTTTGCTTATAGGAATGCCTTGAGCCTGGAGGTAACAGTCCAGCCATAAAAGGGACTTCACTTTTGACAGGTAGCGTTTTGAGTCTGCTCTGCTCCAGTGGGCCCAACCTTAACTGGTGGGTGTGACCTCAGCCAAAGGCCTTGCCTTAGGGTTTTTCGTGGAGGGAAGGGTGTCCCTCCACCAACGGGATGAAGCTGGTGCAGCCTGTGTGGGGGCATATTTCTTATATGGAGGAGTTACTGCCCTCGGTCATGAGGGTATATGGCCCTACCCTTCAGCAGCCAGCTGCCCCAGGACTGCAATGATTCCTTCTGTGTTAGTGTTATCAATTTGGGTAAGATTTACACTTCCTCTATATTTCCCACACTATCTAACACACTTCATAACTTAAGAAGGCTTTCACATGTATTATCTCATTTAATCTACCTGACAATCCTGTGAGATTGACTATAGTATTCCCATTTTGTAGATGAGGAAACAGATGAGAACTGGAGACCTGTCAGGGTCACACAGCCATTAAACCCACAGAGCCAGGGTGCAAACTCAGACCTCCGCGTAGCAAACCCCGTTTGCAACCCATTGCCTTGATTACGTCATCAGTCTCACTGCAGATGCCAGGCAAAGGTGTGCAGAGTTGAGTGGCTCTGGGTTTTATCTTTCTTGATTGAGAGCAGATGACAGGTGACTTGAGAGGGAATGTATATGACATGGATTCCGAGGGAGGCTGAGAGGCTTTACTACCCCTACATCATTACAGTTCTCTTTCAACTACTGCTTTTCCACTCAGCTTACTACTAGGTTTGTTTCAATTTACTCAATCACTATGTGAAGAAGAATGGTAGAAAGTAGTGGATGAGGGAATATTCTCACATAATGACATTAAAATATTGTATGCCACAACTCCATTTTTGTAGATGAATGTTTACTTATGATTATATAAATATGGAGAAAGAAACGGAAGGATGTACACCAGACTATTGACACTGGTTACCTGCGGGTATATGTGTGTGGGGGGGGCGGGAGGCAATATTCCCTTACCCCACCAAAACAAAGCAAAACAAAAAAGGCAAAACCTTTTAAAATATGCCTACAACTACACACAGCATGTAAAAAATAAACCTTAGTGTGTAAATTTATACAGACATGTACATATGCATTGAGAAGTATAGAAAAGGATATTAATATATCAGTGAATTTTTTACAATAACAATAAGCATATTATTTATACAAAAAAAAGCAGTAAAGCTATTTTCATTCAGAAGGAAACAATGGCCACTAAAATATATATTTTAACAACTTTTCCTTGAAAGAAGGTATACTAAGCAGCCATCTATATGGTCGGGTATAAAGGATGGTTGGCATCCCCTTGTCCAAGCATGTGTTTAATGGGGCTCTGAATATTGTCAGAGGTTCCTAAACTGGGGAAACATGGATATTTAGGCACTGTTCTAGAAATCTCCCGTTAAAATACAGATTTTACCAGGTGGGTGAAATTCATTAATCTATAATCCCAAGTTAGCGTCGCTCCAGAGTAGAAGGGAGAAGGTCTTGAGCAAGTAGAACCTTGTCAGGTAAAAAGTTCTAGGAGACAGGTTGACTGGAGGGCAGATCACAGGCAACTTTGAGCATGTTAATAAATATACATATACATTAATTTTTTGGGGGGGAAACTAAGCTAGTCATTTTCTTTCCTGAACTTAATGGTTGGTTAAAACCACAATTTTGGGTGTGGTTAATTAAACTTTTCAAAGAAATCTCTGTTTACAAGTAAGGATTATATTTTCAAATCATCTAGTGGTAAATGAAATTGCTGAAGTAGACACATGAATCCATTTGGGGCGATTTAACACATTGGAGTTGCTCCATTTCCCAGGTCCACTATGGGAAGGTGGCTGCTAGAAGCAAGAGAAGTAACTTGTAGAGTTTCATCTCTTTGGCAAGGAGTCCCTGAATATTCCATGTAGCAGTGTTTATATATTTTCAACTTTTTCCATAATTATCTAGTGTAATCCCATAAAATTCAGTTAAAAAAATTGTTCTAAAATCCCACTCATTAACGTTGCCTTTCAGGAATCTGTGTTTGCTTGATTTCAATGGCTTAAATCGCTAGCAGAAATGTTGGTATCTTCTCTGTAGTTTTCCAATGATTCCACTGTGTCTTTGCAGGAAAGACCATAACATGGATCTTATTTTTCTAGAACTAGTAAAGCAACTTCAAAGACATTAGAAAGGAAGACCCAATACCTCCCAAAATTGTTTCACCTTCTCATTTATGTAACAATCCATTCACCCAACCATCAACCATCCATCCATCCATCCATCCATCCATCCATCCATCCATCCATCCATCCAACAGACATTTATGCCTTGTGCTAGGCAGAGGAATAACAAGATGATTAAGGCAAGGGCTTATCTTATAGTCTGTGATGAGAAGCCCTAAAGGGAAACCAACAATTTCATTGTGTGACTACAATTAAAAACCAAGAGTAGGTGGTGCAGGGCCGGTACTGCAGGTTATATAAGCCTTCCAGGAGTCATACTTAAGGGTTACACAAAAGCATGACAACAGCTGTTAAATGGGATTGTGACTTAAGGTAGTCATCAAAATTATCTGTACATTAGAACTTCGGTGTTTTTAGTATCAGTTTTCCTGACAGACTTCCTTCATTGTCAGTAATTGATCATTAACCAATAGCATGTGGCTGCTATAGCATATGGAAACAAACCTGCCAAACCAGTACCAACACCTTCGGAGTTGACAGATAATTTTCTAAAAATTAGTATCAGTAGATCTTCTATTACAAGCCCTTAGAAAATTGTTTTCAGATTTAGAAGCATTTCTGAAAATTTCCTAATAATAAAATGTCTTCAGATATCTAACTGAAATTTTACAGGGATAATGGCTATTCCTCTCTTCTTCCATTAACTCTGCTGGTTAAATTCCTCTATAGCTTTTTTCCCGCTAGAGTGTGAAGGGTTTTCATACATTTCTGCCAGCAGCCCATCAGATTCTTTGGATCAAATTCTTGCTTGCAAGTTGTCCTACCAATTGTTTTGTACATGTTTAACTCCCTAACCAGGAGGGTGAAGACACCAAGCTTCACAAGACCCACCAACAGTGTGTCCATGACAGAGATTAGCCTGTACAATATTATGGAACCAACATGAAAGAACATACTGAAGGAAAATTAAGCATTTAAGATTCAACAGTTTTGAGAACTGAAAAGATTGTGCTTCTATCTGTTCGAAGACTTTTTCTGATGACTAGTTCCTGTCTGTTACCTTCTCTGGTAGCAGGTGGCATCTGGCTGCCATAGCTGTCATCCAAGTCTCTGTTACAAATACTCCTTGGGGGAAACCCAGCCCCCCAGAAGGCTCTATTGGACAGCAAACTGGTTTTGCAGGCTCAGCTTTGAGCCCAGAAGTTAAGAACCTTATAAGCGTTTTGTTTGAGTAAAGCATATTCTATTACCTGAAAAGTGTTCCAAGTACAAAGGGGATTAAAGTGATGAAATCTGGATCGATGCCACCTTAAATAGGCAATAGTCAAATTCCCTGTTCGGGCGGAAGGAATGTCAGCCCTTCTGAAATGTAGTTTTCTACTTGATTCTCAGAGGCAACCAGAGAAAAATACCTCCCAGGTTCCTCAGCAACCTACCTCAATGACCAGCTACTTACTTTTAAATTATAAGCATATAAATATATATATATATATATATACACACACACATATATATATACACATTATATATATGCCCATACTTACATGAATAGATAAAAGATATTTCTGTAATTTAAACTAATTTATATTCTGTATTGGTAGAAATGGAAACAACTTAATGTTTGTTTTTTAAAAAATTTTCTGACATCTCAAAATGTTATGTTATGGATACTCAGAGTTTTTTCCTTTAGACTAGAGACTTCCTTAGTATTCCCTGAGAGCTTCTCCATTTTTTTTCCTGAATATTTAAAACATGAAGCCTCAAGTAAAGCCCAAGGTTTTGGATAGGGACCTAACCAAAGCATTTTGGTACTGATGGCCTAGAGTGACTCTCCTCGATCAGCGAGTCCAATGTCAGGTAGACAGAAGAAGGGAAAGAATAGTTCCCAGACGGGCGCAGTCATTCCCAGGCTTTTGTGGAGTTGGGATCTCAGGACAGAATCTCTTCCTCCAAGGTGCTAGTGCACATTTGCTTTTTAAATGAGAATATATTTATTTTAAGAATGAACAAAAAGCCTGCATGTCATAAAACCATAGGTGGGTGGGTCATGAAAATTCCATTTGGGAGTCGAATGTGGGTTTCCATTTAAGGTTTCATTAGGAAGCAAAGGTAACAGGTGGGGCTTTCTTCTGATGAAATGAGCACGTTGAGAAAAAACGAATTCTGAAGCTTCTAGGATAGGCAGAAATACTGGGGCAGAGTGGAAAAAAGCCAAAGAGGCCATTGATGTCTTCAAAACTATTGTCAAGGGATTAGATAGTGAGTGAAAGAGGCCATGGGAGGGGCTCTGTGATTTTGGAGCATGAGACACTACAAGGGCAGCTGGCCCTGGACGAGGGCCAAGGATGGGCCCAGGCTCTGGGCTGGAGAGGAGGTGCTGGAAAGTGTGTAGGTAGACTGTTTCCCTTGCCATAGCAGAGGAGGGATTTGCCTGGGACAGGCTCAAACTCTGCCCTCCTTCTGGACACCAAGAATGTTCTTCCCTGACCCTTATTGGCCTTGCCTAGGGTGAAGGAGGTGGGGGGAAAAGGAGAAAGGATGACTGAGCTGGGTAGAAGTGTATTTTTTCAGGGAAACTGGAGGCATTCATCAAAGAGACACACCATGACCCGAGTGTAGCAAAGGGGAATGAGCATTAGGGATTCTTATCAACAAAGTGCCTCAAAACAGCAGAGCAGCCCTGCTGGGCCCTGCTGCCTCAAAGAGAGAGGGCAGGGGAACCTGGAAGCTATCTGAGTCACCTTTGTCCCCAGGTTATATTTCATGCAAAATGGGTGTGGGTACACACACATCTTCTAAAGCTATACTTAAAGAAGCTTACCTTTAAAGATTTAATTTTGAGAGAGAGAGAGAGAGAGAGAGAGAGTGCACGTGCATGGGGGCAGAGGGTGAGGGAGAGAGAATCCCAAGCAGACTTCATGGAGCCCAATGTGGGGCTCCATCTCACAACCCTGAGATCACGACCTAAGCCAAAACCAAGAATCAGATGCTTAACCAACTGGCCACCCGGGTGCCCCAAACTTACCTTTAATCTACCACCACAAATAATAGAACCCGAGTCATTTTTGTCAGTCACTTACCAGTTCTGAACCACCTGGTATGCAGCCTCCGTTGATGTGGTGTTCAATGCCGCCATGATTTTCCCACCATTCAAGAAGCCAGTCTGTGAGAGGTAAGCAACATGAAATTCTGTGAGCAGGTGAGGCCCAAATGCTGCATCCTGGACATTTGCAGAGTGCAAGTGGAGTCTCCTCTCTTCCAGGCAAGAGTGTCCCGGGGAGTCAGACTGCCTGGGTTCAAACTCTGGTTCCACCATTTACTAGCTGGATGATCTTGGAAGCCCACTCAACCTTTCCAAGCTTCATCACCACATGTAACAATGGGGACAAAACTGTTACTAACCCAGTAATATGCATCCAAATTACCTGAAGAGCTTGTTAAAACAAATGGCGGGGCCCTGGCTCAGAGTTTCTCATTCAGTGCAAATGTGCATTTCTAACAAATTCCCAGGTGATGCTGCTGCTGCTGGTCCAGAGACTATACTTTGAGGACCAGTGACCCAATGTGTAAGATCGTTCTTAGCATCAAAAGAGAATTCACATAAAGCCACATGTTGTAAGCAATTAAATAAATGTTAGCTGTTCAATATTGTTCAATTAATGTTAGCTATTTATTTTTGTTATACCTACTGTTGTGGTTATCAGTGAGAAAGCATAGTAGTACATGAGAACTTCACACCTTCCCACTAATGGGTACCAGGCTCCTGACAGTGAGGCCTTCCTGACTGCTGAAGTGTGCAAGTGCACGCAGCCTCCTGGACTCAGGGCATCAGGGCCTGGGCTCCTCTCTGGCTGTGAATTGTGAAGTTCTTATGTAGCTCCCTCCATGTGCACGTCCTGCCTCTCCAGCTGGACAGGTGCTGTGTGCTAGAATTCTTTCTGTCTTCATAACTCTTAGTATAATGCCTGCCGATGGTAGGGCTCAGTAAATCCCAGTCTATGGAGCTGGAAGGAACTCTAGAGGTCATCTCCAAACTCTCCCAGTGCAGGGCTTCCTTCTGGAGCCTGTACCTGGGTCCTAAACTACCCAAAAATTCAGGTGCAGGAGGTCCAGGTGAGGCTTAGGAGTCTGGTAAGCATCTCCAGGGCTTTGACACAGGTGTTCTCTGACCATCTCTACAGAAATAGCATCTTGTTTGGTGTGTTGCAAACTGCCTAGCGTGACTCAGTAGTAAGTCATGAAATCAATCCATTCAGTTGGGATCAGCATATTTAAAAGAATAAGTAGAACAGAAGAGAAAGAAAGAGGAGGAGAGAATAGGAAATATCAGGCTGTATCACAATGGTAAGTGTCCTGGGTAATTTAGTTTCAGTATACGTGTGTGTGTGTGTGTGTGTGTGTGTGTGTGTGTGTGTTTATTGGGTTGGGTGCCATCATAAAATAGACTTCCTCGTCACGGTGAAACAGTTTGAAAGCCGGCCTAGAACATTCCTTCCTGTTGGCCAGTAGGAACAGCATCAGGGAGGCAGTTGTTCTAATGTTGGCCAGCTCTCATACAGTATGGAAGTCTGCCTTCATCTTGTATCCAATTTTCCCTGGTTGCATCTTCCATTAGACCCGTGAATAGATCTAACTCCTTCCTTCCACAGCTCTGCAGAACTTTGAGCAGGGCCAGCACCCTGGGTGGGCTGGACTGTGGTCCTAATCCCAGCTGCCTAAATCAGCTGAAGATGGGTTTGCAGAGGATCAGTGTGGGGAGCTCTGATGTGCCACAGTAGCTGCCAGAGGATTGGGGCAGGGCGGGGAGGAAATCCAAAGTCCAGTGGGGCCCTAGCTTGGAGACTGCAGGGAGGGGACAGCAGAGACAGAAGGGTGGGTGGGGATTCCGTCCTGGCTGACCAGTAGCTGTGTTTTTGTTTTGTTTTGTGTCTGGCATTCACATGTGCAACCCTTCCTCCCTGGGGGACTTTCTGTATCCTGACTGTGGCCCTCACTTGTACCTCAGCTCTTTTGTTCTTCAAACTAAACGTTTTGAGTTTCTTTCATTATTTTTAATGATGTTGTTCTCAATCACTGTTCTGGTTGACTTGATACTCTCTGGTAAGTCCTATTAAAGGATGCTCAACTGCTTCTCTACCTGTGGAATGAATGATCACTCCAAGGAAGGCAGGCATGTAGGACTTCTTCCTGTCTGACCCGACTGCTTTATAGCGTGCTCTCACATGCTGCGTTTCAGCACATGCTCATTGAGAATCTTTTATGTGTATTTTATGTGCTAGATACTAGGAAATGCAAGACAGGGACCATCCTCCCACAAGAAATCAATGGTCTGACAGGAAGACTGGCCTGTAACCAGACCTTGATTCAGATTGGATGTTCAATGCTAGAAGTCTGTACTAGATACCAGGAGGGAGAGACAACATCCGGCATGTGGGAAGCACCCACTAATTCTGATGCTAAGTGAACTAATTCTGTAAGGAATCCAGGCTCACTCAGGGAGATTTTCTAGGGAAAGGGATATCTGAGCAGGGACTGCTTCTAATCCGTGGTGGCATGGGAAAACTCCCATGCTTATAAGTTAGGCTTGATAAAGCTGAGTGAGGACCAAAGAGCCTCTCTTACAGGCTGACATCTTCTGGGATTTAGTGCTGCAGCTTTGCAATGGTTATTTTAGATTCTTAATGGTATTTTCTGCTTCCCTCTCTGTTCAAAGCTATATTTCACAGTGCTTAAGTTGCCAGAAGAATATCCCTTAGGGAAGTGGGAACATTTGTATAACTAGGTTACAAATGCATTGGATGAATCAGACTTGGATAAGTTTCACCCCAAATCCGAGTAGATCTGCATTCCCGAGGGCCCCAGAAACTGGAGCTCAGTACATGCCATAGCTTCTGCTCACATCTTCATCTTTTTAGCTTTTCTCTCATCCCCTGCATTAGTGTTCCCTTTTATGTGCAGTGACTCAACTGTCATATGGAACAACAGCAGTGAGGCTTGATAAAAAGGTGCAGCAATCACATTGTCTGGGGATCCTGGTGAGCACAGGGCTCTGCAGATATTTGGAACTTCAGGCTGGTGAATCACTGAATATGCATTAAAGATAATGACTTTCCACTCACCCTAACACATACCAAGTAGTAGATGCATCCGCCAGTTATTAATATGCCATCCTCATGTTCTAGAATAAAATGGATAGGTCCTAGAGAGGAAACCAATAGAATCACAGCTTTATATGATTTGAGATTGCGAGTTCAGCTTTGTGGAATGTTCCAGAAATCATTGATATTCTCGACTATACAAGTTAAGAGACAAAGAGTAGAATAACTCCCCGGAAATAGTAGAAAGCTATGAATTTCTTGCTTTTCACAATAAATGAGGCAGTTAGAAAGCTATCTTTATGCTTAAGAAGTTCTTTTTCTGTTGCTCTTTCTTAGGAGTAATGATAGACCACTTTCTAAGGTTGTTTTTGCACATATTCTCAGTTTTTAAGATTGGTCATCAACAGCTATTCATTGGATTCTCTCTGAATAGGTTAAGATATTTTTTTATTCCTTTCTGATACCTTTTGGCCAGATTCTTCATTTTACATTAATGATATCAATGATTAACTGCTTTGCAAAATTTAAAGTCCAATTTCTCACATTCTTCATCCAAACACTGATCTATCCTCAAATCCTGACATTCATTGCTTCTCTCACAGCATTTTTAGGATCCAGCTCTCCCCTTTCAATAGCCATCCTCTTGTTTGAGCCTTAAAATCCTTGCATCCTGACCACAGTAGTTCAAATTCTAGAGTCTTCTCTGACCATTTCCATCTTCAATCCGCCCCATGAAAGTATCAGAGACCGCCTTCTAAGGAAACATCACTCTGATTATGACTCCCATAACGGAGACCTAGTAGCTTCCCTTCAGTATACTGAACCTCACTCTTTACTTCTTTCAATATTTCACTTAATATTATCTCCTTTATGAAGCTCTTAAGCTCCTAATTTTAGTTGAACTACTAAAATAGAACATATGCCTCATGCCTTTTTAATTATGTTCTTTTCTGGAAAATAGCTGAGCAGCAGTCACAAAGATAAACCTGGGTGTGTGGCGGACCCGGGGGAGGGGCTGGAAGCAGGCCACCAGATGGAGCAGGCGACCAGACGGAAGCCGGAAACAGCCCCATTGCTGCAGGTGAGAAGTGGTGATGGTAACTCCACAGCAGCAGGACGGGAGGAACATTAAAGAAAGGAGCCTCCTTTTCTTTCTATGATGTCTATTTTTCTGCTTAGCATAGGATCTGTGTTGAATCCAGACATCAACCCAGAAAATGATTCCTGCCGCTTTGTTGATCCACTGGTGTAGAATGCTCTGGTGGGTGACACTCGGAATAGAGAGGTAGGAAGACCTGGAGGTTCCTCTGGATTAGAGGCCACAGGACGAGCAGGAGGCATTCTTTGCAGTGAGTGATGGTAGGAGCAGACCCTGGGGAAACAGAATGATAAATGGACTGGGTGTCTGTAGGAACTGAGACTAATAAGTGGAGTGCAAGAGGGCCATGAATCAGACATCCATAGAGCCGTGGAAGATAATGAAGACCCTAGAGACATCGACATGGTATAGAATTGGGACAGAGAAAGAAGATAAGGACAGTCTTTAGCTACAATTGGCTGAAGACTCACCAATTCTTGGATGAGGAATTAATTTAAAATTAATATCAAGGTACCACTGCATATAATTTTTATTTTATTCACTATAATGACATTTAAGTTACATAAAACTTTAAATAATTTCTAAAGGTTCAGAGATGCATAACTAATTCTTGGTACCTTTCTGGGGAAAACGTGCCCTTCCATAGATTGTTATTAATAGATATTTGGATTGAATGGCCTTCCAATAATCTTGTGCCTGGAGTTTCCAAGCCTGGTTAAGTAGGTCCTGTTAAAGCAATGTATTAAGAAAAAAAATTACCTGACTGATAAACTCCCACTCCAGGGATTTTGATCTAATTGGTTTGGGGAAAGGGAAATAAGTATCAGCATTCAAAAGTTTCTCCAGGTGATTATAATGTGTATCAGGGATTAAGACCACTGACTGCTCAAAAGAATGGTCTTTGTTGGGTCATTTCTGCCTGAGGGTGGTGTGAGTCCCAGGAATACTCCAGGAATGCCCCAAATACTGTGGCTGGGGGTAAGAGGAATAGAGATGAGGGTAAAGACCACAAGTTCCAGCTTGTAGCCCTGCTCCTAAGAGCCACACCTAGATAATCATGGCAGGTAGGTTGGTAGGAGATGGTATGTCACACTCTCAGGTGTACAAGGGCACTGGGGGAAAAACAAATTACTAATTATATTTGTGAAAACTCTCTGGGGCCCATGAAGAAATCCTTGTAAAATCTGAAATTAAGCCAAATATCTTATTGGTAAAATCTCAATAACTGAAGCGTTATATACAGCCATTAATATTTATTTTTATTTTATTTTATTTTATTTTTAAGTTGGCTCCACACCCAGCATGGAGCCCAATGTGGGGCTGAACTCAGGACCCTGACATCAAGACCTGAGCTGAGATCAAGAGTTAGACGCTCAACTGACTGAGCTACCCAGGTGCCCCCAGCCATTAATATGTATGAGGATGTTTTTATAAAAAAAACTTAAGTAAATGGCAATGGAGAAAATACTCTAAAATTGAATGTGTAAGCGGAAACAAATGAATTTAGCTGTATATAAAAGTGATATTACCAAAAAACATTAATCCAAATAAACTTTGAACTTAATATTTGGGCTATACACTCTCACTGGGAAAGACTGTTAGAATAAAAAGAAAGTAACTGTGTTTAGTAAGTTTGGATATGGTGGTGTTGAGTGTAGTGATTCTGAAACCATTTTGAGTGTACTGCATGATTGAGCAAATGAGAAAATACATGTATATTTTTGGGAACTAGGCTTTTCACTGTGGGTGAAGGGAGATGCAAATATAGAATGGGGAAAAGTGAGGAAGAACCCTATGGTGTCAGATTGGAATGAGAGGTATCGGTATGGCCTTATTTCTTAAAAAAATGTATATATATTTCCTAGCTCTGTCCACTGAAAAAGCCTAAGAGCAAAGACAGTCCAATACCATCAAATATGGTTTCTAAATACAATTTCCCACTGAGTGAAACCAGGCCTCCTTGGAGGAAATGTCAGTTCCAGGTGCGGACAAGGAAAGGACAAAGTAAGCCTGAAACATCTCGTTGGGCCAGAATGTGCTCAAAAGCTGAAGAATCAATGTCAAAAGGCTTCAGGAACTAGCTTGGAGGGGCTCCTACTGGCCATATTTAGGACGATTTGAGCATAAAAAATAACGACCAGAATGGATTTTGACACGTTAATTAAAAAAAAAATCTATGAGTCCATATTGATAGAAAAAACATTTAAAGCTCTCTACAGAAGAATGCCAAGTAATAAATATAAAGTGCATAAGAGAGTTAGAAGAACTTGCCAGGCAAGAATCATCAGTGACATGAAAACTAATGAGTGAGGGGCACCTGGGTGTCTCAGTCAGTTGAGCTTCTTGATGAGGGAGCAGAAGGCAAGCTGAGGACAAAGCAGAAGCGGACACCCCCTCTCCACACTCCCCCCGCCCCCAAGGTGGGACTTTTGTAGACATTCCTCAGGCACTCCTGGCTGCCCTAAAGCTACGGGAAGGAAAAACAAATAGTTAACTTATAGAGATCACAATCCTGCAAGACAGAAGTCTCCCTCAGTTTACAGAAGTCTTGGCAATTTACAAGAACAAAGCATTTCTATCAATACCTAGCTTCCAGAAGGAAATGTAGATACAATTAAATGTCCTTATAACCTGCAGCCCATTGACAGATACTTGAAGCGGGCAAGGTGTAATGTTCCTCCAGGAAGCTTCTAACTATCTTACTATTGTTAATGCCTTGCTAGAGGGAAAAACCTTAACTTGACAATGGCAAGGCGTTGGGGTGTCCTGTGAGTCTTCTTCAATATATGAAAATCCTTTTGAAACCTCCCTTTTCTTTACCTCCCCCAACTCCCAAGTATATAATCAGCCATCCTTCACAACCCCGGTGCAGTAGCTCTTTCTGTCCATAGGTCTTGTGCCCAAGCTTTCACCAAAGACGTCTCAAGAATTCTTTCTTGGTTGTTGGCTCTGGACCCCACCCCACCAAACCTCACCTACATTCCAAAACTACATCACTCTGACTCTTCCTTTTGGCCCAGGTTGTGATCTCAAGGTCCTGGGATGGAGCCCCTGCTCAGCGGGGAGTCTGCTTGTCTCCCTCTCCCTCTGCCCCTCCCCTCACTCCCACTCTCTCTCTGAAATAAATAAATAATAAAATAAAATTGATGAGTGAAAGACTCCTGGGGGACAGAATATTCATTTAGCCTCAAATAAGCGCTTCACAGAGAGCTTATTCATCTCAAAAGGGAAAGCCACCCTTGCATATGATGAACCTGGAAGTACCACTTGAACCAGATCATCGAACTGAACATCATTGATAACGGGCCACACAAACCTCATGTCCGTCTGCGTGTGATGCTCTCAGAAGATATCCCTGACAAAAATGGTTATCCTGAATCTACTCAGGAGGGAACAACCATCCGACCCAAACTAAGGGATATTCTGCTGAACAACTCTCCTGGCTCTACAAAACTATTCATGCCATTAAAAAAAAACAACGTCTGGGAAACTGTTTTAGATTAAAGGAGATAAAAGAGACATACAGTGCATGATCCTGGATTCAGTCCTGGACCAGAAAAAAAAAAACAAAACTCAATGATGAGGGAGCAGAAGGCTGGCTGAAGACAAAGCATAAGCCTACACCCTGCAACCTCTCCCCACCCCCACTCCTGGATGGGATATGTGATGTTCCTCCAGGATGTTCCCAACTATCTTCATGTTATTGCCTTGCTAGAGGGACAAACGACCTTAACTTGACAATGGCAAGGCCTCCCGTATCCTGTGAGTCTTCTGTAACATATGAAAGTATTTTCTCAACCTCCCTTTTTCCTTACCTTCCCCAACCCCATGATATATAATCAGCCACCCCTCACAACCCGGGGCAGCAGCTCTTTCTGCCCAAGGGTCCTGTCCCGGTACTTTAATAAACCACCATTTTGCACCATTTTGCACCAAAGATGTCTCAAGAATTCTTTCTTGGTTGTCGGCTCTGGACTCCATGCCACTGAACCTCACCTATGTTCCACAACCTCATCATCAAGACATTATCAAGCCAATTGGAGAACTAAGACTCATATATTACTTTTATATCAGAAATACTATTCTATCAATGTTAAGTTTCCCAAGAATGCTGTGCTGTGATTATGAAGGAGAATACTACAGGAATGTGTGTGTGTGTATAAAACATTTTATTTCTGATGTTTTGCTATTTTTTAAATCTTTTATTTTGAACAACTTCAACCTTTCAGAAGAATGAACACTGATAGAAGAGGGTGTGTGGGGGGGGGACAGAGAGATGGAGGGGGGACAGAGAGATAGGGAGGGGGGCACAAATGAAGCAAAATATTAAGAACTGGTGAATCCAGGGTAAGAGTGTCTATGGGTAAAGACAACTATCATATGATTTCTCTCATCTATGGAACATAAGAACTAGAATGATCAGTAGGGGAAGAAAGGGATAAAGAAAGGGGGGGTAATCAGAAGGGGGAATGAAACATGAGAGACTATGGACTATGAGAAACAAACTGAGGGCTACAGAGGGGAGGGAGGTGGGGGAATGGGATAGACCGGTGATGGGTAGTAAGGAGGGCACATATTGCATGGTGCACTGGGTGTTATACACAACTAATGAATCATCGAGCCTTGCATCGAAAACCGGGGATGTACTGTATGGTAACTAACATAATATAATAAAAAATCATTATTAAAAAAAAAAAAAAAGAGTGTCTATGGGTGTTCATTTTTCTAAATGATTGAAATTTTTCAAAATGGAAAATTTAAATAGTAAAACATAAGAGAAATATATTGAATAGTTAAAAAAAACATTTAAGAGGTAATTAGGAGGATTTTCTGCAGGAAGTGGTGGTGAGGGAGAGATTAAAAATGCCACTTGGTTTTCTGCCTTATGTGAGTAGGTACATGATAAGGTCATTATTTAAGGTCAAAAACAGTAAGAAATTGGCTTAAGGAAGAAGATGGTTAGTTGTTTTGATCTTGTTGATTTTGAAGTGACTATGGCTCAACCAAATGAAATATCTTAGATATGCAAATGAGATCCTCAAGGGAAAGGTCAGAGCTAGAGACGCATAGTGAGTAATTTTCAGTATGATGAGGGTAGAGAAAAGATGAGAGGCAGTGAGAGCACCAATGAGACCTTGAAAAAGAGGGGCAAGCAATGGACTATGAGGATCCAATGGAACTCTAACATTTAATGTAGCTCTTAATCTAGGCTTCAAGGAATCTGGAGACCCACAGTGTTGTGTTCACCAATATCTAATTCTTTTCCTTTCTGAGCATGTAGCTAACTACATTCTTTAGCTTCTCCTGCTTCTAAGTGACATTGTATGACTGAGTTCTGGCCAATGGAATGGGGGCAGGATCATAGTCATCTTTCATCCGCCCTGACTTCCCATCTGTGCAGCTGGAAGCCAAAGAATCCAAGATGGCTGAGCCACATAAAAGGAGGTGGATCCCTGAATCACGCTTGGAGGAGACATGCCTAGGAGAACATCCACATTAGACTTTGTCCAGTCAAGAAATCAACCTTGGTTGTGGTAATCCGTGAAGATTTGGGGGTTGTTTGTTGTAGCTGGTAGTGCTACTTATATAGAACATATGTCCTTTTTATCTGGGAGAAAGGTCCATTCCTTTAGACTCTCAAAGGAATCTGGGTTCCCAAAAGAATAACAGGACCAGATAGAGATGGAGGAGCCCAGAGGGGAATTAAAGAAAGAGCAAAGAGGCATAAGGAGCAAATGCAGAGAGTAGTGTCAGAGAAGCCAGGGTAGTAGAGTTGTGAGGGCCAAATGGTCTGTAGTGTAGATGGTATTAGTGTAGAAGGTAAAATGGCGGAAGAGTGTCTCTTTGATTGAAGAACTATTGAGCCACTGGTGGTCTTGGCAGAAGCAGTACGTTGAAGCATAAATAGGAAGTAAGAAAGTAGAGAGGGTAGGCAATTGATATAAAAATTTGTCTCAGAAGGGAAGGAGACAGAAGCAATAGCTGAAGGGCAAAGGAGGATCAAGAGAGGGTCACTTTTAAGGATGGGACAGACTTGAGTTTATAGACTGATCAGAATGAGGCAGTAAAGAGATGGAAGTTAAAGTATAGAACATAGAAGGGGTAATTATGGTCAGTGAGTGGAACCAACTGTGCCAGGATAAGGGCTGGACCTGAAAAGGAGGGAGGACCCCTCACCCTCTGAGACTGTGTGTGTGCTGGGGGTGGGGAGGGGAAATGGGGTGATGGTGATGATGGAGATGTAGGAGGCAGCCATCATTTGAGAAGATGGGGAGGAATACTCTTGGGGGACTAGAGGAAACTGGTATAATTTGGGGCTGTGCTTGCCCCTATGCTGATGTTCAATGTCTAACTGAACGTTCTCTCTTATACCTGAGTTCTACAGCTATAAAGCAAGAAAATGACAACACCTCATTTAGAAATACATCAGCTATGACCCCAAAATCATGACTGGAAAGGAAACCCACCTGTGTAAATGCTGCATCCTGGCTTGACACGTGTATGACCGTTTCTCTATCCTTGGAACCACATTTACTTTGAGTTTCCATATAAAAATGTGCCGGCCCTCTGAAGTGCACTTCCTCTGTTAAAGACACTGAGGAGATAAGGCTCTTGTTTTTAGAGATACTTAATTTAAATATATTCAAAACAGAATGCAGTACATTTTACTAAACGTTAATATTATTTTCTTCAGGTAATGGGAACATTTGGTTTCCTGTGCTGATTTCAAAGAATCATTATAATTTGACAAAGTTTTTCACAGACAGCTGTTATACACAAGATACCTGAGGAGTTCCATGTAATTAGAACGTCTCCCACATGTTTGGCTCCATTTCCCTACCTACACACGGCAGTGTGTTGCCAAGATCAACCACTAACTATTACTGGCTTGAGCCACAACTCTGCTTTCCGTTAAGAATAAAGAGTGAGATGGTCTTTCCTAAGAATGAATCTATTTCTATGATGAAACTGCCTGGGGCAGAGATGGCTTCCCATAGCACAGGGAGACTTGTACTTAAAAAGTGACACCTAGCCAGTTGCACACTATTTGTTTCCCTGGGAAGATTAAACCCCCAACCGCAATTCAGCACCCACTGAGAGAGGTGCCCTGAACACCCACTGAGATAGGTGCCCTGAACACCCACAGGGACCTTAGCTATGAAGAATACATGGTTCTATGTGAGTGGAAGTGGGGGCGGGATGGGGAAGGAATGGAAGATGAAATCATTTTTAAAAAACAAATTTTACCCAAGTAGGAATTAAAAACTTCAGGAATCTATCATTAATCACAGATATTAGAAAATCAAGTTTGTTTGCATTCAAGAAACTGGCAATGGTGCAGAAAATATCAGGGCAATTGAAAAGACTTGGTGATGCATGCAGCGATTCACCTGTGAATACAAATTTTAGATTTATCTGGTATCAGAAAATATTCATATAGGGGCAGCCCTTGACTCCATACCCTTGAGTGTCCAGAATTGGTATCCCGAAAATACGAGGTTTGTCCAGTTTTAGTTCTCTAGGTGACAAAGGTGTGGGAATTAATAATAACTCCAACTGAAGTCTTGCTAAGGATTCTATCTTCAGGCCTTCTCTCTCCCCTCTCTCTTTCTACTCTCCCTCCTGCTTCTGCCATGTGTTTGGTGGCTGTAATTTTCACTACTCAACCATAGTATCAACTCCTCTCTCCACTTCCTTTACTTCAGGTTTTGGTCTTAAAGTGCTTATCTTTTTATTTAGAAATATTAAAAAAAATAGATTTTCAGATATTATTCTCTCCTTTGGTGACTTAATTTACCCTCACGGCTTCTCCCAAACCTACAACTCCAGCTTCAGCGTTTCCCAAAGCCCCAGAACTCCCTCCACCTACCTGTGGGCAATGCCCCTTGAATGCCCTGCCAGTCCCTTGAACCCTCATCTTCTGCCTACTTCCAAACAGGTCATGATGTCGCCCCACGTCGTTAATGATAACCATTTTTTCCCCAGTCAACCGACCTCTAATCTCAAGGTTTTCTTTGATCGTCTTTTGCTCTTCACACCTAGTCAATGGTTTGTATATTCTCTTCACGCCAATGTCCCAGTCATCATCTCTACTTGACAGACTATAATGCCCTTCAACTTGTGTCCCATGGTCACTCTCTTCCCATCTTGCTCCAGTTGCACTGCTGAATTCACTAAAGGGAAATTTTGATCATGTCACCCTCCTATTCAAAATCTCCACTGTGTTCCATAGTCTATGGAATCAGTACTAACTTTTGGCCAAGGAATCAAGGTCCTTCATAAAATCTCCCCCTCCTCTCTGAGTCTTATGTCCTGGATGGTCCATCTCTCTACTAATGTCCACGAGAAGAGTTAAGATGAGTTGATTGCACCTGAGTTCTAGAGAATCAGCATTATTGGTTAAAATCTATATTAAAAACTCTCATGATGAAAAAGGACTTAAGAATTCACCTTCAGTGATTTGATCAATGGATTGAAATGCATCTTCAGTATTTCCTTGTTCTCAGTTTTTTTTTTTTCTTTTTCTTTTCCAGGCCGAATGAATGATTTGTGTTGTATTGCATCTTGAGAGATAAATAAAAGGTGTTACCTATCTGGGCAATTCAAGATTTCGGACTTCGGTCACCACCACATCCCTCACTCTGAAAATCATACATGATGTTAACCATCACTTTGAGAATTCCCTAGGACAGCACCAATTTTAGATATGACCTCCCAGTGCCTCACTGGGTACAGCTGCACTTCTCAGACCATGCACCCTGGCCTGGCACAGTTTAAAAAATATCACCACCATATCATGGAGTCCCATCAGCTGCATATTTAACTTACCCATGAACTTCAACCTTCATGGAAATTGGGAATCCTCAATTTCCTTTTTTTTTTTTTAAGATTTATTTATTTGAAAGAGAGACAGAGGGCGTGGGGGGGGCAGAGAGGGAGAGAGAATCTCCAGCAGACTCTCTGCTGAGTGCAGCCCCCCCCCCCAGGGCTCCATCTCACAACCCTGAGATCATGACCTGAGCCGAAATCAAGAGCTGGACGCTTAACCAATGGAGCCACCCAGGCACTCCTCTCCTCTCCTGTTCTCACAGCAAACAGGCTTGTTCTGGAGGCTTGGTACTAGATTAGTCTAATCCCTTCAGGCAAGTAGATCCGTGTTAGAATTCTCCACCCACTCCGAGCCAGGAATTTCATAGGTATGTTACAGGAGAAAGATTTCAATACCCAGACACCTGCATAGCAACTTAAACTTTGTTCTTTATTTTAGTCAAGTTGTTCTCAAACTTAAGTCTGCATAAACATTATGGAACAAGATATGTATGAAACTTTATGTTCTGTACTTTATAGACAATTTAAGGGATTTTTCAATGTTTTTTTAAAAATTATTTTTTCAAAAATAGAAAACACATTCAAATGATTTAAAAAGGAAAACATAACCAGAGACGTAAAGGATCTATATTCTAGACACTATAAATCACTCTTGAAAGACTTTGAAGATGACACAAAAAGATGGAAAAATATTCCATGCTCATGGATCGGAAGAATTAACATAGTTAAAATGTCCATGCTACCCAGAGCAATCTACACTTTCAATGCTATCCCGATCAAAATACCAAGGACATTTTTCAAAGAACTGGAAAGAACAGCCGTTAAATTTGTATGGAACCAGAAAAGGCCCCGAATCTCCAAGGAACTGTTGAAAAGGAAAAACAAAGCTGGGGGCACCACAATGCCGGATTTAGAGCTGTACTACAAAGCTGTGATCACAAAGACAGCATGGTACTGGCACAAAAACAGACACATAGACCAATAGAACAGAATAGAGAACCCAGAAATGGACCCTTGGCTCTTTGGGCAACTAATATTTGATAAAGCAGGAAAAAACATCCAGTGGAAAAAAGACAGTCTCTTCAATAAATGGTGCTGGGAAAATTGGACAGCTACATGCAAAAGAATGAAACTTGACCACTCTCTCACACCATACACAAAGATAAACTCCAAATGGATGAAAGAGCTTGATGTGAGACAGGAATGCATCAAAATCCTAGAGGAGAACATAGGCAGCAACCTCTACGACATCGGCCAAAGCAACCTTTTTCATGACACATCCCCAAAGGCAAGAGAAACAAAAGATAAAATGAATTTATGGGACTTCATCAAGATTAAAAGTTTCTGCACAGCCAAGGAAACAGTCAGAAAAACTAAGAGGCAGCCCACGGAATGGGAGAATATATTTGCAAATGACACTACAGATAAAAGACTGGTATCCAAGATCTACAAAGAACTTCTCAAACTCAGTACACGAGAAACAAATAAACAAATCAAAAAATGGGCAGAAGATATGAACAGACACTTTTCCAATGAAGACATACAAATGGCTAACAGACACATGAAAAAATGTTCAAAATCATTAGCCATCAAGGAAATTCAAATCAAAACCACACTGAGATACCACCTTACGCCAGTTAGAATGGCAAAAATAGACAAGGCAAGAAACAACAATTGTTGGAGAGGATGTGTGGAGATGATCCCTCCTACATTGTTGGTGGGAATGCAAGTTTGTACAGCCACTCTGGGAAAACAGGTGGAGGTCCTTAAAGTTAAAAATTGAGCTACCCTATGATCCAGCAATTGCACTACTGGGTATTTACCCCAAAGATACAGATGTAGTGAAGAGAAGGGCCATAGGCCCTCCAATGTTCATAGCAGCATTGTCCACAATAGCTAAATCGTGGAAGGAGCCGAGATGCCCTTCAACAGATGACTGGATTAAGAAGTTGTGGTCCATATATAGAATGGAATATTACTCAGCTATCAGAAAGAACGAGTTCTCAACATTTGCTGCAACATGGACAGCACTGGAGGAGATAATGCTAAGTGAAATAAGTCAAGCAGAGAAAGACAATTATCATATGATTTCTCTCATCTATGGAACATAAGAACTAGGAAGATCAGTAGGGGAAGAAAGGGATAAAGAAAGGGGGGTAATCAGAAGGGGGAATGAAACATGAGAGACTATGGACTCTGAGAAACAAACTGAGGGCTTCAGAGGGGAGGGGGCTGGGGGACTGGGATAGGCTGGTGATGGGTAGTAAGGAGGGCACGTATTGCATGGTGCACTGGGTGTTATACGCAACTAATGAATCATCGAACTTCACATCAAAAACCAGGGATGTCCTGTATGGTGACTAACATAATATAAAGAAAACAAAAACAAAAACAAAAAAAACAAAGATGATTTTGCCTATAACTTGAGCCTTTTTCTAATATCAATCTTACTGATTTCATGAAACCTCACATCTTTTAAAGATTTGCTGTTTTACTTTGCAGTTGATTTGCATAGTGTTTGTATGACATTGTTGGCTGTTTATAACATTGCACATTCACTGTGATATTAATAAAGATATTGACCAAGTAAAAAAAAATAAAAAATAAAAAAATAAAAAGGAAAACATAAAAATGAATTTGGTGAAGAATCTTGCTCCTCTCCCTGTCTCTCTGTCTAGTTCCTACCTGCACCTATCAAAGCTGGCTGCCATTGTTAGGTTGTGTGTTCTTCCGGAGTTTCTATATGCAAATGTAAGCAAAATGAATATTTTTATGATCCTCCTTTGTACAAACATTCTTCTGCATTTCTCCTAACTTGGAGATCTTCATATATCTGCATACAGAGAACATCTTCATTTCTTTTTGAAATATATATAGCTACATAAAGTTCCATTGTAGAAATGGATAAGCATGAGTTATTTTACTATTTTTACTATTGCAAACAATGCCACAATAAGTAACTTTGACAACAAAGTATTTTGAATGTGTTCAAGCGACACCGCAGGAGCATTCCCACAGTGGGGTTGCTGGGTCAAGTGGCGAAAGCATTTGGAATTTTATTTAATTTATTTATTTATTTATTTATTTATTTATTTATTTATTTATTAAGATTTTATTTATTTATTCGACAGAGATAGAGACAGCCAGCGAGAGAGGGAACACAAGCAGGGGGAGTGGGAGAGGAAGAAGCAGGCTCCTAGCAGAGGAGCCTGATGTGGGGCTCGATCCCATAACGCCGGGATCACGCCCTGAGCCGAAGGCAGACGCTTAACCGCTGTGCCACCCAGGCGCCCCAGCATTTGGAATTTTAATAGATATTACTAAATTTCCCTTCATAAGATTGTTCCATTCTACGTTTCCATCAGCAACATAAGATAGTATGGTTTTTTCCCACAGCTTGCAACTGAATTTTTTGTCAGACTTTCGTATTTTTGCCAATCTGATAGGTTAAAAATGGCATCCGTTTCACTGTAGTTTTTGATTTGAATTCTCCTACTAGTAAGACCTAGCATCTCTTCATATATAAAAGGGCCATTTATACTTTCTACCTGTGATCTGACGGCTTGCATCCTTTGTCCACTTTTCTATGGGCTTTTTCTTCGTGATTTCTGGGAGATCTTTATATACTTAGGAAATTAGCTTGTTGTGTGGGTTGTGGTTTGCAAAAATTTTTCCTGTTGGTGCTTGTCTTTGAACTTTGCTCATTATATTTTTCTTTTTGCAGAAGTGTGTTATTGTATGTAACTGAATTATTAATCTTTTCTTTTATGGAATTCAGAGTTTGAGTCATAGTTAGAAATATTATAAAGGAATTCTTCCATGATTTGTTCTTTTATTCTTTGGATTTCAGTTCTGACATTTTAATCCTTTTTATCTTGGTTTCTCTTGGTGTCGTGGGGCAGTATGTTAAGGTTAATTTTGATGATTCTTGATTTTCACTTGGAAGCTGAGCCCAGGTGAGATGTCATTCTACTGTATTCATTTGTGAGCAAATCTTTCGTTTCTGTCCTAAGTAAAAGGGCCAAGGGCGTCTAGCAGGCTGTCTACCCTGGCCAACGTAATGCAAATAATTCCGATGACTGGTATTTCCCTCTTCAGAGGCTCTACCAAGAATGCACAAAAGGGGGGCACCTGGGTGGTTCAGTTGTTAAGCGTCTGCCTTTGGCCCAGGGCGTGATCCCAGGGTTCTGGGATCGAGCCCCGCATCAGGCTCCCTGCCCCGCTGGGAGCCTGTTCCTCTCCCACTCCCCCTGCTTGTGTTCCCTCTCTCGCTGGCTATGTCTCTCTCCATCAAATAAATAAATAAAATCTTAAAAAAAAAAAAAGAACGCACAAAAGGAATCACTGCAGCTTTACTGTGGAACCTGGCAAAATGTGCAGAAAAGCCCAGAAAAAAAAAGGGACAGTTCGCACATTCAGTGGTGAGTAAGCTGGTTCTACATGGAGCAAGAGAAAACTTCAGGGAGGTAAAGACGAAAGGGCAGGTGAAATATGGGGCAAGAGCTAAGAGAAAAAAAGTTCAAATTTAAAAATGTTAAAGGGCAAGGATCTGAACTTTCTAAGGTTTGAATGTCAAATTTGGAATTTGGGACTTTCTGTAATGGTTCCCCTTTAGGACAAGCAGAAGCATTTCAAGAATACTTAAGGGCAGTAGGCACAATTATGGATCTGTTGTAGGCTGAGAGGACATATTTCCAGGTAGCAGTAAGAGAAAGAAAGGCAGACCGAAACTTTTAGGAGAAAGTATGTTTCCTGGTCTGTGTTATATCTCTGCAGCAGCTGAGAAATGCCACACAAGAGAAAGAGGTTTCACAAGTACTGTGGCAACAATATGCTTTGGAACCTTCCAGAAAGAATCATCACTGCCAAATGACCAGAGACTGACTGAATTTTGACTGAATGCCCGTAATCACAGGCTCCACATCTTGGCTCACAATCTTTGCTGTGTTCGTGACCTGCCTGGTATAAGCACATGAATTGGCAGCCACGATACAGACAATCTGATCCCCATAAATCACTTGCAGAAAAAAATAGACCAAGTAACATGCCAGAGGGGAACAGAAGCATACGCTAGCAGGGTCCCCTCAGCCAGGGACAACATGCCCTGCTGCGACGTGTGTGGGGTTACCTTCAGGATAGAGCTTGGGGCTGGGTTTGAATTTCAGCTCTGCCACCACTGACACTATGGCCTCAGGCAGTTTACTAGAAGTCTCTAAGCCTCAGTGTCTTCATCTTGAAACGGAGACATCTGTGTCAACTTAACAGGGTTCTTAGCTGCCTTAAATGTTGTTCTGAAATGGGCTTAGTACAAATAAATCATCTAAGGTTGTCAGGAGGACTACATGTGGTCATGTGTCTAAAGGCACTTGTTAAACTACCGGGGAAGAGCAGCTGCCACTGTTATTAAGATGCTGCGAGAATCTCAAACGCTACCATTATCCCACCTCGTCCTGTGTGTACAGTCTCCTCTTCTCCGCTGCCACTGTCACCAGTAACGCGCTTAGCCATCATCACGTGGACCCAACCAGGCAATGCCAGGGCCCCCGAGGCATCGAAGGAACTGAGAAGAAATAGAACCCCAAAGGTGCAAGTGTTACATGGGATGATGTGGCCCTCTTCGTTGTGAAGGGAAGCCCAAGAACCCACCAGGAAGCACAGCAGCGCTCCCAGGCAAGTCCATAATGGGAAGTGGAAACCCTTGGTTTCACTGGATGCAGAGGATGAGGGGAAAGGTGTTGTCCAGAGAGCGTCTTATTCTCACCTTCCACTGGGGGCGTATCCTCGAGTTTCCTAAACCAACACTCAGTCCTCAGCACTCCTAGGAATTCAGGCTCCTTGGAGGATGGACATGCAGAAAAACAGTGGAGAGACTTGAAGCTCTCTGGGATCTCACGAGCTGAGGGAGTTGTTTGTGCCCTTTACGTTCTCAGATAATCACAGCCGGTTCTTCAGATACCTGCTTGTTCTCTTGGCAGGGGTCTACTTCTGTATCCGCTCCCAAACCCACAGCTTTCTATCTTCTTTTTAGATTTTGTTTATTAAGCTAAATGTTGGGGTTGCTTTTTTGTGAAATACTTCAGTGTATTGAGTTGAGTAGATTGTTGAGATAACTATGCCTTTAAGTGCCTGCTAGGTGTTACTGGCCTTCCAGCTCTGCCCTTATTTTTTATGTAATTTTAGCATGGGCCCTGGCGCTGGTTACCACAGCCTGGAAGAGTTCTCCTGCCAAGGCAGGCACGTCATTACGAAATATGGCCTTTCCTGCACCATATTTAACACCTGAATGATGCATGATGAGGTGTCCAACTCAGTCTGGGGTATGCTGCTGGGAATCTACACACTATGCTTTAAAAACAGCAGATTGGCGGCGGGGGGGGGGGGGGGTGTGCCTGGGTGACCCAGTTGGTTAAGCGTCCAATTCTTGATTTCAGCTCAGATTGTGATCTCAGGGTTGTAAGATTTATCTATCCCATCAGACTCTGCACTGGATGTGGAGCCTGCTTAAGATTTTCTCCTTCTCCCACTGCCCCTCAATGGGGCAACCTAGGTGGTTCAGTTGGTTAAGTGTCCCTCTCTCCCACTCTTGATATCAGCTTAGGTCTTCATTCAAGCTCTACATTGGGCTCTATGCTAGGCGTGGAGCCTACTCTAAAAAAAATAAAAATAAAAGAAAGGAAAGAAAAAAAAGAAAAGCAAATTGACCCAGCAGGAGTGTTATGAGATAGGAATACTTGCTAAGAAATGCAAAGATCTTCCCCTATGTGATGCGGGACTTTTCAAGTGGGTTTATTTAGCTTAAACCCGATTTTTCTTCTTCCTCATTGTCAAGCTGTGTGAAGCCAAAGAGGGTAGTAGCTGTGAGGAAGAGGAGGCCGGGAAGGGACTGGACCATGTTTATGAAATACTGTTAAGTGAAAGAAGAAATATTTATGATTATACATGCCATCTAATGCTCACTTTGTAAAAATATGTGTTTTATTTATTCATATATTTATATATACTCTAAAAACTCTTAAGAATGGAAGAAAATTTATTAAAATAATATTGGTGTATTAAGAAAAACAATATAAAACTTGGGGAAAAAAGCAAAAAAACCATGACCATATATCCTTTCCATGTGATATGGCATCAGTCTAGCAGACCCACCCGATGATTGCCTGATTCTCTGTTGGGATGTTCCTCTAAGGAATGGTATTATTTATTTATTTATTTATTTATTTATTTATTTTTAAAGATTTTATTTATTTATTCGACAGAGATAGAGACAGCCAGCGAGAGAGGGAACACAAGCAGGGGGAGTGGGAGAGGAAGAAGCAGGCTCCTAGAGGAAGAGCCTGATGTGGGGCTCGATCCCAGAACGCCGGGATCACGCCCTGAGCCGAAGGCAGACGCTTAACCGCTGTGCCACCCAGGCGCCCCCAGGAATGGTATTATTTAATAGAGAATAGGACCTAGACCCTGGGAAGTTGCATGATAACATTGGATTTTTTTTTCCAGTAGCAAATCAAATCAGTTCTGCTCTCAGAGGTTACAGTTGTATTTTCTGTAAGACATTAACCAGTTTTGCATCTAAACTAACAATTTTCTGTCACTGTTTTGTCAGTGTCTATACCCTCAGCCTCTCAAATTCACTTCCATTCAGTTTATCATCTTGCTGCTTTTCCTCATTGAGATTTGTATGAGAATCAAGTTTTTAATTTTTTAAAAATAGTTTGACAGTGGCTGTATACGGGTGGTAAGTTTCAGGAGATTTAAAATTTCTCCTTGATGTCGTTTTTATATATGACAATCTCTTAAAGGACACGTTTTACTTTTTATATTAAGAAACTGCAAATATGTGTATGTTTATGTGTACACATGCATTCTATATTGATTTCTCAGTCCATACTTTCCCTGGCCCTAGACCCAGTAAAGGACCCACGTCCCCACGACTTCTAAAAGCAGCTTTGCAGGTGGCAGGGTGAACTCTGACTCCAGGGGACATAGAAGAAAAGGTGTTCCCTGAAAATGAATCTGTTTCACGGGATAAGCACAGATTAAAGTTCATGAAACCCATTTCCACAGTCAGCTACGCTGGGTATAGGACTGACTTCCTCAATGGGAGCTGAAGACAAGTGCTGGAATAGGCGCTGGCCCTTTATTCATGGAAACTGGATCTGAATCCCAAGTGAGGGACCAGGAAGCACAGGAAGGTCTCAAATGCGAGACCCAGGGGAAGGCAGAGGGGACCCCAGGAGCAAAGGGGCGAAGCATGGGAAAGAGAGCCTGCATTGACACCCCTCCTCCCCGCCCAGCCTCACCCCTGCACCTTGTAGGAAGGGAGGGGAACTTGTTCAGTCTAGTCCTTTTTTTGTTCTCACGTTCAGATTTTATCTTTCATCTTCCCCTCCCAACCACTCCTCAGTTCCAACCCAGAAGTCACGGAGCCGACAGGAAGTATGGTTGCTGGTGTCTGCTTAGAAATGCAAATGAGAATTTATGGCAGTTTCCTACTTTCATTGCTCTACTTTGCCTAATTTATTGACTGTTGGAAAGGATTCTCAGTGTAAAATCCAGATTTGAGTGCTGATGATTAAAATGCCAGCTTCCTGAGAAGAGAGCGGCACAACTCAGTAAACCTAGGAGCAGAGGTGACGTCATCCATTGGGCTCTGATAGGTGGGACCGCAGGATTCCAGCTACGTTGGATGTGCATATTTAATTACAATAAATTACAATAAAATATGGAGAGGAGGTCCCAGAGATACCACCTTGCCATGCGCCACTGGTAGATGACAAGAACTCATCTCAAATCTGCCTTCTTGCTACACACTGTCACGTTTGAAACCACGTCACGGAAAAAGCCACCTTCCTAAACTGGGAACGTGAAATGTGTGCAGGCAGAAGAGGTCTCTGCTGCCCCCTGTTGGCGGGCTCCTGCTAACCCTAAACATTTCATTTAAAAAATTTAAGAATATGCTGTTCAGTTTCAGTATTTTTATTATACGAGAGTTTTGGTCCTGGTTCTGCCTCCCTTTCACCATGAAACTTCATTGAAATAATTCATTTCTTTGTACTTTAGTCCCTCACCTCTACAACTAGCTAATTACTCTCTTTGAATGACATGATTTGTGATTTCAATGATCCTAGGTTTGCAGAGTGTTTGAAGAAAGTAGTGCAATGTCCTGAAGTTCTCTAATGAAACAGATTAACATTTAACCTGTTATTATTGTTTGCACCTAGGCATGTATAAAGTATTTGCTGAAAATTCTATTTTAATTATGTTAAATTGAATTCAAGATAAAAATAAAGCCATTAAAACAGATAAAAGTGGACATCATGAACTTCATAACCTTGTACCTTTTTCGATATGGGAATGGAAACAGAAACTCGGACTTGTCCTGGCTTAAGGCTTGCATTTGTTGCTCCATCAAGAAAATGATAATTTAAAAGAATTTGCTGGTGTTTCTTCTGTTGGGGGGGGGGGAGAAGCATTTCATTTAAAGGTACCATGTACTACTGAGATGCTTTTGTACCTTATTAAGTCCAGTAGTATTCGTATTATAAAAGTGCATTCTACAGTTAAAGTGAAATTGAAAAATAGCCACACATAATATCATGACTCTCTCATGATGTGGTCATATCCAGATGTATCCTGGGTCCCTGCCTTGGGAAAACAGTCTCCTGCCTCTGCTAAGAGAGCAGGACTTCTCCAGCTTATGGGGGGCACTCTGTCAAAGGTACAATGTGTGATTTATAGACCCGAATGGTCTGAATCAGCAGATCAATGTAACAATAAAGACAGATGGGTATGTTGTGGGAAGAGCATGAGGGTGAGTTCAAAGAGTTGAAATATCTCAAGAGGGAGAGAGGTGAACATGGGTATATGACTCAGGAGCATAGTGACATCACCAAAGGAAGTACAAATGACAACAGGAACACTAGTACATGAAAGATGGCCAGAAAGTCACATGATTATTTTCAACCCCAATACTGAAACACAGACATGCAACTAAATGGTATTTCCTTTGAAGTTGTCTCCTTAAGAGAGAATACACATTTATCTCAATAGCGCTGGCCTCCTCAGGACATTTTGGGAACTCTTTTGGGGGGTGTTCTTGCAAAGCCTGCGGCCCATGTGGCAATAAATCTTTATCCTTTGAAGGTGGGTTCGAGTGGTAAGAGGTAAAAGACATTCAGAAGCCAGCTTGATGAGTAAGGTAGGGGTCAGACTGGCCAATACCCTTTTTGGTCAAAAGTCAAGTGAGAAAGAGACATATTTTATGTAGCCTGTAAACCAAAAAATGTTCTGTTTTGTTTTCAGTTTCACCTCATCGGGGCCACTTCCCCAGGCTGGTCCTGTTGAAACTTCCCTTTCCAATTAATTTATCTGACAAGCTCAGTATTAAATTAGATATTTTATTTCCAGTTGGCTCTTGATACCATGAGAGATGTCTTGTAATCCTCATGAATCTTCTGGGGATTCCATTATAGTTAAAAGTTTTTCCATAAAAGATTCCAAAGTATAAATTAAAAAAAAAAAAAAAGGAAATTCTCTCTTAGAGCCTGAACAACTAAGTCCAGGACAGAAAGTCAAAAAGATATTAAAATAAATCTGCCCCTAAAATAAAACTCTATGTTCCATTACATCATAGTCTTGCTATATACAATGCTAATCATAAACTTATTTCAAATGCAAATGTTTTATCTCCTGATAATGAATAGAGAAGAAGAAGGACAAGTTGAGATGCTTCACGGTACTTCCTGTCTACCTACAGTGTCTCGTTCTACCCACTATCCTCATGACGCAGGTGCTCTCACTGCTCCCCGCAGCAAGAGAAGAGCAGTTCTGCATCCAGGGGCTTAAGTGAGGGGTCATCTTATCCCACAGCGCTGTGTTCAATATATTTATAAAACTGACATCAGCACTTCAAAGGGGGTTTGGCGACCCGCCTTCGGAAACCACCTTGAGGATACAGTTACCTCTACCCCAATGGGTTGGCATCATAAGTTAAAAGTCTGCTCGCAAAACGGCTTCCTAAGGACCAAAAAAAAAAGATGAATCCACAACCTTGGGGCTTTTACTGTGAAAGCTGAATTAAGTAGATGATGGCATTTCTTTTCACTCTGGGTAATTAGAATAAAAAAAGCCAGCAGGAGAGATGTCCTTGCAAATCCTAAAAATGTTTTGCCAGAATCATGAATTCCTTTACTTATTTACACAACAGAAACTATGAAGACAAATAGCGAAAATCACTTCAATGCCACCCACTTCTAATTTCTGAGTTAGAAGGACTCAAATTATGATTTATGTATGAAGAATTCATTCTGAAATGATGCGTGTGTAACTTGCATAAATAGACAGAAAGTGGTTAAGCAGAGTAAGTAAGCAGAGTATGCTGGCAGTGAGTGGGTGGGAATAGCAGGGTGGGTTGTGGGGGGGTGCTACAGACTGAATGTTTATGTCCCCCCCAGTTTATATGTTGAAATACTAAACCCCAAAGATGATATTAGGAAGTGGGGCCCTTGGGGGGTGATTAGGGCAGAAGGATGGAACCCTCACAAACGGGATAAGTAATTTATAAAAGAGTGCTCATCCAGAGAAAGCCCTAGTCCCGTCCACCACGTGAGGACACAGTGGGAAGGCACCAGCCATGAACCAGAAGGAGGGCCTTGACCAGAATGTGACATGCCAGCACCAATTTGGATTTCCAGCTTCCAGAACTGTGAGAAATAAATTTTCCGTTGTTTATAAGCTCCAGCCTGTGGTGTTTTGTTGTAACGACCTGAACTTACTAAGATAGGGTAGGGGTGGAGCCTCGGGGAGAGGCTGAGGTGTCAGGTAGGGCGAGAGGATGTAACTGATGGAGGCGACAGGCAGCATCCCTGAGGCATAGAAATCCTCCCAGGCATGCACTGTAAAATCCGTCCCACGGCTGCAGTAATGATGTGGGTGGCACAGAGCTGACCCACAACAGTCAGAGGGGAGCGGGGATGGAGGAGAGATGGCCTGCAGGGCACAGGGTCCTGGCCTTCCATCTGGGGGAGCTGCAGCCCGGGAAGACCACTGATGAGGGCTTCCAACTCTGCCGAGTTCACTCTGAACTGGATTGCAGATAGAAGGACTGGGACTACCCTCCCCCGCTAAGGGCCCCTGCAGAGAGAAGCAGCCTCTGTAACTCAGGCAGCTAGAATGCAAACATCACCGCACCCGGGAGGCACCAGCGGATGCACCGGGCCCCTGCTCTCATGGAAGGATCTAGACTGGGCTGTAGAGACAGCGCAACAACTCCTTCATACAGAGAGACCTGGAGTTAACAAGGATAACTCTAGCCTGTGTTATAGTTATTTGCATGTGTGTTATGTTATAGTCACTACTTCATAGTTACTGTTATGGACTGTAGTTGTTACAATCTAGAATTACCCTAAAAGGTTGAGTGACTTGTGTTATATTCCTTTGCATTTGTTACCAGGCCAGTTACTCTCAATGAAACCGTTAGTTGTCTTTCTAAGGTAACAAGTTGAAGAGCCCCTTTGGGAGCAATTAAATATAGATCTTTCTGGACAGGATAGATCCTAACAGATAATCACAGACAAGATTTGGGTCATGGGTGGGGGAACCAGGGAGGTGGTACCCCTACCCCAGCGAAAACCTGGTCATTGAAGTGGCTTATTCCCTAAAGATCTGAAATTAAGGAATCCATCTGATTCAGCCAGGTGAGAAACACAGATGGCTATAGCAGGAAATAGTAAAAGTATTAAATAATAGGATATCCTCACTAAAATACTCATACCCAGGTAGTGGGTAAAGAGAACCTACTGCCGTGTTCCTGATCTAGGCCCTCAGATGATTTCTGTTTGTGTCTTCATGACTGGGAGTTTGGGGTGGCATCTCCCAGGATGCCCTGCAGCTGGCCAGGCTCGGGCCAGCACCTGGGGTCAGCCTGAAGGTGAGATACCTTCATTAATGCTGTAAGCCCAGCAAAGCATAAGGCAAGTAGGGCAAGAAGTCTATGGTAGGCATATAATGCCCCCTTTCTCTTTCAGAAATGTTGCATATTTCTCTTTATTAAAGTAACACACACTTGTAGCAGACCATCTCGTAAATACAGGAAAATAGGAAAAAGAGTAAAAATAACTTAGAATCCCTAAAAAACTGAAGAAAACCATTAGAACCGCTTCTTGTTCCTGGGATGAAGACAGTGCCCCCTCCCCAGGCTGCAAGCAGGTCAGTCTCCTGCCTTCTCTCCCACTCCAGCAACAGTGCTCTTTTCTGTCTCTGGCCCGTGGCACATGCTGCGCCCCTCCCCCTCTTTACCAGGTTGCTCCCATTTACCCTTTGATCATCCCTAGGAGAAGTCTTCCCTAACCCCTGCCCTCAACCCCATTTATTTGGGTGATTATTTGTTTGACATCCATCTTCACCGTCAGACTGTAGGCTTCGAGGGCAGGGTCCACGCCCTACCCCCCTCCTTTTGTTAGTAAACCACTGTATCCCCAGTGCCTAGCACAATACTTGTTTCCTTGTCTAACTTGAATAAACCCTCCCTACCTTCAAGGTTGGGTTTGAATTCCACAGCTCTTCCACCATGCCTTCGTTAATTCTCTCCTTTCTCTCACTTCCTACTAAGTTTGTATTCAGTTCCATATGATTAGCCCTGCATCGTCTGTAATTGAATCATCATCCTAAGTGACACTATAAGTAACTGCAGACCTGCCTGCAAGCCCACCTCTTTCCTTCCATTCATTAAACAAATACTTCTGTGTACCTACTGTGTGGGAGGCACTGTTCCAGGGGTTGAAAGCCCAGACAATGTGTCTTCTAACAGGAAGTCAACATTCTAGTAGGGGAAGATGATCGCTACCAGATCAATGAATAAATAAGTAATGCAGTTTCAGATATCCCGGTAACAGGGTAGGTGTGAGAACAGGGGTTGTAAGTGCTTCCTGGTAATTAGATTAAAGGTGGTTACAAAGTGTTGCTATGCCAGGAGTCAATGCTGAAGAAAAACCTAAGTTAATGAATCTCTACCTCATAAATTCCTTTTCTCCACCTTTCCATTCCAACCCATATTAGAGTCATGAGTTTTAAAAGAAGGAAACGTCTTTATAATTCATAATTGTTTTTGTTTCTAAGAACATAATGTCCTAATGTGCAATGCACAGATGTTTTAGACTGTTTCATCGACATATGTTAATTCACTCAGCAGAGGGAGCTCATGCTTTAATTTTGGGAAGTCGGACAGAAAGCAAAGCTCTTGTAAAAAGAACCTGAAATAAACTTTGCAGCTCTTGTTTTAAATAAGGTTTCCTTTTAGTATTTTTTGGAGTAAAGACCATTTGATTAAGGATAATTTAATTTTCATTTGCATAAATAGATGTAACTGATGAATTCACTTTGGGGCAGTTTTTTTCAATAAGGTTCTGTTTTGCTTACCAAAAAGGCTAACTTAGAACAAGTATCTCAGCTCAAGAGCCTAAGGATTCATCTAGAAGGACGACAACTATTTGCATGTCCACATTTCTATGGCCTTTTATATTGAGCTGTGAACTCAGGACAGAAACGTATTTGATTTGTTTTAACATGACTATGATTTGACATTGAACACTTGCCCTTCGAGATTATAAAACAGATATTTATTTAGACTCCAAAGAATGTTTACTACACATGATCCAAGTTCAAAGGCAAAGTAAACAAAGATTGAGAAAATAAATTCATCCCTCAGATTAAAAGCCAGAACAATGAAGGGACCCTGCAGTATTGAAATCACAGTTGAATCAATAAAACTAACGGATGTGTGTGCGTGTGTATGTGTAAACTACAATCTTCCAGCTATCCAAAGAAATGTAATAATGACAGAAAATGGTATATTAGATAGAAGTTTCTGTAGTATCACCCCTGATCTTGTTGTACATATCTAATTAGTACATTTCTGTAAGATAGAGAGCACAATTTTTTAAAAGCCCTATTTTTTCTCATTATCAAAGTCAAACAGATTTGTTAATAGAAAATACAGCAGAAAGCATAAGTAAGGGGATAAATAAGCATGATATTTATTTTACTTAGTGCTTGTAATTTTATATCTAGCTTTACAATTAATGTATGCAGCACTGAAATGGATATTTGTTTTTGTCTTTTCCTTCCTTCAAAATCCTCAAATACTCCTTAATTGAAATTAAAAATGGCTATAACTGGGTTAATGGAAAAACAGTACAATTTGGAAAGCACCCCTTAGATTGTGGGGGGAAATTCCACTGATGATAAAGGGAAATATAAAGGTCAAATATCACACTTATTATATCACTCTATAATTATCTTTTAAAATAGCTATCTTTCCCATAATACCATGAGTTCCTATGGAAGAAATCATGTCTTTCTCAGTAGGCTTGATTTACTGGCATACAGCCCATTCCCCGGCAAGGGGTAAATATTTTGTAACAATGACATTAATAAAACAGAGCAATATTGACCTAGAGAATTGAGTCCTAAATTGTGGAAATAAAATACACGGCTCTTCTTGTTGGATATGTTTGGGACAGTCACTGAAATTGGTTCTGCTGAGTGGGAGGAGGGACACTGTAGGAACAGCTGGTGGCCAGAGGCCCGAGAAAATGCTGCGGGCGATGTGACAGACAACATGGTAGCTGTTCTCATCTGCCACTGGAGGGAGCAAACAGCGTAAGGACTCCTCGAATAATGGAGGAGGCCAGAGACAGCTGGCTGAGTTTCTGGGTGAATCAACAAATGTTTGTGGAGCCCCAGCTATCAGCAGAAAATGGAGTCTCGAGAGAGGATGTACAATCTTTACTAGGATTTCCTGAATTTAGGGAGATCCTCTTTTCAAAAGATCAGATGTGGGTCAGCATTATAGGACCAAATATGATTTCCTCCATCTGCAACAGATCCTTGATTGGGTTAGTGTCAAACAGCCTCAGCTTTCTTAGCACGACCATCTGCTCCATAAGGACTTTGTTATAATAAACAGAACATACCTTCTTTTATGTGAGTCACTGTAAACAATCCCCAAATCCTTGCAAGAGAGATAATCATAGGATGGAAAACTTCTTTAAACTTCTTATTAGGCCCTTAAAAGGTAGAATTATCATGAGTGGAAAAGAAGCCAGCTAGATTTTGTGTTGCAAATAATGCTATGATCTAGAAGTGATTATTATAAGCCTAAGAAGAAAGTGAAATAAAATTATGACAAATAACAAGTCTTTTTTTCCTCAGCAACCCTCCCTCATATTTGAGTGGAATTTGACCTAAACAGTAAACTCATCTGCAGGTTTCTTCACTCTAGAACCTGAGAGAAACATCTGTTTAACTATTTACTGATACTTTAAAGGACGGAAATTTTAACCTCAGAAAAGATCCAATTGCATTCCAGAGTAGGAAAGAAAGACCAAATTGCTGTTGAGGAGCTGGAGAAATTAGTTATATAACAAGCTGGCTATTAGTTGGGCAAAATGGTAGGTTTGACTCACCAGGTATGTATTTTCATTTGTGACTGGATGCTACAACTCACATCTTCTTTCACGAACTTTGATTTTCAATATAGGAAGTGGGAACTGTGGCTTCTTTCCTGCCTACCAAGAGAGGTGTTCCCCATCACACGAGGAGCTTTGGGGTACTTCCTCCTCGGAAGGTCATTTAGGGTTTCTACAGTGATCCGGGCAGTCTTCTCCCCATGGACAGTCAGAAATTTCTTCTTGAGGTCTTCTGCCATCCACTATAATAGATAAATGCAGACTTCATGCTGATCTCAATGACAAACACACAGACCTCATTGTAGCTCACAACCGAACAAGAATGAGCAGAACCTACCATGGGTAACAAAACGAAGACAGACACTTATAGAACAGTGGCCTAATCAATTCGTAATTAAATTCACTGCTTTGCATATTTTCCCATCTCTTGTAGCTTAAAAAGAACTAAGGGAATTTTAATTAAATCTTAACTTATAAACAAACAAGAATCTTATGTGCCAGAGATGAGATTTCTAATGTCGACTTCTCAACCGAAGAAATAATTGTTGGCTAAGTTACAAATGATGATAGAACATCAACAGACAATGAACTCCAGTGCACTGGAGTGTGTATGCTATTTATTATCAGGCGAGCTTAGAGAGTGGAAAAACACCGAGTACACCAGTGAACAAGAGACCCGGGGTCTAAGTCCAGCCTGGCTGCGAACTAGACAGGTGAATTCAGGAAAACCCCCAAATCTCTCCAGGCCTGGCTTTGCTTTATCTACAATTAAGTATTTGACTAGAAGGTCTTTCGGCTTTCAGAGACTGTTTGTTGAGGCGAAAAGCCTAGAATGTTAGACTTTTTAAATAGCCAATGGGGAAGGTTTGTTGATTCCAATGCAAAACTGAGGGCTTTCACAGCTATAGTAGAACACTGGGACTTCTTTCAATTAGCACAAACAATTAATGGACAGACTTTCTTTAAAGTGTTCCTCTCATCCATTTCTCTAAAAGCCGTGGCAACACAAGTGATTGTTGGTAGTAAGATGGAATAAACAAATAGAAAATAACTATTTGTGAGGATAATTTGCAGATAGTTGACCATGCTTAATTGCATGACTTTTTTCTTTTCTTCCCCTTTTCTTCCTCTTCTCTTCTTTTTAATGAACTTCTGTGCCCACGGGTTTGATCCAGTACAGGAATCATATAATACGTATTTTCTAAGTCTAAAACTTCCTTTTCCACTTGGTCTAACTAAATTTGCCACTATTTTAGGGTGCTCAGCAAAGAATATGGTATTCAAGGAAAAGCCCTTGACTTCCCATTGCTCCTTCACACAAGTGTTAGAACCACTGGTCTAGTGTTATGGAAGAAAGTAACTGTGAGGCCCAGAGAGGTCATGACCTGGTCAGGGTGACACAGATGGTTAATATGAACAGGACCATGAACCCGAGGGCATCAGGCTCCCCGCCCAGTCCTCTGAAACTGAAACGGTTCCGTGCATCCAGAGGAAGCATGATTTAAACCATTTCTACTCGTTAATAATAAACAAGGGAACCATTTCTCAAGGGAGTTGAATTGCTTAATTTTCTTGGAATTAAATTTGATAATACCTTTGTAAAAATACTTTACGCAGAACTATTTTGTTCACTGTGGGGGGTCATCTAAAGGGCAGATTTTTTGGTGAGAGTTCCATGTTTTCATAAATTGCTTCACACCGAATAATTTCAACATTGAACAAAAAGCATGGTAGCAGCTGCTTAACTGACAAAAGGGATGGAAATGGGAACACTAATTAAAGGCGGATTGGCTACATGAGAAGTTCTTTATCATAAGGATTCTGTCGTTTTTGCCTTCGGTTATGTGTTCTGTTGGAAAGGATGACAGAGAGATGGCAGGCCCAGGGAATGCATTAAAAGCTCTGATTAATGAAATAATTCATATGCTCCTCTCCACAGGGCAGGACAGTGGTTCCCCAAGTGTAGTCCACGTATCCCTGAGAGTCCCTGAGACCCTTTCAGGGGTCTCAAGGTCAAAACTATTTTATAATGCAAAGTGTTATTTGCCTTCTTCCTTCTCATTCTCTCGCGAGTGTACAGTGGAGCTTCCCAAGGGCTGGACCTTGTGTGGTACCGGGTCTGGCAGCATATAGACAAGGACATGTGAATCCAGCTGTCTGCTTTTAAGTCCGTACTAAAGAGAGATGCAAAAATTGTGAAATAATGCCACTCTTCTCAACGATTTTTCTTTGGAAAAATATAATTATTCTTCATGAATAACATGCTATTCATGCCAATGTGCAGTGGGTTTACCCATGTTATTTTCAAATAAATAAATAAATAAATAAATAAATAAATAAATAAATAAATGTTTAAACTATTTCCCAGTTTTAATTACAAATACTACAAATATCAATAGACCCACATAAACAAAAGCTCTTTAGGGTCTTCAGTAATTTTTAAAGCTATAGGTGGCCCTGAGACCAAAAACTTGAGAGTCACTGTGCCAGGCAATGGTGACACAATGGCAAACACCACACTGGCCTCCCAGAGCTGACTCAAGCTCACAACCCCTTGAGTAAATAGGCAATTGCCATTAGGCAGAAAATACCCTATGGGAAAAGGTAGAGTTCTAGAGGGCACAGTGGGCCTCCTCCCCAACCTGGACATGAATGCTTCGGCGAAAGGGTTCTGAAAGAAATGGAGAAGACATTTCTCAGCCAACACCTTGGACCCACCCCTTCCATCTCTTAAGTATTCAGTGTCTCCCTTTTACCTGTACTCCTCCCATCAACAGTCAAACTTCTTCCATAACACAAGAGGCAAAACTCAAACTGTTCTATCCCAGGTTCCTTCCAGCTACTGTGTTCTCTATTTTCTCTCCTTTGGCTAATTCTGTAAAGCATTCTGGCCTCCCTGACTCCATTTCTTCCCTTCCCAGAGCTCCCGCAACACACTCCTTCCTGATTTTGTGACAGTTGATGGAGCCATCTCTGTCACTGTTTTCTGTTCTCATCCTACTTGATCTCGCAGCAATACTTGGTGCATTTGACCACTCTCTCCTTCTCAAAATGTCATCTTCTGGAATTCCTGTCTTCTGATTGGTTTGCCCTCTCTGGCCTCTCATTCTCTCTCTCTCGTGTCCACTCATCCTTCCACCTATTCATTAGTGGTTGGAAACCCCTAAGGACTTCGATCCAGGGCCTCTCCTCAGCTATGTACTCACCATCCCTCTGGCTTTGAGCCCAAATGGCTTGTAAATGTAAACAATCAATCCCAACCTCTCCTCTGAGCTTCCAACTGCCTACTTGTCACTTCTCTTTAGATTTTTTAAAAAGGATGTGAAAATCCAAATTCCTCATCTGTCCCCTCAAAGGAGCTTCTGCTCCAGTATCTCTAACTTGGCATCTCACTGTGCAGACTGAACGCCTAGGAGTCACTCCTGACCCTTGCTGCTCCTCTTCCACCCACTTACATCCAATCCGCTACCAGTATCCCTCTTGATTTCGCCTCTTAACTCTCTCTCCCATTTGTCCTCTCTCTCCATCTCCACTACCAACACCCGAATCCGAGACACCACCGTCCCTCTCCTGGGCTGCGGCCATACCCACTTGTCACCCTGCATTCACTTATAACCCAATCTTCTCCATACGACAGCCAGAGAGAGCTTTCAAAACTGTAAATATCCTTTACCAAAATCCTGTAAGGACTCTCCATTACATGTACAAAAACTTCATATCCTTTAGCTCTGTAATATAGGCCTATCAGGGTCTGGCCTCCTCTTCCCTTCCCAGCCTCACCCCCGGGGTAGGGGGTGGGGTTACAGTGGACCTTCCAACATGCCATGCCCTGGTCGTTTGGAACGGCTTGTTTTTCCTGAAAGTTACGAGTTCTTCAAAGCCACAGGCCAATGTGCATGATTTTTACTTTACCTAGAATTCCCTCTCTACGTCCCATTCATTCCCCCTTCCCACCTCCTGATAACTTCTACCTACAATTCAAGTTTTAGCTCAAGTTTGGCTCTTTGGAGAAGCCTCTCTCTTCTCTCCCTATCTCACCCTTGCTCTGTGCTCTACTCCCAGATTCTGCTGCTCTATTGTTAATTGTTACTGGCACATCTGACTCCTGCATTTGACTATGAGCTCCTAGGGGACAGGCAGTGTGTCATTTCTGTATCCTAAGTGCCTAGCTCGGTGCTGACATTTGGGAGGCTCTCAACAGAAGTTTGTGCAACAATTACAAGTAGGTCCATGGATGTCTGGAGGAACAAGTAAAAAGGGGGGGGGCACCTGGCTGGCTTCCGTGTAGATTATTTAAAAATAAAATCTTAAAACAAACTTAAAAAATAAAAGGAGACCATTAGATGCTTTTAAAACTCTGCCAAACTCTCAGGAAAGTGAGATCTGGAGGTGGTAACTACCCTCACCTGCCTAGGGTTTGTACCCTGGATTTTCCTTGGATTTTTAATGAAGATGCTTATGTACCAGAACAGACTGTGACTGTCCTGCTTTGGTCACAGAGTGGGAGTTGTACTAGATGAGAGGTCAGAGACAGGGTGGATCTACCCAGGGGCAGGTCCTGGGGGAAAAATTGTCTTTCACAGGTTCCTGAGAGTGACAGTAGTACAAAGGTGACCATGGGGACAAATGGATATTAAGCCAATGAAGATTTTGAGTAAGTAAAATTCGCTATGACAGATATTAAGTCTTTTTTCACCCTGACTTTATTTTTAGTGGATGAAAACTAAAGAAACAAGTTATAAGGATGAATGTGTTTTGCCTTGAAGATGTTTCACATTTTCCTTTTGACATTCAGGTTAAGATATCTGAGTAAAAGACGCTGGAAAGTATCAACTGGGGATGAGCTGATGGGACTGTTTATTCCCTCACCATTGGCATAAAGAGAGAAATAAATCAGGAGAAAAAGAACATACCATTAGTTCAGGTGGAAACACGTTGCTGGGTTGGGTCCACAGGCTGAAACCCTTCCTTTTCATATAATCTGGTACAAGCCTTAAGAAAAAACAAATAATGTTTTAGTCTTTTGGTAAAACAAAGTCAAAGGTTGATAAGCATCGTGGGCATTGAAATCCAAGGCAGGTGTTGAATTTGTCCTGTTTGAAAGGCGGTGGCCTGTGTGGGGCGGGGGGGCACGAGATGGTACAAGACCAGATTAGGGGCTGGTTTCACTCTGGCCGGAGGAGAAGGTGGGGGCAGGAGGCAGGGAGAGAGGGAACTGGAGCTACTAACCACCTGCTCCTGCCCAACTCTGGCGCAGCTGGAGAAAGATGAACTGCAATTAGGGTAGCAGAAGCTCAGTTCAAAAGACTGGTACACACAGCGCACTCCCCAGGCAGGCAGGGAGCGAGGGGAGGCAAGGAGAGGCTTCCTGGAAGAGGGGCAAGGAGGCAATTCCAATGGGAGGCTGGGAGGCTGTTCACAAGGTGTTAGGAAGAAATCAAGTAGATGGCCTTGACTCCAGGGGAGGGACTAGGAGATGGTGTGCGAGGCAGGTCAGACCAGGCAACAGAAAGTTTTAAAAGGCAGGCTTCAGATTTGTGAAGGTATCTGGGGCCAGTGGGAGTCACTCAGTATTTCTGAGCCAGTATTTCTGGAAGACTAATTTGGCTGTGATATGCAGTGGTTCCCAACACGAGACTTGCAGACTGGTTGTATTTGTCACTAGGGGAGCCTCGTAAAAATTCAGAGCTACTCGTGGGCCATACCATATATGGTTCCAATCCAGTAAAACACAGGTCATCACATTTTTAAAAGGCTTCCTAAGGAATTCTGGGAAATTTGGGGGAACCCTGCCGTGAGTTGTGTGGTGTGGGGAGCTGCTAGGAGGAAGGTGACCAGGTATAGAACTTGTCGCAGTACTCTCAGTGCAAATGAAGGCGGTCTGGACCGGGGCAGCGCGTGCAGAGGAAAAGCCATAGGTGAGTTCAAGGACCAGTGCATGGGAAAATCATGGCACCTTGGTTATGGGGGAGCAAAAACAAAGACTGGTGGTACCATTCATGTAAGTGCGGAGAGAGACTGGTTAGCGGAACAAGAGGGGAGGTGACGATGAACTCAGGATTAGGGATGTGAGGGGAGGATGGAGAGCACGGAAGCGGAAAAGGTTTGGAAATCATTTATGGAGATGTTGCCTGGAATCTCAGGAATGGATGAGACATTAAGTGAAGAAAGTGCACGAGAAGAATTTAGTTGGAAAGGGGACAAGGAGGGTGAGTGCAGAAGGAACGTGGGGACGAGTGCCGGCTGCGTCTGTGAGAAACACAGAGGAGGCAGGGCTTTGCCCAGTATCATCCCATGTGTGGTGAAGACAGGAAAGCAGAGTTCAGTGGGAATAGGAAAGGGCTCCCCACGATAGAGCTGGCCCGGGGACGCGCAGCGCAGCTCTGACTGCCGGCTGGGAGAGCTCCAGGGAGGTCCACCGCTGAGCAGTTTATGTCCTATCAGGAACTAAACATGATTAGTGGACATGTGCCGGAAGGTGATGTGGGGGAAATTACAGCTGAAGAATGAGTAATGGTTAGATGAAGCACTTTATGAGATTTTCTGTAATGCTAGTTTTTTATGCATATACACTGCCATCCTGGAGTTCATTCTTCTTTATGTTTCTATTGATGTCAGAAGCAACAAATGTGGCTCCCAGGAGTCCATTCTCAGCGTCGTCCTTAGGCCTCAGGTCACTGGAACTCTGCTCTAGCTCCCAACTCTGTCCCTCTTTTGCCACACCCCTTCCCAAGGGGCAAGGAGTCCTCGGGATCAAAGGGACCCTCCACGCTCAGCCAGTACCCTGTCTTCTAGCCACAGGCTGTCCCCTCAGAACTCCCTGCCCCAAAGGCCCCAAACCCACTTCCAGGGCCCATGTTGGCCTCTGCTCTAGTCCCTTCTTCCAGAGAGGGCAGAAGTACAACTAGGAACTCACCCCTAAGCCTGTATGGTGGCCAAGAGCTGGCTGTCTGGGTTGGATGGAGCTTGGACATGGAGCTGGGTGTCCAGTCTGTGACAGCATCAGTGCAGGACAAAGCTGGGCAGGAAGAGAAGAGAACTGGACGTCTTCTGTTTGACCTCTTACTTCAGCTCCTGCAAATGAGAGGGACAGGTCTGTCCTTTCCGGCCAGCCCAGGCAGTGATATTTGGTGATCACCAGGTACGCACCCATGCCAATTTTTAAATTTTTCCTCTCCCCTTTCCAATCTACTCCAGAAACCAAGTGAGCTTTATTTTCAGAGGGAATGTGTTTCTTTTTTTTAAAGATTTATTTATTTTTTTTTAGAGACAGAGAGGGAGAGAATGTGTGACGGGGTGTAGGGGCAGTGGGAGGAAAGGAGAGAATCTCGAGCAGACTCTGCGCTCAGTACGGAACCCAATGTGGGGCTCGATCTCACTACCCTGAGCGGAAACCAAGAGTCAGAAGCTTAATCAACTGAGCCACCCAGGCGCCCCCAGATGGAATGCATTTGTAACTACTATGTCATCCATAGGAATTTTGTTTTGTTTAAACTTTTTCTGTACATGCAGTTATAAAATTAATGCATGTTCATGTAAAAAAAAGTCATGTAGAGTTGCTGTAAAATCTAGAAGATAACTTCATAATGCAACCATACGAAGAGAACTACTATTAACGTGTGCATTTCCTTCCATTTCTTATCTTGCTGTGTATGTGCACACGCTATATATATATAGACAAGTTCTTCCTTCCAAATTTGGTGTCAGAGTGCTCAATTAAAGTTTTTTTTTACTTAAATCACTTTTATTTTCAAATTCAATTATTACACAAAAAAGGTTTTTCAAGATAGTTGAAGTTCCAATCATATGGGTATGCCATAATTTATTTAAATAATGCCTTATTGTTGAACACTTATTTCTAATTTTTGTTATTATAAATAACATTGTGACAAGCACATAGTAAATCTTTGACCTACCTCTATTTCTCTGGGGTACATTCTTGGCAGTGGAAATGCTGGTTCAAAAAGCGGGTACGTAGAAATTTTTAATTCCCTGGATACTTTCTAATTTCTAGAAAGCTGTCTCTTGCCAAGACTAGTTCTAAGAACAATTCCAAACATTCATTCTTAGGAAAAACTGGCATTGACTATGCAACTGCTATGTGCTTGTCACTGTGTTTGGGACTTTATATACATCACTCATGTGTATCATCTAGTCTTCCCAACAGCTTCCGTGAAGTATTATCCCAAGTACACCGAGGAGGAAGTTAAACTCAAGCTGGAAAGCTTCAGGGCTGGGACTTGAGCAGGGTCCTGTCTTCCCAAAGTTGGTGTCACCATGCTGGAACCATTTTTGGTGAGTTGCCATTTCCTGCAGGCCCGGCATGGGGATCACTTCCTCCCAGGAAGACATGGGTTTGCGGTGGTTGAAGGCCAATGGAAGGGAAGGGGTAGAAGCACTGGGAGAAGGACAAGTGCTTTAAGAACGTTCACGAGGTCCCCACCAGCACCCCAAGCCCTGTTGATCAGGTTCAGCCTGACAGACCAAATATGGAAAGTTGCAGATAAAAGAGAGAGAAAGACACACTAGCTTTGTTCTCAGGCTTCTTTTCTTCTTGACCCAAGCAACATTTCCCTTCCCCATTCATTTGACAGCAAGATGAACTCTATTGAAGAAAAACGGGGATGGCAGAGCAGGAATCCTAGAGTTGTAAAATACCAGAAGAGGTATTAATAATGATGATGATGGTGTTGATGGTGATGATGATGGTAGTGGTAGCAGTGGTAGTTGTAGCTGTATTAATTGTAGTAGACATTTTATTTAGCACTCGGTATGTGCTCAGCCTGATTTGTACTTTACAGACATGATATAATTTAAATCCTCATGATCATAATCTTCTTTTACAAGTAAGGAAACAGAGACTTAGGAATGTTGAATAATTTATCAGGTTATATAGTTAAGAATAGCAGAATTTGAAGCTATGCATTTTGACAACGAAGTTCATGCTTGTAAAACAAAACTGTATTGCCCGTAATTGCTAATAACAACTATAATTTCCTGGCTATCTACCACAATCCAGTGCTTCCCATTCATTAAGGCATCTAATGCTCAAAACAACCCCTTCAGAGACAGGAGTAGGGAGCAGGCTGCCCAAGAGAAGACTGACCCCCGGCTGCCACTGAGACTCAGGGGCTGGCTCCCATGAAGGAGTCTTCCTTCTGCTGAATTTCAGCCTGGGAATCTGGCACAGGTCTTTCCTCTGTGTTTGTCTGATGACAGTGTTCTGGCTAATTAAATTGACTCAAGTAATCTTTAAATTCATGAGGAAATAAAATGAAATACAGGTGATGATGGAAGGTACCTAGACTCTAACACATAATTTCAAATAAATAATGAATGAATAAATGACTTGAAAAATGAATGAACAAATATATAAATACATCTTACTGCAATTTGTCTTGCTTCCCCAGCTCAGGTAAATAGTCATACTAATATTTATGGCTGCAACGCACTGTAACAAAAGTTTTACATGGATTATTCATGTCAATTTTGTTTACGTAGTTCTCTAGTCTCCATTCCTCAGTCTCTTCTGTGGACGTATTTCCTTCATGTCCCCTTTGGCATCATCTTAACTCATTTCTCACTTTTCCACATCCTTTTTTTTTTTTTTTAAACAATTTAGGAATCCAAACATCTCTGGCTATCCAATTTCTGCAGCTTGTAAGGTATATTTTTGCAGGAGAAAACTGTATTTTTAAAGTTAATAATTCCATATAGTCTTTCTCAGTTACTTATCATAGTTGTTGAGGGGGCTGTGTGCAGAGGTAGACGAGGGTCTGACACTAATGCTCTATGGACGTTACATATGCTCAGTGCCTATTGATTCTGCACAACATGAAAGATGGAAATGGTTTCTCCTCTCTTCCTCATAGGCCATTAGTACTAATCAAAGATGGAATCGGATTCAGAGAGGACAGGTATTTATTTCACAAAAATGTTTTGCTTTGACGGTGATTCCATAAAACGTGCTGCTGAAATGGCAGTGTGAGGAATAGACTCTTCTCTGCTTCTCCTCATCACAAAGCCAGACATTAGGAAGATGGCCTAATCCGTTTTCAGGCAGAATATGTTATTTTTATAACCTTCACTCTTGAAGAAGCCATTAAGGTGCTACCTGTCTGCATTTCTGAGAAAAATATCAGTGGTTACCCTCACTGAGATGGGCAAAATGGTAAACCTCTGAGTCTCTAATGCACAATATTGTGCTTTCCTTGAAAACCAATTCCACGTAATGGCTGTGATGCTTTGCTACTGAATGCCGAAGAGCTGGCTCAGCAGCTGGCAGTGGTTTCACACCCCCAGGACTAAAACTTTCCCCGCTCTCCACAGCGGGTCTCCGCCTAGGACCGCAGCAGACATTAGCCAGGGAGAAGGAAATGCACGATATTTCAACCCAAAGGCAATGTCTCTGCCCTTGGCATGTCTCCCTTGGTCATAACCGGGACTATCCTCCTCTCCCTCCAATATCATATACAAAATCCTGGTAGTTTTTCTAGATTGAACTAGTGTCCTCAGAAGACATGTGGGATACAATTCTGGAGTGCACTCTGTGGAAGTGTGCAGAGCAGGAAATCAGTGAAGAGGAAGGGAAAGGACTGAAGAAGCCCCTGGCGGGGGGCGGGGTGGGGGGCGGGAAGTCACATACCAAAGATGAACACGTTGCATGAGCAGAGGCACTGACCGCTTCTGTTCCAGACTATCTTTCCAAGGATGTTGCTATAGTGAGCAGCCTTGGAAGGCAGACAGTGTCTGTCTGAGAAGGAGTTAGCAGGAA
>NW_024423343.1:34075580-34099028 GCF_017311325.1 Ursus maritimus
GAATGCTTACGGTCCAGTATCATAAAGATAACATCACCTTGTGGGAGTCTAGACATCACCCAAACCCAGAGGGATGAGACCCACTAATGGTATTTGGCCGTATTAAGAAAACTAACAAAGAAGGCAGAGACCACATGATCATAAAATACAAACATGAATGGAAATCCAGGAACCTCAAAGGAAAGAAGAGGGTAGAGACATTGTGGGTGAGAGCTTAAAGAGAAACAAACAGAAATGTGCCCACAACTCTCTGCAGTGCTTGCTGAAGGTAACTGTCTATAGACTCACTCCTTCTTTCTTTCCTGTTTTTAAACTAGATCCTCTGATCTTTGGTCTTCCTTGTTTTTTTATATCTATTTCTAGGTCCCTAGTTTTTGGCTAAATGTTGAACCCAGCTTCCTTGGTAGGAAGGATCCTCTGCGGCCCCAATATGGGATCTCTTCATACCTCCAATCGCTAGCAGTTGAACCAACATCTAGCTCTCAGACAACACAGGTCACTTGGTCTATCCAAAGGTATGGATGGGGCTTCCCTAAAGCAAATTAGAAAACTGTAACAGAGGGGGCACCTGGGTGGCACAGCGGTTAAGCGTCTGCCTTCGGCTCAGGGCGTGATCCCGGCGTTATGGGATCGAGCCCCACATCAGGCTCCTCCGCTATGAGCCTGCTTCTTCCTCTCCCACTCCCCCTGCTTGTGTTCCCTCTCTCGCTGGCTGTCTCTATCTCTGTCAAATAAATAAATAAAATCTTAAAAAAAAAAAAAAAAGAAAACTGTAACAGAGGAAGGATATAGCTGGGAAGGGATCCTTCAATTACCCAGGTTTAAAAAATTCTACCATTTCTAAAGAAGAGGGGATAAAAAGTTCTCGCCTGGCTCAAAAATCAGAGGAATAAATGAGGGGAATGGCTGTCAAGCTAACCACAAAGCCTGTGACAGAATGTTTGGGGGAGAACATGTTTGAGTTTATAACAAGAGAAGAAAAAGAATGCCAATGTTGTTACTCAACAGGATCACAGGCTTATAAGAAGCCAATTCCAGAAAGCACAGAGCAATGATGGACTTTCTCCCATTTACCAGAAACTGTACCAAGAAAATACAGCATGAAATGCACAGGAAGCTCTCAGAAATGTAAGTTGGAGGATGTAATTATAAATGAGGAAGAACTAAGGAGGTGGGAAGTCACTGGAACCAGATTGCTCTCTGACCAGCAAAAACAAAGAAAGGATGTGAAAAACGATAGAAGCGATGGGGCAAACTGACAACAAAGGCAAAAGTGTGTCGCAGAGCAATGTCCAGTTGTCTAGGGGATGTATTTTGTGGAAAATATCATCAACCTACAACGTATCAAACAGAGACTCAATATACTGCTCGTGAAGATAGAGTAATATTAACAGAAGTCAGAGAGAAGGCAGAACTATCTTATTCCTATTGTTGCTTCCATATTTCTTGCCAAAGGAATGCTTCATGAACTAAAAGCATCAGATAAGCACAGTTAAGAAAGACTTGAAGCCCAGGATATGTGGAGATTATAAGAAAGCGTTTAGCCTTTAAATTTGTTCAAATGGCAGATCAATCAAGGTGAATTACGTTCTATGACCTTAAAATAATTTGTAAATGAGATTGTGGAACCATGGTCAGTAATCTTTTGAAGACATCACAGAAAACCAGAGCAGTGCCAGAACACTGGAGACAGGTGACCGTGGATCCTGGTTTCCAAAAAGATGGATTTAGGTGAGGTTGACTTTGCTCTTGGACAACTTTCTGGATCTCTTCTGGAATGGAGTATTGATGAGAGGGCCTAGGGCCATGGTCCCAAAGAGGAGACTGTGTACTCAGAAAAACTAGCCTTATTCCCTTTTGAGATGAGACTTCTAGACTGAGAAACTGATCAGTGCTGTAGACACGGTGCACGGGGATCTCACAAGCCACCTGAGAGTGTCCGTGCTCCCTCTGTGGAGGGGATAGTGAAATCCAAATGCATGATACCACAGAAGGGTCTGTACTTGACTGAACAACAGCTCAATGTTAACAGTGTTGGTTAACTTTTTCATAGTTCTTTGCTTGGTTTACTGTGTCTGATATTTTAATCAACAACTTAATACAGATAGAAGGCAATGTTCATCAGATTTTCAAATAATAGAGTAAAAGAAATACCACTTTAAAAGTCTTAAGACATTTCAAGTGAATGTAAGTTTATGAGTTATAAGAGATTTTTTCCTAATTCCTAACAGTCTACGATTTCCTAAGCATTAATAATACTTAAATAACAACTGTAGCAGCAACAGCCACAATGAAAATAAAAACAATCCAAAGGTCATTGCTTCTTTTAGCTAGCTCTAAGTACATAATTAAAAGATTTCTAAGTCCTAATATTTCCAGACACCCTTCCATTAATGCTGCAATTGCATCAAAGTCACCCACGCAGACGGACTCAATGAGCATATGCTAGTCAAACACACACTACACTAAAATGATCAGGAACAACTGATACAGTGCTAAGAATGTAATAGTCATATGGAAAATTCACTTTACTTTCTGGCTGGCTGCCTCAGTTTCCCCTCCTGGTAAACAGGGATGGATAATACTTGCCAACACTGCTTGAGAGGCATGGATCATAAAGATCAACGATGAATGTCAAGTCCTTGGCCTCCTTCCTTGGAGGAAAATGTTCAAGCATCTCTGGTCCTCTTGTTAAAGCCAATATTCATTCTACAGTGTTGGGTTTGTGACTCACCCCCAAGCCTCCCATGGACTGCTCTGTGGAGGGCTCCAGATGGTTCCTTAGGAGTGTAGACGCTCCTTACCATGCCCAGGTTCAGAATCCACACTGGGTGCCATAGCCGTTAGCAAACTTTCCCTAAAAGGAAAGAACTTAGAGGATCCAGCCTGAAAGTGATGGGTAGAAAGTTCTCAGAAATGAAACAAGGCTTCTGACTGGTAAAGGCAGAGGTAGGCACAGGCCTGTTAGGTACCAGCTGGAAGCGCTGTGGTTGTTCACATTTCAGATGCTGACAGAAGCTTTCTGGGGAGACACTCCGTGGGGGCGGTTGGGAGAGGAAGCCCTCAAAGTCACCCGGGGCATGGTTTCAAGAGCACAGTTCGGATTCAACCAAGACCACAGACAACGAGATTATCTGCGTCTATTTTGTTCCCTCTCTCATTCTGCTACTGCTTGGGAGTAAAAAAGAATTTGAATTGGAGGGATTTATTGTAAAGTCTTCTGTTCATAAAGAGAGCTCCAGCTCTTAGACTTTTCATTTCCTCTTCTGATGCTGGAGGGTTATCTGGTGTTCCATTCAGTTTTGGACATTTTTACTAATGCACCAGTACATGGATTAAAAAATCCTATACAAAATCGGCCTTGAGATTAATGCACCTGTAACTCTGATGATCTGAGGAGTTTCTCGAAGGGAAAAGGACAAAAAGGCCTATGATATTTCTTCCTTCTGGCCTTTGGCTCTGTGGTCTGCCAGCAACCTTTAGGGCAATCAATTCCTTATGGTCTGGGAAGGAATTTTTAGAACAGACATAATCCTTGATCCCAGGGGCTTTCTAACTTAGCTTAGGAGATATTCAACAAATATAGTTTTGATTAAAGACTATTACATAACATGCCAAATTCAAATATCCAAATCACACAAGTATTTTTTTTTTTCTGGTAGAATTCATAGCATGGCTATTTACACAGACCAAACATAGAATATGCCTCCTTGTCTTTCTCGTTTTATTACAAGAACCAAGATAAATGTGAATTGTCCCCTTTCTGTGTGCATAGGACCCACAATCTTCCTGAAGGGAGGATTCCTCCCTGAGGCAATTAGACGGTCCAAGATGAACAGATAGGGTGTCGCTCCCTCTGGACCACCTCCCCTCATATTTTTATGGAAGTATAACAAACTTCAAATGATACTATAGAAATCCAGAGAAAGATAAAAGAAATTAAGAAAAAGATAACTTTCCTTCCATAAAACCCTTCACCTGCCATCGTGGTCCTCTAAAACCCTAACCCATGGCTCAGACAAATAAAGAAGGCCCCTAAATCCATAGTTATTCTGAACTTGTTAACATATACTCTTACTTGAATGAGACACATCCTGGTTTTGCTGCTTCCTACACCTTCTGTGGTGATGACTGCAGCCCCAAAGAGAGAGTAGCAGACAGGCACCAGGCAGGCGGGGATGGAGAAGTGACCTCAGAGTCTGGACAAGGAAGCTGAGCGCTGCTCTCATTATAGCAGTAGTTTCCCCAAAAAGGAAAAAAAAAAGTATTTAGGTGATGATAACAGCAATTACTTTGACATGAATGTCACTAGTTGAGTACAAATTAAAGCCGAGCTGTCACATAAATGATTTGGAATTTGAGTATGGCTACCTAAAAATGAATCTTTTATTACTTGGAATTAAGAAAGCCATTTCCTCCTGCAAACAATCTTGTTAAAAACGTGTTTCAGGAGTTGAAATGATCTCTATTTATTCCTATGCCCTTTTCAGTTTACTGGTTGTTATAGTTGGTCAAATCATTAACTCGTTGCCCTTCAAGCAATCTCGAGGTTATGTGTGATCTTATTATAAAGATTCGGAGGCTATGACAAAACGTCAAAGAAGACCACCTTGAAGGCAAGTCACGCAATAACCTCAGAGCGTAAACTCCATGAAGCAGGTCACTGGTTCCCATTGCCTAGGACAGGGGAAGCTTAAAAATACTGGTGGGAAGAAGAATGAGGATAATCAGCCATTCCCCTGAGTGGTCAGCCTGCTGGATACAGTGAAATTCACTGTAGCTCTCAAGGGGAGTTTAAGAGAACTTGAGCGTGCCCCTGAATGTGGTCATCTGCCTCCAGGAGGGCTGCGAGGAGGGTGGAGCACAGGCTTTTAGACTTCTCCTGGGGTCTGGTTCTGCACTGAGGGGTGTTTTGGGTCTGCTGTCTGTTTTTCCTCTAATCAAATCCAGTCCGTCTATGCTCCCAACCCTATTTTTTCTCCACCTTCCTCTGCTACCCTCATTTTCTTCCTCCCTTAAGCCAAGTTGAACTTCAATCACAATGTAGCTCTTATACAATGTACACTCTTTCCTGCCCTGGAATAAAATTTCTTCTTATAACCAGCAACAGAAGCTTCTTTACTCAGCAAAATGGAACTAAATCATGCAGACACAATGCATTCAGGTGCATTTTTAGGTGTTAATGTATTTGTTTTTAAATTCTAAAACCAATGCTTGTTTAAAAAGAAATAAAAAATACAGGGGCGCCTGGGTAGCGCAGTCGTTAAGCGTCTGCCTTCGGCTCAGGGCGTGATCCCGGCGTTCCGGGATCGAGTCCCACATCGGGCTCCTCTGCTGGGAGCCTGCTTCTTCCTCTCCCACTCCCCCTGCTGTGTTCCCTTTCTCGCTGGCTGTCTCTCTGTCACGTAAATAAATAAAATCTTTAAAAAAAAATAAAAAAAAATAAAAAATACAAAAATGTATAAAGCAGAAAATGAAAATACTTCTTCCCAGTTTTCACTCTTCAGAGTTAACGTTTACCAGACTCCTCTGTATACATACAGAATTTTCCTATACATATATGCTTACATACATGAATTGTTCTTGTTGGTTTCTAAAAAGTGAAGTCAACTATTCATACTATTTCGAATTTTGCTTTATTTCAAGTTACTTAAGGCTCTCTGTGCCTCAATTGCCTCACCTGTGAAATGGACAAAGAGGCAGTACTTCTCTCAGGGTTGTTGTGAGCATTAAATCAGTTAATACGTGTAAAGTATTTGGAACAGTGCCTGGCACCTAGTAAGTTCCCAATAAATGTTACTTTTTTCTCTTTCTAAAAATATTTAAATTTAAATTCAATTCAATTAACATATAGTGTATTATTAGTTTCAGAGATAGAATTTAGTGATTCATCAGTTGTATATAACACCCAGTGCCCATCAAATCATATGCCCTCCTTAATGTCCATCACCCAGTTACCCCATCTCCCCACCCACCTCTCCTCCAGCAACTCAGTTTGTTCCCTATAGTTAAGAGTCTCTTATGGTTTGCCTCCCTCTCTTTATCTTATTTTTCCTTCCCTTCCCCTACATTCAACTGTTTTGTTTCTTAAATTCCACATATGAGTGAAATCATATGGTATTTGTCTTTCTCTATTTCGCTTATCGTAATATACTCTAGTTCCAGCCATGTTGCTGCAAGTGGCAAGATTTCTTTCTTTTTGATGGCTGAGTGATATTTCATTATATATATGTATATATGTGTGTGTGTGATGTATAAATACACACACATAGCACATCTTCTTTATCCATTCATCTGGGCTCTTTCCATAGTTTGGCTATCATGGACATTGTTGCTATAAACACTGGGGTGCATGTGCCCATGTGCCCCTTTGAATCACTATTTTTGTATCCTTTGGATAAATACCTAATAGCTCAATTGCTGGGTCATAGGGTAGCTCTATTTTTTTACGTTTTGAGGAACCTCCATACTGTTTTCCAGAGTGGCTTCACCAGCTTGCATTCCCACCAACAGTGTAAGAGGGTTCCCCTTTCTCCACATCCTTACCAACATCTGTTATTTCCTGAGTGATTAATTTTAGCCATTCTGACCGGTGTGAGGTGGTAGTTCATTGTGGTTTTGATTTGTATTTCCCTGATGCTGAGTGATGGTGAACATTTTTTTATGTGTCTGTTAGCCTTTTTATTATTGCCTTAAACTATCCATTAGTTCAGATTAATCTGTTTCCAACTTTTCACTATTATGAACAATGCTGCGATGAAAACTCTCAGGCTTTAACGTGGCACATCTGAGAAAGTATTTCTGTTGCACAAATTCTGAGAACTGGAATTTCTGGGTTGAAGGGTAAGCATGCTGTTAGGTCCAACTCACTCACCTTCTAAAATGTGTGTGTGTTAATATGGAGAATCATGTGTGAGAGGGTGTCTGTTCCCCCACGGCCTTCACCAACACTGAGTATTATCCATGCTACCATTTTCCAAATATGTCGGAGAAAGGGACAGTCCAAAATTGGCATTTCTTGTTATTTTGAGGTTTTTCCACTTTGGTATACATTTAGTGAATATTTGTATTTATTCTTCTGTTCTTTGACCATTTCTATTAGGTTTCTGACTTACCAATTTGAAGAATTTAATTATATACAATGGATATTAACCATATTCTGTTATAAATGTCCAGATATTTTCTGCCAGCTTGTTAACCGTCCATTCGATTTCAAGTATCCTGCATCCTGCAGGATGGAGCTCCATCCTCCCAAGCCTCCTAGCTGGCATTTCTCTAGGCCATTCCATTGCACTAGCCACTTCTGAGTGGTACAGATGTGATATGACCAGTGGATCGCATGTCACACTCTCACCCCATTGCTGTGGGGCAGGTGCCCTCACTTGACTGTATCTGATGCAGTGTTACATGGGGATCTTACGAGAGTGCACTTAACACTGCACAGGCCCTTAGGTGGTGATGGCTAAGGCCTTACAGGCAGGCAAGGCAAACCTTTACCCAGAACGCGTATGCATTTCTGTTAAAATAAATCACTGCTCCTTCCAGAGTGGAGTTGTCCGTGTGCCCCCCAGAGGCTAACTTGGGTGCTAGTTCTGGTCTGTGCTGGGCAGGTTGGACATTCAGCAATAGCAACAGCTACATGGAGGCACAGCACCCATCCTTGCCCTCATGACTCTTCCCACACGCACTGTGTCAAGCAGGGGGGTGACCAATGGCAGAGATGGCTAACGTCGAATGCCATTTTGTGTATGTACTTGGTTGTTCAGTACCTCTTTCATGCTGGGAGATTTCAACTGAAACTGGAATTTTTGAGTGGGATTGCTGAGAGGCCCAACTAACTCACTTTCCAAAATGTGTGTATTAGTCCAATGAATCATGCACAAGAGTCTGTTTTCCCACAGCCTTCACCAACACAGTCTTGGGTAGACACAGCAAGTGTCTTTCAATGCAACTTCATAATGTTCAGCCAGTTATTTCGGCATGATATCTCATTCTGAAGAGTCAGATTAACTTGTTTTGTGAATGGAGGAAAGGTAAGTTTTCCACATTGTTTTTTCTAAATTTATGTAGCGAACAGTTCATATTTCTAATGTGCAATATGAACATTTTGACACGTTGTACCCATTCCCATATACCCATTCATGAGCCTCTTGTCCCCTGTCTTCCAGTCTTTCCCCTTCCAGGTCCTGCCCAGCTGGCCAAACCATTTGCTACTACACATATATACCCTAACCTTGGGCCACTCTGTTTTCTACACAGAGTGGATAACAAGGTGCACTACCCAAAACTCTACCCATTGGGAGAAATTCCCCTCACCACCTTTGAGTGGCTCTGTAGTGCAGTCACTGTCCTTATCTGGCTTGTATGCACATGCTGATTTGTGAACCAAGCTTGGGCTTTTTCCAATCAACCCATTTGTGAACCAAGCTCAGAATTTTTTCCTTCTCCCTCAGCTTGTCATGAGGGACCTCACACTCCACCATGCAGTCATAGGCATGAACTGCAGGCGAGATGCTGATACAACAACAGTGGATACCTGGGTTCCTCCTGATCCTACTTGTGCTTGATTCTAGATGGATCACTTCCATCATACCTTCTTGCTTCTGGGACTGCTTGATTGTATTTTAACAACATCTTCAAGTTACTTCTGTGTATTTTAAAATTTAAGAAGCACTACATGGTGGCAGACAAAAGGAGGGATGCTTGAAGTGATAGCACCTTTTAGACAGAGGACCAAGGCTCCAGAGTGAGAAACAGAATGGGAAATTTTGATGATAAAAAAGGGGACCGTGAGACAACACTGGAGAGATAGTCTGGGGCCAGATCACAGAGGGAACATATGCTACCTTAGAGACTTGATATATTATTCTGGTGGAACAAATAGGAAGTCATTGAAGGGTTTCAAGCAAGGCTGTAACATAATCATATTGTGTGTGTGTGTGTGTGTGTGTCCATAAACTTATATAAAACTTTCACTTTAATCTGGAGAATAGTTTGGAAGGGAAGCAGAATGAAAGCAGGACAATAAAAAGGAGACTACCACATAGGTTAGAAATAATGGTAGCTTGGAACAACACAGTAGCCATGGGAATAAAAAAGGGGAGGCACAGATGTAGGAGATTCCTCTGAGGTGGGACTGACAGGACTTCATGCCTGAACAGGTGCGTGCACCAAGAGAATGGAGCATCTTGGATTACTCCCTCATTTCTGGCTTAGCATCTCAGGGATGGCGTATTGACAAGGAGATCTGTTTGGGACCCATTAAGTTTGAGGGACACATCCATGTGGCAATGAAAGGCAAACTTGAAGAACCACTGCTATCTTAACTTGGCCTTGGGACAAGAGTTCTTGAGTTGAGGTTGTGACAGGGAGAAGGTGCCATCCCTTAGTCTCTAGTATTTTATACTTCAGTGTAGATATTTTTTTCTGCCCCTAATGCAAATGGAATTTTTCAGTGATTTTTGTCTTGCTGCTTAGCCCCCTTTGAGGTCTTGTCACTGAAGGCCATTGGGATAAATTTCTTATGATTGTCACAACTTCTCAATCTTTCCCACATTTTCTGTTTCTCTCCACATATGCTTTTTTAAAAAATTGAGATTTAATATGCATACCATAAAATTCACTCTTTTAAAGTGTGCAACTTAGTGCTTTTTGGTATATTCACAGGTTATATAACTATCACTACTATCTAATTCCAGAACATTTTCATCACCCCAAAAAGAAATGCTGTACCCATTAGCAATCACCTCCCCATTTCCGTCTCCCCTTCTTCCCTCAGCCCCTGGCAACCACTAGTTGACTTTCTGTTCCCATGAATTTCCTTATTCTAGATGTTTCATATAGATGGAATAATACAATATGTAGCCTTTTGTGTTTGGCTACTTTCACTTAAACAATGTTTTCAAGGTTCATCCATGTTGTAGAATATTACCAGTATTTCATTCTTTTGTATGGCTGAATAATATTCCCTTGTATGGACATACCACATTTTGTGCAACATATTTTGTTCTCAGTTGATACAGTTGGCTTGTTTCCACTTTTGGTTATTATGAATAATGCTATGAACATTTGCGTACAAGTATGTGTGTGTACATATATTTTCAACTCTTTTAGGTATATACTTAGGCATGGTCATTTGGTAATTCCATGTTTAACTTTTTGAGGAACTGCCAATTTTTTTCCAGTGTCTGCACCATTTTCATTCTTCTCGGTAATGGATAAGGGTTCCAATTTCTCCACGTCCTTACCAACACTTACTATTATCCATCATTTTGATTACAGCCATCCTATTGGGAATGAAATGGTTTCCATCGTGCTTTTCATTTGCATTTCCTTAATGACTATTGACTTCAAGCATCTTTTTATGTGTTTATTGGCCTTTTATATATCTTCTTTGGGGAAATGTCTGTTCAATTCCTTTGCCCATTTTTAAATTGTGTTATTCATCTTTTTATTGCTGAGTTGTAAGAGTTTTTAAAATATAGTCTACATAATTCATCTTTATTAGATATGATTTGCAAATATTTTCTACCATTCTGTGGTTTGTCTTTCAATTTCTTGTAGGATCTTTTGAAGCACAAAAGTTTTTAGTTTTGATGAAGTCTAATTTATCCTTTTTTTTTTTAGTTCCACAGATGCATGGATACAGTGCCTGGATCCATTCTGACAATAAAAGGAGGCTGATAGCAGATGGGGACATATGAGAAAATGACAACTTTACAGTTCACACTACTAATAAAATTATTTAGAAAATTGCCTTTCACTAGACAGTGTAATTTCTGTTGGTGGATACAAGCCAAATATGAATCACATACAAATCATCATCTTCTATTCCATTCAGCTGGATGGATTTAAGAAACAGACTAATGGAGAATATCATTCTAGAGGAAACCAGTTAGTATTTGTGCTATTTAAAATATGATTTCTAAATTGCTTAAGCATATCTATCAAAATCCAAATGGAACATTTAAAATCAGCATCATATAAAAGCAATACTCTGTGAAATGACTTCTAAACTATGAACATTTATCTTTCAGACCTAGCATCTTAAAGCATAAAGACTGGATAGACTGCTATGTTGGAAGAGTCATCCCATTTCCCCAGAAGTTTGTATTTGATTCATATGGGTACATTCCAAGGAACATAGGATCCAGGTTTGTCTTTTGGGATCTGGAATAAAAGAACAAATGTGGATGTTTGCGATTTGGAAAATGTTTGTGACAGGTGAAAAATAGCATAATATAAAGCAGGATAAAAACCACCCAGAGGGCGACCAGGACAAGGTGAGGTCTCAGAATGACAGCATGAGAAGTGTGGAGGAGTGTGGAGCAGGACAACGAGTCAGGGCAGGGCAGCTACAAGTGTCATCAGTTCACACTTGAAGAGGGACAAGTGAAAACTGGAATTAGTCTCTGTGTTCTCCCATAGTGGAGAGGTGATTCACGGGCCTTAGGACAAGCTCTAAGGGGTACCACACAGAGCCAGCATTGAGAGGAGGAATAGGAGGGGGCTCTCCTCTCAATATAAGGTATACCTTGTATATAGTCAGAGGGGTCACTGTCAACAGCGTTTCTCCCAGAGTTAGTGTCTCATCACTGAAAGTGACCAAGGAGAGCTGAGATGTTTGCTCTGCAGGAATATGGATGCATGAGGGACTCTGCTCTTGGGCTTGGGCCGGAAAAGGCCCTTCCCACTCGACAGTGCAAATCAGGAATTCCACGTACTTTCCGAAGTGTCTGATTGGATAGCGTGGGACAGACTGTTGGCATGGCCCATATTCTTGGCCTGGGTGTCTGAGGTTCAGGAAACAGTTCCTGAACTCCCATTCCTGACCAACATGTCCGGGGAAGGGAACAAAACCAAATGAATCTGCATTTTCAAGTGGTGTGGAACTGAGCCCCGCTGTGGGGAAGGCAGGCCCAAGCTGATGAAAAACTGCAGTCTAAGGGTCAGTCTGCTCTTCCCATGCTCAAATGTCCTCAGGACTTCTGTCACCTTTTCTTTCATGGAAAACCACCACGATGGGTTAATAAAACTTGACTACAAGGACAGGGAAGAAAAATTCAGAATTTCATGAGCAGATCATACCATTTTTGTGAACTTATCTTCACAAGCCATTCTAATCTTCTCTGGGGTCAGGGGACTATTGAGCTTCAATGGTCCAAACAGGCCTCTCTCCTGTCGTGCTGCATTCACCGCATCATGAATGGCAAAAAACATTGAACATCCCAGGAATATCCCAGACTCTCCTAGACCCTTGAAGGGAAACAAGTCAACTGGATTATGACTCTCTCTTTGTGTCTATATGTATACATAGGTACACGTGCATCTATAGGTAAACATGTGTATAGATGCCTACATAAAATATTATTTGAGAGAGAGAGAGTGCACGCACACATGTATGGGGGGGAGGGGCAGAGGGAGATAATCCACAAGCAGACTCTCCACTGAGAGCAGAGCCCAATGGGGGGCTCGATCCCACAACCCATGAGATCAAGACCTAAGTCAGAACCAAGAGTTGATACCCAACCAACCAAGCCACCCAGTTGCGCCTATAAAATATTATCATATATGTAACGTTTTTCTTTTAAAAAAGTAATCTAATATTTTAACCCAGTATTCTCATTCTTAGGATTCCTGCCTAAGAAAATATTACCAAATGGAGAAAGCAGATATAGGTATGAGATGATTATGGCAAAACAAAAAATCAGATACAACCTGATGGTAACAGTAGCTCATGTGAGTCTCCAGAATTTGAAGTATTTAAGAAAAGTTGTAACATTGTTAAATTAATTCATAATTAACATGTTTAATAGGGCCTTTTCTTCTATAAGTCTGGTAAAAACCTCAAACAACAAAGAAATGAAGGCACCTCCCCCAGCCACCTGCACGGATCTCACAAATCACATAAACATGCATTTATTTATCAAGCACAGCTTACCTTCGATGAATACAGGGTATTTGAGCTTTGAGACGGAGGCAATAAAGAAATATGCAGCTCGGTGGGGATGTCACAGATGGCAGGGATTTTATATTGGTTTGGACCACGAGTGTACAGGACACCCTGAGGAGAATAATGCAGCTCCTCTATTGTATAAAGTCCCATGCCTTGAATAAATGCACCTTCGATCTGGGCGGGGGGGAGAATTTCCATATATGAGAAAATACAATCAACAGGGGCATTTCAACTTCATGCTGTTTATTTGAATTTTTAAAATACATTGTAAGAGGGTTTTCAGCATGTCCTGCAAGATGTCTCTGAAGGTTTACTTAGAAGTTTACCTCAAAGTGTTTCTGAACATCTTACCCGGTGTGAAGTTCAAAGTCAAAGAACTTGACTTTGAATCTCAATTTGGCAGTGAAAGCGTAGCTCTACAAGAGACCTCAAACAGCCTGTGGCCCAAAGGCCCTCCTTTTTTCTGTTCATGAGCCAGAAGGAACCCTCTGACCGATCTGTCCGGACCCAGCAACCTGACAGGCCTCTGATAATCCCCTCATCTCTTCTCACCATCCTCAATCACGAGTGGGCTTGGCCTCACATTTCTGGACTTTGTTTCCTCGCTTGTTACATGAACTGCGTGCTAAGCTTCCCGCACAGCTTTAAAATGCTCCAATTCTTTTTTTTTTTTTTTTTAAAGATTTTTTTATTTATTTATTTGACAGGATAGAGACAGCCAGCGAGAGAGGGAACACAAGCAGGGGGAGTGGGAGAGAAAGAAGCAGGCTCATAGCGGAGGAGCCTGATGTGGGGCTCGATCCCATAACGCCGGGATCACGCCCTGAGCCGAAGGCAGACGCTTAACCGCTGTGCCACCCAGGCGCCCCTAAAATGCTCCAATTCTTAGATGTCAGCATGTGGACAAAATCGGCTTGCAACACATCTTTCTGACTTCTGGGTCTCCTCTGTGTCACTTCCTTGCTATGGCCGTGTTTTCTCCACCTCTCTCTCCCGCCTCCCTTGTGTCTATGTGCGGGGAGATTCTTCTCTAACACTATCTCTTCCTAAAAGCCCAGACCACGCCCTGGGCCACGTCACCTCCACCTACTAAGGCAGGTGCTTGTCTCTGGGGTGCCTCCTCCAACCCGGCCGGCCGTCTTCTGTCTCTGCCTGCAGCATCTGACAGCTGACACAGGCCAGGCAGGCACTCGCCACCGTCGTCAGCCCCTCGCCCACCCCCCACTAGCCCTGAACACCACGTAGGCTGCATTTCCTGTCTTTCTTTAGGTGGATGTCCTCCACTGTCCTCCCAGCCAGAATGCCTTTTCCTGTTCATTCCCTGCGGCTTCACCCACACCTGGGGCCTCCCTGAAGCCCGCTTTGACTTCTTCAACCCACACGTTCTTCCCATTCTCCAGTGACACGTGTCATGATTGGAGAGTACCTCAGATCATGTTCTGAACTGCGGGGAATAAGCTGAATTGCCCACGGGTAGGAGATAGGTAAAGAAAGTGAGTGAAGCGTCCAGGTGAGTCCCAAGTCCTAGAATCACAAAGAGCATGCTTCTCTTGAAAAGGCAGCCAACTGACTTTTCCTTGTGGAAATGCGGTGCCCATGTTGGCAAATTTTCTGTGTTTCCAAGAAACACTTGCCATCTGAATAATTATGTAAGACAGCTGGTGATTTTTTAATCTTCTCAATTATTTCAAATTTAAATAAAAGATGTCTGTGGCTACTGCTGTAACTATTTGATGTTCTCCCAACCCGACTTTAAAGTCCTCGAAGCTAGAGCCCATCGGACGCCCAAGACTTCACACTTGGCCCTAGTCTTCTTTCTAATCCCAGAGGTAGGGCACATTCTCACACCCCCCAGGCTTGCTTCTTCTGCCTCTCTCAAGCTCCTCAATCACAGACAGCATGTCTCTTCAAAAACTACTTAAAACATCTTTGTTTCCTTCCCTTTTTTAAACAATAAGAGATCTGAGTTCTGCGGCTGGCCTGAAGAGACAGATTCTGACTTACAAGGGTAGAAAAAGAAGAGGACGAGTAAGCCGGATGGAACGTTTTCCCTACAGACCCCCACAGCAGCTCTGGCTTTCAGAAATGGGGTTGAGGCAAAGCAGGTACACGTACCTGGCCTATGTCAAGGGCTGGATTTATGCTGCAGCCAACATCCATGACCACGTCTGTTCTGATGTTCTGGTAATAAAAAAAGAGCAAAAATGTTTATTTTAATGAATACAACTTAGGAGAGAAGGCTGAGAAACAGTTCCTGCCAGGGTGCCATTGGTTTAGAACCTGCTTAGGGGCCACAGTATATTTCAGGAGAAAGAATCAGCAAAGATTTTATTGGGTCACAAAGTCTATCTATACTCAACCAGCTTAAGCACGGATTTTTTTTTTTCCCCTTCAGGAACAACAGGAGAGAAAAATATTTGCCTGTGTTCTGGCTGAGTGATGTAACTTACTGAGTTCAAGCCAGGGGAGCAGACATAATCCATGATGCAGAAAATGCCCTCATGATCCTTGTTGAAAAACCCCATGGCTACCATACAACCCAATGTCCACAGCCCGGCTGCTGGGTGGCTTTGACCGAAACACAGAACTCAGGGTGCATCAGCCAGAAAGTCTCCAACTGTTCTCTGCTGTTGTAGATTTTTCATTTTTAGAGCAGAGGAAAGATAAATCTAAAGCACAACTCGGTGACTAAAAGTTCCTGATAAGCTACAAATGAGGAATACAGCAGGCCCAGCCAGGTTACTGGTAACACCTTTGCTCTCCAGCAAGCCTGTACCTTCTTCTACTTGATGTAATGACTTCCACCGTGACAGATTCTACTTGTAACTATTAATGGAACAAAGGAAACCCAAGAGTTTTCAACTTTGATTTGGGGCTTTCATCTACTATTTTTCTTTAGAAAATTAGAGAGTGATCCAGAACGTTTTATTATAATAAAATGATAAAACACCTCTCTTCTTCAAGGACATGATGAAATGCAAAGTTCTCTGGGACACCATTTAGCAAGGCTGGCCTTCTGGCAGACCCGTGGCCTCTTGTTATCGGTGAGGGGAGGTGCTCTCAAGACTGCAGTGTTAGTGAAGGTTTTGTTTTCAGAGCCATGGACCTACTGTTTGTCACTGTGTTTTGTTAGGGCTGAAGAGAGCGGCTCTAGGTTGTGGTAGCCAGCCTCCAAGATGGCCTATGGGGATCCCTGCGTGCTGGGTTCACATCCTGATGGATTCCCCTCCCACACTCTACCAGGGTGAGTTTGTGCGACCCACAGGCCATGTGGAAGTGCTGGCACATCACCGCTGTTAGTGCGTAGAGGACTGCGGCTACTGTCGTCGGTGCTCTCTCACTTGCTCATGCTCTCTTGTTCCTTTGCATCAGTCCCCCTGGGTGTGGGGGGCAGCTTGCATGTCCTGAGGACACCGAGACAGCCCACAGAGAGGTCCTTGTGGTAAGGAATGGAAACTTCTGACCAACAGCCTGTGAGAAACTGAGGCCTCCTGCCGACAAGCTGGTGATGGAGCTTGGAATCAGATTTTCCAGCCACCGTTGAGCTTTGGGATGACTGCGGCCCTCCTTGACAGCCTGATGGCAACCTTGTGAAAAATCCTGAGCCCGAATCACCCAGATAAGCTACTCCCAGATTTCTGGCCCTCAGAATGTTGTTGGTTAAAAGATATTACTGTTATTTTCAGCGCCAAATTAGAGGGTAATTTGTTACATAGCAATACATAACTAATATAGAGATGTAGGTTCAAAGTGAGGGAAATTTTGTAGGAATAAGAACAATTCTAACAACATAAGGAGAATGACTGAGTCACAGGCCTCCAGGGAGGGCCCCTGGTGGCATGTTACGGTATAGCCCCTTACCTCGGGGTTTACCTAACGTGAGCTACAAATCTAGCTCTTTTGAATGCATCTGATAAAAAGACTATTTAGCACATCTCTTAACATTGTTCAACTAAGTTATAAGAACACACCTTAGAATTTCATACCAAGGCTAATTATTACCTTGTTCTTACATCTTAACAAGGCCAAAGCATATACAGATAAAGAAAACCCAAGTGATCAAGTTTTCACCGAATGTTTCTTTGGGGGAGAAGGTGATGTAGAAATCAGTTAGCACGAGAGAACGTTCTACTGAACTAAAACAGGACAGCTAGCATGAAAACCATGCTTAGAAAGATCATTGTTTTGTCCCAGTCCAAGGTTCCCCAAAAGTGATCTGGTCTGAGTTAGAATCCGAACAAACCACTTTACCGGGCAGGATCAATAAAGGTATATACAATTTCAAAGATTAGGCTGACTATAGTTTTAAAAAACATACATGCCGGAGACCTATTAAATGAAAACTTCCATCCTATCATAATCCAAGATATAGTCACAAAGTATGTTTGGAAATATAAAGATCTAGAGCTTGCTTCTGGGTAGGTTTTCAGACAGATTATCACATGACGGTTGTAAGGGTATCACAGTCCCGTTGAATGTATTAATGATCATTTATTATTATTAACAGTGGCGGGTAAGTAGCTTCATTTACCCACAAGGACCCAGCTACAAGAGGAGAAACTCTCCTTGAAACAGAAGTGCATGTGTGTGTGTGTGTGTGTGTGTGTGTGTGTGTGTGTGAGAGAGAGAGAGAGAGAGAGGAACTGTCTGCATATCTCCTCACTGCATCCCTTAAAAGCATAAGGATACCCTTAAACTATCTAAAAAGCAGGATCTAGCTAGATAAAAGATATCAAAAGCTGGCCACTAACTTCCCCAGGCTGGCCCTTGGTGCTTGTTAGCAGGTTATGAATGCTTATGAAATCCTTCAAAAATGTCAACTGATGGCATTTCCCATAAGAGGTCAGGACTGCTGGTTAGGCCAACAGTCTACATGAAAGCTCTCTTTAAGCTGTGTTCCTTCCTTGAAGTGGTTTCTTTCCTGATTCCATTTAAGAGGCCAGGAAAATAAAGAAGAGAGGCCGTCGTTCATTTTCCATGGAAGCAACCACAATACCAAGGCAATTGCTGAGCTTCTCATTTTTTCTGGTAACACAGAGAAACTATCTTTAGCCAAATACATGGTGCTTCTATGGTGCTCAGACAGACGTCATGTGTGGAATTTAGGTGTATCTAAGGTACAACGTGAAGACCTTTCCCGTTGGTACTGACCTTATGAACGCCCGTCAGGCAGTCTATTTCAACCTCGGAACAGGCAGCTCCATACACAAAATATTCGAAAGGATGGCCTTCGCCTGTCTCCCAGCTCATGTTGGACTCGTAGCCCCTGCAGGAGACAGAAATCGTGAGGAGTGCTGTTCAGTGACGCAGGCCCCTAACTGCAGACCCCGATGAGTAAACAGACCAACAAGAGGCGGTGTTCAGCTTGCATGAACAGCAAACCAGAGGAACATGTTTGTACAATGATGTGCCAGCACATACTGCACGCGATAAAGCTGTTAAATATATACTTCGTTCTTATTAAACTCGCTTTGTCTGATAAAAACATTCAGTCGCTCCTCGCCAATGAAAGACTCATGCTTGGAAGTTAGATGCTCACTCTATGATTACCCAACCTATTGCTTTTCGTTAACACTGAATCATGTCATCATACTGTCATCAGATTTGGGGAATTTCACCTGCATTTTAGACCAAACACTATTTCAAAGATGCACAATTGCCTGTTCGTCTGTCTTTCTGGATTCAGCCTTCTGTTTGCAAGACCAGGCCCCTGGTTCCCATTCTTCGCTATTATTCTGGTCTCCACAGCCTGCTCTGTTCCTGACTCTTCCTTAAGGACACCAAATTGATGTCATGTTATAAGAGGAGTGCAGGCCAGCAGCTTGCCGCACTTTCTCCCCTTTTCTCCTCTGCTTCCCCCAGCCTGGAGGTGGCATTAAAAATGCTTCTAACACTTACTCCTGAGAGCTGCCAGTGCCCTGGGACTCCCAGGAGAACTAGCAACAAGACAAAATCAGGTAAGACTTTGTGTATCACCCTGTTCTCTGATGGCTTTCATTTTCCACTAAAATAATCTGATAATTATTTTCCAGAGTAGGTGAGCGACAATTGTTCTGGTCTTGACAACACGTGGTTATTATCACATTTCTTCTTTTTTGCCGGTCTAGAAGGTGTAAAGTGGTGTTTATCTTATTATGGGTTTAATTTGCATTCCCTTACCTTTACCTCTTAAGGATACGCTAGTTTTCAACAAAAAATCAGCCACTGCTGTGGGTTACAAGCACCGACCTCAGAGATCCCTCAGTACCACTCAGTAGAATTCGAATCATCAGTTCAGCCGTATTTTATTTGTGTGCCTATTCTTTCCAACAGAAGCCTCTCTGGGCATTTGGATTAACTGGAAGCTAAATGTTGTGTATAACAGTGGGTTAATAGAAGGTCACCAAAATCGATTTTTTTCCAAAATTGCAAACAGAAGTGAAACTCTTCCTCAAGCGACAGCTGCTCTTTTTCATGCATGTGGTTGAAAGGACGCCTTACCTGAAGTATCCAGTAGCTGAAAGACTAATGCTTTCATCAAAAGCAGCTTGTGCCTGGGAAACAAGAGGAAAGAGGATGCAATGGCGATGTTTAAAAAGAGTCACTTGCGGCTTCAATCTTAGTTTCACTCTACGTGAAATGCAGCTATCAGTACTAATAACCAGGAAGAACCAAGATTAACGTATTCCTCTCTGCATTCCCCAACTTCACAAGCACGTGTGGTCACTGTCAGTAGTAACAGTGTGTGTTCAGAGCCTGTGACTGTCTTCCGTGACTGCCGAGGTACATTACAGCCATGGTCTGGACTAGCGTGGCCAGCGGGTGTTCTGTTGATGAAGAACTTCACTCGGTCTTCTGGAAGGACAGTCTATCCACAGGGAATGTTTCAGGAAACAACGGGTGGTTGAGTGCTCTATTTTAATACCAGGTATTCATTGGTCTTAGCAAAGTGTAATTTTGGTAAATTGTACCACTGACATCAAAAGTTCTCCTGATCCTGCAGTGCACTCATATACAGAAAAATGGGGGTTAGGTCCAAGTCCCCAAGTCTGAGAAAGAGAAAGGTGAACCGTGCAGCCATGACAGAAGGAAGCGTGCTGAGCGGCAGCACCTCCTGACGGTGGAGGGCTGGCTGTCCTGCACTGAATCTTTCAGTCAGGCCCTCTCAGCCTTTCTTTGGGAGAGCGGAGCACAGGGCAGAGGGCAGAAATAAAGCTGCCCAAAAAGGATTGAGAGCTCCCATAAACATGAATTACAGAATGAGTCTGAACTCTGTGGAAGAGCAGGAAGCATTTCTAAGGAGGATTCCCCAAATGCTCTTTGCCTGGCAATGCTTTTAATGTGACATCCTAAAGCAGTCAGCGTGATGCGTACTCTCAGCTTTTACTGACATTCATGCCACACCACCTGGTCCTTTATAACCTAGTCCCTGAAAAGTGTGCTAGTTGACTTCAGAATGCGTGTCTTCTCTTCCAGCTAGGTTGTAAGTACAGTGAAGGAAGCAGCTGCAGTCTCCACTGCGTTTGGTGCCTACTACTGCTTGAATACATACCAGTGGCTTGGGTTCCTATTTCTAAATGAGAAATTTCTGTGATTCTTTACTTTTATAGATGGATTGTAATGTCTTTCCGTTCAGGAACAGTGGAACCCAAAGAAGGAGAACAAAGAGATTTACAGCTATTATCTAGAAAATACCTGGGATCCATCAGAAGAAACAGCAATTAGTTCTGGCTTAAAAACAAAGGTTTTTGTAGAAAAATAATCTTTTTCTCTAATGGAGAATTTTCCCAGATGCAAGAGTTCCTCTACCATATGATGATAACATTTCCACGTCCAGAGAACCAAAAGGCCTCTACTTATCATTATGTAACTGTAGTACCTTTTAAAGTGTCATTTCAACTGATACTTAATCCACACATTTCTCCTCCCTCCTTTTTTTTTTTCAACATAAAACACAAAAGTAATAAGGATTCTCACCCAATCCTTCCAAGTGCCTTGAGGATTCTTGCTGATGATGGGTTCAAGGCGTTTTAGAAGAGTCTGACAAGCATCCTAGGGATTATTTTTTAATTAAAATTATTATCATAATTTCAGGCAAACCCTAATTTCAAAACCACAAAATACATGCCACAATAGAGGTTTGTTAGGAGGCCCATGGGACACAGAGAAGGTAGAGACTGACCCTTGAAGAGGTGATGTGAAAGGTTTCCCAGGGGTGGGCTTGAAGTGTGAACTGGTCTTAACAACAGACCAGGGTGAGGGCCCTATAATCCATGCTAAGAGGTTAGGACTTAACAGAAAAACTGTTGGCAATCCCCTGGCTGCTGTTTTTAAACACGGCATGGTCAGATTTATTTTGTGGGAAGCTCACTCTGTCAACATGAAGCCAGAGTGAAAGGCAATAAAACTCAGGTGGAGAGACAGAGCCTTGTAATGGTCCTGGCAAGAGGTGCGAGGCTGAATCCAAGCAGCGATATTCCCGGAACATGGACGGTGAAAGACACAGAGATGTTTCTGAGTGGCATGGAATGATCTGTGAGATGTCAGGAGTGAGGGAGGAAAGGGTATGGATTTCCGGCCCAGGAGAGCAGCTGGGTATTGTACACATACTGAGCCTGATGCTGGGGGAAAGCACATTTTTCACCAGGAGGGGGTGAGAAGGAGATAAGAACTGGATTGCATCTCAACATCTTCTGAGCTCCAGCCATGTATCTGGCCTTGTGGGGCTCATGATTTGGACTCCACGGCAATGATTTTTACCTTTACTGCCAACCCGTTGAGATCCGCCACCACGGACCCTCCGGAGATGTTTGTGTTAGGGACGGTTTCTGTGCTTGTCCCACGCAGGTGGATGTTAGATATCGGCATCCTTAATTCACGACTAACCACCTGAATTTTAGAAAAGAGATTCTTTTCAAATACTTTGGTTAATCAAAGATCTGTGCATATACCCACCTGGTAGCCCGTGCGCAAGCCCCCATACATGCAACAGGGACAGGTGGGTAGAACCATGATTTCCTCCAGCCATAAAAAGTTCTTTCCTAAAGCCCCTGTAGCTAGTCTGGACCCTAAACCCTGAGCACACATTCTTGTTTCTCTGGCTTTCTTATGTGCAATAGCATCGGGAAGAGGAGGAAAAGCCCCGGGCCAGCACTAGAGGAGATGCTCCATGTCTGCATAATCACGAAATCAACACCTTGAGCCCTTTCCTACTACCTCACTCTGCAAAATTCTAGCAAAGGCTCTATAATCAGAAAAGTGCAAATCAAGGCAATAATGAGATATTACCATTCACAATGATTAAATTAAAGTTTTAAAAAAATCTGTAACGGATAAAGTTGGTTAGTGGTGTAGTGAAATGGATACTTTCTGGAAAACAATTTGGTAATAAGTGTCGGTGATTTAAGATACACTCTGTGACCCAGCAATTCCATTTCTGGAAATCTATTTTAAGAAAATAATCGTTGATTTGACCACAGGCTTCCATACAAAGATATTAATTGAAGTATGAAACAACTGGGATGGTTAAATAAATTATACATACATTCACAAGCAGCCATTAAAAATCGTGATTGCAAAGAATTCTTAACCACAGGATGAAGGGTTCACCCTCTAACAGGATAGGTGAAAAAAAACAGAAACAAGCATAGGGGAAAGAGAGAGAGAGAGGGAAGGAGGCAAACCAAGAAACAGACTTTTTTTTTCTTAAAGATTTTATTTATTTATTTGACAGAGATAGAAACAGCCAGCGAGAGAGGGAACACAAGCAGGGGGAGTGGGAGAGGAAGAAGCAGGCTCATAGCGGATGAGCCTGATGTGGGGCTCGATCCCATAACGCCGGGATCACACCCTGAGCTGAAGGCAGACGCTTAACCGCTGTGCCACCCAGGCGTCCCAAGAAACAGACTCTTAACTACAGAGAACTGCTGGTTATCAGCGGGGAGGAGAGTGGGGGATGGGTTAAATAGATGATGGGGATCAAGGAGGGCACTTGTCCTGATGAGCACTGGGTGATGTATGAATTGTGGAATCACTATATGATACACCTGAAACTAATATTACACTATATGTTAAACTGATATAACCGTATATTCACTAACTGGAATTTAAATAAAAATTTTAAAAAACACAAAAAACTAGAATACAAAAAATTATATAAACAGCGTGTTAGCAATTTATGAAAAAGAGAAAAGAAAAGATGGAAAGACCTCAAAACAGTGCTTGTTGCTAATTGGTGAAATTGTTCAGTCTTTTAAAAAAATTTTTTTTGCCTCTTCCAAATGTTTTATAGTCTTTAATATTACTATTATTCACAAAATAGAAACAGTACTTAAAAATTAATCTACAGTGAATGAGTAAAAAAACAGGCAGACTTTGATTAGAAATACCAGATATTTGTGTATGGTGTGAGAGAGTGGTCAAGTTTCATTCTTTTGCATGTAGCTGTCCAATTTTCCCAGCACCATTTATTGAAGAGACTGTCTTTTTTCCACTGGATATTTTTTCCTGCTTTA
>NW_024423343.1:34099135-34138518 GCF_017311325.1 Ursus maritimus
TTCCGATCCATGAGCATGGAATATTTTTCCATATTTTTGTGTCTTCTTCAATGTCCGTCAGGAGTGATTTATAGTTTCTAGAATATAGATCCTTTACGTCTCTGATTAAGTTAATTCCAAGGTAACGTATGATTTTTGGTGCTATTGTAAATGGGATGGATTCCCTAATTTCTCTTTCTTCAGTCTCCTTATTCGTGTATAGAAATGCAACTGATTTCTGAGCATTGATTTTGTATCCCGCCACATTACTGAATTGCTCTATAACTTCTAATAGTTTGGGAGTGGATTCTTTTGGGTTTTCCATAAGAGTATCATGTCATCTGCGAAGAGAGACATTTTGACTTCTTCTTTGCCATTTTGGATACCTTTTATCCCTTTTTGTTGTCTGACTGCTATTGCCAGGACTTCTAGTACTATGTTGAATAAAAGTGGCGAGAGTGGGCATTCTTGTCGTGTTCCTGATCTTACGGGAAAGGCTTCCAGCTTTTCCCCATTGAGAATAATATTCGCTTTAGGCTTTTCATAGATGGCTTTGATGAGATTAAGAAATGTACCATCTATTCCTACACTCTGAAGGGTTTTAATCAGGAAAGGATGCTGTATTTTGTCAAATGCTTTTTCTGCATCAATTGAGAGGATCATAAATAAACTCCAAATGGATGAAAGAATATGATGTATCACGCTGATTGATTTGCGAATATTGAACCACGCTTGCATCCCAGGTATGAATCCCACTTGATCGTGATGGATAATCCTTTTAATGTACTGTGGGATCCTATTAGCCAGGATCTTGTTGAGGATTTTGGCATCCATATTCATCAGGGATATCGGTCTGTAATTCTCCTTTTTGATGGGGTCTTTGCCTGGTTTGGGGATCAAGGTAATATTGGCCTCATAGAATGAGTTTGGTAGCTTTCCTTCTGTTTCTATTTTTTGAAATAGCTTTAGGAGAATAGGTATTATTTCTTCTTTGAATGTTTGGTAGAATTCCCCAGGAAAACCGTCCGGGCCTGGAGTTTTGTTATTTGGAAGGTTGTTTATCACTGACTCAATTTCTTCATAATTAATTGGCCTGTTTAAGAAATCAATTTCTTCCTGTTTCAATCTTGGTAGTTTATAGGTTTCCAGGAAGGATTCCATCTCTTCCAGATTGCTTAGTTTATTGGCATATAGCTGTTGATAAAAATTTCTAATAATCCTTCCAATTTCAATGGTGTTCGTCGTGACCTCTCCTTTTTCATTCATAATTTTAATAATCTGGGTCCTTTCTCTTTTCTTTTGGATAAGTCTTGCCAGTGGTCTGTCAATTTTATTGATTCTCTCAAAGAACCAGCTTCTAGTCCTGTTGATCTGCTCTACTGTACTTCTGGTTTCTGCTTGATTGATTTCAGCTCTAATTTTGGTCAACTGCTTCCTCGTGCGTGGATTAGGCCTGTCCCTCTGTTGCTGTTCCAGCTTCTTGAGGTGAGAATATAAAAACTGCATTTTAGATGTGTTCCCTCTCTCGCTGGCTGTCTCTCTGTCACATAAATAAATAAAAATCTTTTAAAAAAAAAAGGTTAAAAATTGAGCTACCCTATGATCCAGCCATTGCACTACTGGGTATTTACCCCAAAGATACAGACGTAGTGAAGAGAAGGGCCATATGCACCCCAATGTTCATAGCAGCATTGTCCACAATAGCTAAATCATGGAAGGAACTGAGATGCCCTTCAACAGATGACTGGATTAAGAAGTTGTGGTCCATATATACAATGGAATATTACTCAGCTATCAGAAAGAACGAGTTCTCAACATTTGCTGCAACATGGACGGCACTGGAGGAGATAATGCTAAGTGAAATAAGTCAAGCAGAGAAAGACAACTATCATATGATTTCTCTCTGGAATGGAACATAAGAACTAGGAAGATCGGTAGGGGAAGAAAGGGATAAAGAAAGGGGGGTAATCAGAAGGGGGAATGAAGCATGAGAGACTATGGACTCTGAGAAACAAACTGAGGGCCTCAGAGGGGAGGGGGGCAGGGGAATGGGACAGACCAGTGATGGGTAGTAAGGAGGGCACGTATTGCATGGTGCACTGGGTGTTACACACAACTAATGAATCATTGAACTTTACATCGGAAACCGGGGATGTACTGTATGGTGACTAACATAATATAATAAAAAAACATTAAAAAAAAGAAATACCAGATATGATTTATATTATCAATTGTTCAAAATCCTAAGAAAGGCAAGAAATAGTGCAATACATCAGAATCGACACATCTTTTTATTGGCCAGCGAAGGTTCAAAAAAGACACCTCACTTGTCAATACTGGTGTCCCCCTTTGTAAAAGTTTGCAAGCCTCTTGGTTTTGACAAAACATCTACATTAGTACCTGTTCTCACTCACTGAAATAAATCTGAAGAGGATTTCCACTTTTACGAAAAAAGGTGAAGAGCAAAACTAGTGCTCCGTGTGCACCCCCAGCGGCGAAAGTGGCCCCCCAAGCTCCCTCCCTGGGAGCACGTGCTGCTCAGCCTCTCGGCTTCAAGCCGCAGAGCTCCGAGCTGCATCTGTCAGCGTCTGCACTTTATCTCCATTTATTTCATACGTCCATCAGCAAATCAGAAAATAAGAGGTTATTTTGGGGGTCCAGAAAGGCTCAAAAATATTTTCATATAAATTAATGGTAATTACATCTTTGCTTTACGCCATTTCGGTTTACAAAAGGTTTCAAAGGAATGCTCTATTTTCAGATGGTGGGATGGGTGTAGACCCAAAGGAAAGCAACAAATAAAGACACAATCTTCTGTAGCAATAAGACACCTGAGACTCTTCTGTTCCATTCTTTTAGGACGTTCAGTTACAAAACTGGCTGGTTTACACAGTTTCTGTTAACAGCTTAACAATTTAAGCTGTCAAAGCTAAAATCTCGTATCTTTTCCATTATGGAACAGAGGATACACATTCACGGTTTTTCTCTCATACATGCAGCTGCAAACACTCACCCAACTTAATCCAATTAGTTGCATACTTACCTGAATCATTTTCGTGTGGACGCCCTGACCCATTTCAATCCCACCATGCGTCACCAGCACAGACCCATCCAGGTAAATGTGAACCAAGGCAGCAGCCTAACCAAAAAAGATGACAAGAGTTTCCATGATCTTTTGGACTGATATTATCACACGTCCTGTCAATTAAAACATTTTCCCTGGAGAGTAATGTATAGAATTATCAAATCACTCTATGGGACACCTGAAACTAATACAATGCTGTATGTTAATTATCCTGGAATTAAAATGAAAAACATGTAATAAACTGTTCTAAGCTCAAAGACATACAGAACAGGCCATGGGGTGAACCTGACCCATTCTGTAGCTTGCCAACCCTTACTTTAGTAGTTTAACGTTAAATGATAACCAGATGTCGGGGCGCTTGGGTGGCACAGCGGTTAAGCGTCTGCCTTTGGCTCAGGGCGTGATCCTGGCATTGTGGGATCAAGCCCCACATCAGGCTCTTCCGCTATGAGCCTGCTTCTTCCTCTCCCACTCCCCCTGCTTGTGTTGCCTCTCTCGCTGGCTATCTCTATCTCTGTCGAATAAATAAATCTTTAAAAAAAATGATAACCAGATGTCAGCATAGAAAATTGCCCTCAAAAACCAAATATGTGCTTCACTGTCAGTCTATTCTAGAGGGTATTAAAAAGTACCAGATGAAAATAAATAAATAAATAGAATAAAACATTTTCCCTGGAAATGATCCCCTCCTTTCCATCCCACTGCCCTGAGAACACAGAGCAGAGTCAGGCCAGTTCTGGGGCAAGAGCTGTCTCACGATTGCTGCACAAGACACTGGGCTGTCAGGGGATGGCTTTGAGGCCGGGGCAGGACAGGGCTGGGGCAGGACGACGTTCCTCAAGTTACTATTCCCTCATGAGGACATTTGAGGATCTCCCTAATCCAGAGTGGAACAACAATCTAGGTTTGGGGTTTGGTTTTTTTGGGGGGGGGTCAGTTATAAAATGCCAAATTCAGTGCAGATAGGTTGGGGCAGAGGAGAATGGTTTACGTTCAACACATATTCCCATAGTTGTAGGTATGATAGAAACACAAACAAAAACCCAAATAAGACGGGACACACAGACATGGTTTGCTACAAAAGGAGCCAAGCCTACCCCAAATTACCCTGGCCCAGAATTGCAGGGCTTTAGTTGGAAGGGAACTTGGAAGTAATCTTATCTAACTGTACAGCTCCCCACGGGGACCCAGAAAGAACCAAACTGCTGACACAGAATTAAAGGATGCTGTAATCAGAAACATCCAGACTCTAGCTAAACATGTTTTATAATCAACACGAATGTGCCTTCTTGCAATTCTGTCCACGCTAGACTAAGGGGGATGAAGATATCCCAGGGGGCTGCGGAAAACAAGGATGGCCTTTTCACTTGGCGTCTCTAGTGTAAGAGCGGTATTAACAGCATGTGGTCCTAGCAAAAATGCTTCTAGGGCTCCACTGCGGTTTAGGAAGCCTTGCAAAGCACACCTCTGTAGCTGTTCAACTGGGAGATGCCAACCTCATAGGTGTGGTCTAGGCCAGCAAGGGGTAACTTAAAGCTCTGTCAGCTAGTTTCCTAATATCTAAACTTGTAGGCAGTGTGGCACAAAAATCTAGGATTTGTAAAGGCAGGGTTTTCAGAAAGTTCTAGCAACAAGCTGCTATGTAAATAACAAAGCGGAAATTTTAGTAAACCTTCATTACTCGGATTACTTATAAACAACCCTGGTCATAAGTGAAAGTCAATGGAATCACATGACAATCACCAGATACACCCAAGGAAGGAAGCACATCCCTACATCCATTCTCTGATGACAAGAAGGACCTTCATTGCCACTTGTGGGCCACAAACCACACCTGGAGGACTGCCTCTTTATTGGTATCCAAGGGTTTACATGACTCCAGTGAAACAGAAGCTTCTAAGACACTGACAGTGAAAATGGGCTCTCGTTACCTCGGTCAGCAAGTGTATACCAGGGATGATTCAAATAGGGACACAGGGATACCCTTTCTCAGCCCAAAGGAAAATTTTAGAACCTTGAGGAAGGCATCGTTGCCATGATAATCATGCCTGAGAGCCTTGGGAGGATGCAGCAGAGTGTGTCCTACTGTTTGTTCACCCATCACTCCTGGAAATACCATCTTGGGATCCTGACCATTTGTTCTCAAAATAATAAAGCTAGGGAGTGGCATCCCCTACAGAGAGCCTAGTGCCGGCTTCCCTGGCGCTCATCAGACGCCAGGTGATGGCGGCTGCAAGGGCTGCCCCTGGGCTCCATTCTCCGCCACTGCATTGCTCTCTGCTAGAATGGAAGCCCCCCTGAAAGGAAGGGCCATGTCCTGAGGCATCCTTGGAATACAACATAGTGTCTCATAGTAAGCGCCCAATAAAAGTCCGATAAATGAGTTTACAACAGCAGAGCGATTTGATCTGTTTCTGAAGCTTCTCAAGTCTGTACTTGGCCTCCTTGGCTCTGCAAGCAAGCCAGTAGTTGCTTGTGGCAAGCTTCCACATGTGCTGGAGCCACATTCACAGTGGACTGCGCATTTCCTCCAGCGTGTGACCCTGCTGGCCACGGGGCTCCGCCTGCGTGGGACTGCTGAGGAACGCGTTCCCTGTGCTGCTGCCAGCCCCTCGGGTCATTGAAAATGTCCAGTTTGGTTCAGTTGAGTGGCACCACCGGATGGTGCGTTGTTATCCCCATGAAGGAAAATTCGGCAAAGCTTCATATATGAAATGGGCACGACTGGAGCATGAGAACAGACGGTTCTCCGACACAAATCGGGGGCTTGGTCTGTGAAATCTAAATCATCGGGCAGGGACTGCTGGGGCTGGATTCCCAAAGTGTCTCAGCCACTCGAGCATTTGCGTTTCTACCCTGTGTCAGGCACGATGCCAAAGTACTGGGGATGCGGAGGTTAATCAGGTCTTGTCTGCTCCTCCGTGCCCACAGGCTGGTCCTTAAATACAGCGGAGGGGAGGTACGTGTGAGCCCCTCAGCTGTCGCGGGCACAGGGGCTGCCTCTGCTCAGGCAGATGGCACCGGATGATGAAGAAACGTGACCAGATGGCCTCGAAGTCCACTCCTCGTTCTGTGGCATCCGTGGTCCTTGTCCTTGGACAAGAAAGTGAACGCCTCTGGGCTTCAATTTCTCCTTCTATAAAACAGAATCACACCTACCCAAGGAAAGTGAAGTGGGACATTACGAATCCCCCAGCCTTGGGCTTTATAATATCCTTCTTAGTTCCTTCCCTCCTTTACTTGGTTTGCTTCTGGATCGCCTTTCGGCAAATGGCTTCTGGGGAGCAGCTTGCCTGATCTCAGACCTCTCGATTCGGCCCTACACCAGTGTTTCTTTCCAGCATGGCAGCTGGTGTCCAGGGGAAGATGGGTAGAGCTGGTGGTCTGAGAATGAAGTCGTACTGCTGGCTGTTGTCTGGTTTCCTCTGGGCTGAGCTGAATACCACCTCAGGTCCCACCAAATGGTGCTATGGAGATGCAGCTTGATGGAGCTGAGAAAACTGCTTCTGGAGCCTCTTAGACCTAAGCCCCCACCCCCGGTACCACCTCTCTCCAGACATGAGGCTTCAGGCAAGTTATTTTCGCTCTTGAAGCCTCAGCTTCCTCACCATTAAATGAGGCTACAAATCTTATAGGTTGTCCTGAGGGTTGAATGAGATAAAATCTAAAAGGGGTGCTCAGTAATTATCATTATTTCTTAGATAAAGAATTTTTGAGAAATTTCTGATACAGAAAATGGGCCAGGTCTGGTCCATTGTGGAGACCTGATGTTAGGTAAGGGCAACAGTTAAGTAGAGACAGTCTACCGTGTCAACCACGGCTTTATGCCCTGGGGTTGCCCGGAGATCCGTAAATAATAGGAACTGTTTTCCTCAGGGGTCCTGGCTGGTCTGCTCAGGGGCTGATGGACCAGACTGATCTCTTTGTTAGCTGCCCACTCATCAGTCTACCCCCAAGCCACAGACTGAGATTCACTGCTCACTAACCCTTTCTTAGTGGTGGTTTTCTCCTCTCCCCTCCTTCTGAATAATCTTGGTTTTGCCTTTATTCTTGCGTTTATTCCTCTTGACTGTCTCACTCATCTGGGTAAATTGTGTGCAGATGGCTAAATGTCTCTGTGTTTTTTCTGCCATCACAAACCGGGAGGAATGGGACGGCTGCAAAAGAGATCACCGCTTGTATTGCTATGATACTCCTCTGAGCTACTACTGGTCTAACCAAGCGTGGAACATTCTCATGATCACACCAAAGCTGAGCCAGGATGGTTAGGTGAATGGATCAACATGGGAATGAAGGAAGAACCTTCCTAGCCATTTTTTTTTTTTTTTTTTTTGGCCTCCTCTGCTCCCTTACACACAGCATACTCACTAGTGCTCACAGCTCCACCTCCATTTATCCCTAATCGGTCATTACTCAAAGCATGGTTTGAATTCTGCAAAGGGGAGTGACAACGGTTTTGAGGGCTCTGCCACCTTCTCTACATATGTGTATGTATATGCAAAGATATATGTAAGAAGGTAGATAAGGGGTCCCACATTACTGTGGTAGAGTGAGCTAGAATAGTGCAGACCACCAGCTGTTCAGGTATGTTTCATTCAAGAATGAGGGGGCAGAAGCAGCAAGTGGGATTTAGCAAACAAAAACAAGCAGGGAATTTATTTAATCAATTGAAGAAACCACAAGAACAGATTTCTGGTCCCCCTTTTCACATTTTAAACAGCTCAGAAGTAAGCAAACTTCTAAAATTCTGTTTTAACAAAATTATTTAAATGATTTACTTTTCTGGGTTTAGTTTATCCCACCCCCCAAATGCCACACAACTTCCCATTTCTGTTTCATGGTCCAGGAACACAGCAGCCCAGAAGAGCTGGAACAGGAGTCTTGGCAGTCATCCATCCCATCATCTTACTTCATACTTGAATGATCTGGGCCCAGAGCAAGTTGACTCAGGGCCAAAAGCAGATACCAGGTCTCCCAATTTCCCAGCAAGAATGCTTGTCACTAACCCTGGGGATTCCTGCAAAGGAGCTCTTAAATTCTCTGGAAATAAACTAGCTTGACTGAGGACAACTTTGGGGAAGCTTTACAAACAGGCATTGGAACCCTATGGCTAACTGGCCAACACCCTCTGATTGGTCGTTTGGGGAACTGACCTGACCAGCAGCGACTGAGCCAAGACCAACAGGAAACTTCAGGGGGACCACAGCCAGCCCTTTTTTCTTCCAATAATTCTCCGAATTGAATTTTTCTACAGCCGCTTTCCTCAGGGAGTAGGAAGACATGTCCATACATTCTTTCCAACACTGAATCAGGTTCTTGGCATTAATCTCTTGTTTGTAGGGTGTTTGATCAATTTCCTTGTACATGTTTATCATTCGGACCTATAAAAGAAAAGGAGATCAAAATGAGAGGAGAGGCAACAGATGTAATCTTTTCCATCCACTGTCCTCCTAGTCAAGTTCTTCTCATCCTATCAGGCCCAAACTGAGTTCCACTTCCTCCTTGTTGAAGCCCTTCCTGAAGCCTACACTACCCAAAGCCTCTATCAGATATGTTAGCACTTACATGCTTTCTATGCTGCTCTGGTGTAAGTTCAAAGGGAGGCATCCTTTCCTTCTATTTCTTATATAACTCAGTACAGTCCTGGTATACTGTAGACTCCTCTAATTCTAGTTGCGTTTGTGAACATCTATTGAAAGGTAATCCTAAATTTAACTTCTAGGCTATATGACCTACACAATTTGGATTGTTCAGATGCTGTGGCAAGATAAGACTACTCATCCTAGTTATCGGTTATGTTTAAACAAACTTTTATATTTGTTTAAACAAACTTTTATATTTGTTTAAACATAACCGATAACTAGGATAAAGAACAAATTAAGATTCTTTTTTTAAAAGATTTATTTATTTATTTATGAGAGAGAGAGAGCGAGAGAGAGCAACTGAGCATAAGCAGGAAGAGCAGAGGGAGAGGGAGAGAGAATCTCAAGCAGACTCCATGCTCAGTGCAGAGCCTGACTTGGGGCTTGATCTCTCAACCCTGAGATCATTACCTGAACTGAAACCAGGAGTCAGATGCTTAACCAACTGAGCCACCCAGGCGCCCCGGGGAAGGCAGTGTTTTTAAGGATGACTGTTCTCTCCTCCGACTTCCTCAGGGGTGGAGGGAGATCATTATCTAATTCTCCCTATGCTACCAAATGTGACAGAACATCTGGGAGGGAGGCTGTGACGAGATGGCCAGAAGGGAGGGCAGGGGCCCCCAGAAGTTCAAGAGACATAAAGAAAATGGCTCCTGCCTAGGGCCACAGAGTCTACTATTGAATAGAAAGAAAGAAGACAGATGACGTGGGGACTGGGGCTTTCCAAAGTTTGTTGCAGCATGGGGCAAAGAGGTATCATGAAACACTGTATGAGGTGCCAGCTAAGGGAAGCTGGAAATTTAACCCACCCTCAGAGGGGCCGTCCATTTCTGAGAGAGCTAGCAGAAATGGAGGCCACAGAAACATACTTGAAAAGTGGCTACATCTAAGCAAGGAGGGGACAAGAGCTCGCTGGGCAGACGCTGTTTCCTCTGGTCCTCCTCTCCCTCTCCACCCCAATAGCACAGCAGAAGGTACAGAGCGGAGAAGGGGGGAAAGAAAGCACACCATGTCTCCTCACCCTAACTCTGCTCCAGGATTCTGACTGCAAGAGGCACAGGAGGGGAACAGAGCTTGTTAATGAATAAAATTGGGACCGAGACTTCAAGAACAGAAAGGAAACTATTTTAGTAACTGAAATGACTGAAATTTTATGACAGCTGCCTGAGATGTTCAGGGAAGCAGAGAAAAGAAGGGCTTGACAGAACTCGTTCGCAGCAGTTATGTCCTCAACCGATGGAGACTTCTCACTGAATGAGCTGGAATCCAAAGCTTCAATATCCTCTGTCTCCAGGAATTTTTGGGGAAGAGCCTGGGTAAGACAAGGATCACTGAGCTTTGGAGTCCTGGCTCTGTCTTAACTAGTTAGCTGGGTTACCTTAGGCACATCATTTAGCCCCTCTGGATCCAAATTCCTCAACCTGAATGACCCCCAATGGTCCTCCCTGCTCTGGAGCTAGATGTCTTATGTATGAGAGATTAGTTTAGCATTACCTTCTCAGGGGCCAAACCACACCTGGCTGCCACTTCGGTGATACAGGACTCAGTGATGAGCCCTGCCTGAGGAAAGCCAAAGCCACGCAGAGCTGTGTTGGATGGAAGGTTGGTTCTGCACGCCCATGCCCGGCAGCGCAGGTTGGGAAACTTGTAAGCATTTTCCATCTTCAGAAGTCCCATTTCTATCACCTGGGGAAATCCAGAGTTGGTGTGATCAGATTCTCATCCTTCCATGCCTATTTTGCCCTCCTGAAACGGAAGACCAAAACCAGGCCAGAAATGACCAACTCTCTCTACATCACATCCAAACATGCTAAAACAGACCCATGTCCTAAATGAAAAGAATTTTTATTATAAAATCATTTTTAAGGATTTGAATAATTTTTCTTTTGGAATCGTCATTTTTAATTTTCGTATTTTAGGGCTAATGCATTTTTCCCCCCAGGTTTCAGACAGCTGCCAAAGACTCTGAAGCATTCATAGGCTCTAAACACTGGGTCTACAGAATCTAATGAATAAAATATCCTGCAAAGCCTGAAAAAAAAAAAAGTTTTGGTATTTGGTCTAATGCACTGGTTCTCAACCAGGGGTGATTTTGTCCTCTGTCTTCCCTGGTAATGTCCGGAGACACTTTGAGCTGTTGAGACCAGTGGGTAGCTATGCCACTGACATCTAGTCAGTAGAGGCCAAAAATGCTGCTTGACATCCTGCCGTGCACAGGACAGCCCGACGATGAAGAATGATCCAGGCCAGAATATCAATAGAGCTGTGGTGGAGGTCTAATGCTTGCATTTGGGAAAAGAACTCTAGGTACAGGAAACCTGGAAAAAATATACAGACACAGACGTAGCAAGTATCTCCAGGCTCACTCTGGGGGTGCCAGTAACACATGGCTATCCCTGCAATGTGGGTATTTATTTTTTTATTAAAATGTATATAACTACTGAACATTTTCTGAATTATATCATTTTATGTAATGCTTTCCAGAATGTGAACTTGCTTCTTAAAGCACTTACAAGTAATGACTCATCCAGGGAGGCGCCTCCATTGCTATAATGCTGCATATCCAGGGCCAAGATTCTGCCATCATTCATGAACCCAGCCTAGGAAAAGAGAACTGATCTTTAACGCTGGTTCTGGGGACCATGTCTCTCTACATTTTACTTTGTCACTTGGAAATCCTCCTCATATAGATAAAAAGCCTAATGACATTGGATTTGGCAATGATTTCTTGGATATGACACCAAAAGCAGAGACAACAAAAGAAAAAAAATAGATAAATCAGATATATCAAAGTTTAAAACTTCCATATATCAAAGGATGCAATCAACAGAGTGAAGAGGCAAACCAGAGAACGGGAGGAGATTTTTCAAATCATGTATCTAATAAGGGGTTAATATCCAGTAAGTATATGAACTCCTACAACTCGACAACAACAAAAAACCCAACCTGACTAAAAACATGGATGAAGGATTTGAATAGACATTTCTCCAAAGACAATATTCAAATGTCCAGTCAGCACATGAACAGATGCTCAACATCACTGGTCATTAGGGAAATACAAATCAAAATCCCAAGACACCACCTCACATCCATTAGAATGGCTACTATAAAAAAAAAAAAAAAAAACCAACCAACCAACTAGTAACAGAAAATAGTAAGTGGAAAAATTGGACCCCCTGTGCACTGTTGGTGGAAATGTGAAATGGTGCAGCTGCTGTAGAAAACACTATGGTGGTTCCTCAAAAAATTAAAAATAGCAATATAATATAATCCAGCAACCCCATTTTGGGGTATTTATCCAAAAGCATTAAAAACAGGGTCCTGAAGAGCTATTTGTACATCTATGTTCACAGCAGCATTATTCACAGTAGCCAAGAGGTAGAAGCAACCCAAGTGTCCATCAGCAGATGAACGGATCGGCAAAACGTGGTACATACGATGGAATATTAAGGAAGGAACTCCTGTCACATGCTATAACATGGATGAACTGTGAGGACACTACGTTAAGTGAAATAAGCAGTCACAAAAGGATAAATACTGTTTGATTCCATTTATATCAGGTACCTAGCGTAGTCGGATTCCTAGCAAGTAGAATGGTGGTTTCCAGGAGGTTGCTGGGGGTGGAAGAAATGGGGACATACTGCTCTGCGGGTGCCGAGTTTCAGTTTTACAAGATGAAAAGAATTCCAGAGATGGATGGTGATGGTGGTTACGCAACAGTGTGAATGTACTTAATGACCACACTGCACACTCCAACACGGCGAAGACAGTAAATGTTACGTTGTGTGTATTTTGCCACAACTAACAGTAATTTTAAAAGGAAAAAGGAAGGGTAGACAAAGATATAAAAACACAACAAACAAAAAGCCCTCCTGGAAAATCCATTTCTACTGTTCAACCAACCCTTTTCTTTCCTCCTAAAGCAAATCAACCGCATACTTCTTAACCTCCCATTCTTGCCACAAGTCCTTGAGTTCTGGCTCCACATTTCTACCTGAACTTTCTCCCTTGATGCCACCTCATCTTCTAATCTCCGAATCTGGTGGCCTGCTCAGAATGGACTTGGCACATTTTTCTCAGAGGGCCCAGTCTGATAAAAATTCTCAACAGCATTTGGCGTTGCTGGAGGTCTTTTACATAAATACCTTCCTTGCGATTAACGTGTATCCAATACCCCTGCTTTCCACCTGCACTCTGCTTCAGTATCTCTGAGCTTATTAGAGTTTACTTTGTGATTTCTGTTGAATGGAACCAAATTCAAACCAAAGCCGTAGTCAAGGGCTTGTCCTACGATTTCCAGGAGTTTAAGTTTGAGTCCTGGCTCTGCCACTTAACTAGTTCTGTGATCTTGGCAAGCTCTATAACCTCTCTGTCTGTGAAATGGCAATAAATCAGGTAAGGCATAGAAAAATATAGGTGAGTGACTGAAACCTAGCCAGTGGTCTAAATATAAATCATTAATATTACTATTATAAGTGTTATTAATATCATCTCCTATCCTTACTCTACATCAGAAAACATCATTTTCTCATAATTATAATCACCATTATGCTTAAGGCTTCTATAACAAGTCCTTTTAATAAATTTCCGTATTGGTGAAGGACAAGGAGCCATACTGGTGAAAGGAACAAGTTTATCATTGTTCTTCCAGATTGGTTCCTCCTTCCAACTTGGTTCTTTCTCCTAGAAACCTCCAAGCCATGTTTGTGGTTTTATTCTCCCCTGGACTTTGCCAAGTTTGCCACCAACTCCTGTTTTATTTTATACTACAATGGCTCTTGGACTCATTTCTTCTACATCTTATTATCACAGCTCAGACCCCAAATATTTCATGTCTGAATGCTTCGGCTACCTCTTGATGGTCTGCATGCCTCCGCCCTCTCTCCTCCTCAGGCCATCCGGCTCAGTGCCATCATATCACCTTCCCCGAGCCACCTGTGTTTGGTTATGATACTACACCGATGAAGGATCTACCCAGTCCTACTCTTTCTTACAGGATCAAGTTTCAACCCCCATCCTGAAACTCTAGGCTCCTCTCAGTCTGGCATCGCTTAACCTAACCAGTCTTGTTTTCCACCACCCCTCAGTAATCACTGTGTGTCCTAACTCCCCTCTCTTCTTACCGTCCCTATCAAACATGCCATGTTTATCCCTCCTCTGCATTTTTGCTCTTACTATTCCCACCACCCACACGCCTTCTTTCTGACCATCTATTCTCAAAGGCCATTTATGTTTCACCTTCTCTAAGATGTCTCACGTACATACTACACTCATATTCTTCTCTCCTCCTAGTTTTACCACATGCATCTCATCTTTTAACCTGACATTATTATGTTTTCGTGATGACTTCCTATGTGTACGTTTTATTTCCCCCTTAACCCCCAAAATGTAATCTCTGGCAGAACAAAGTTCACGCTAATAAATCTTTGATTAACTGAACCAAATTCAAAATATAGCTGAGCATAAACGTGAATTGAAATAAATACATCCATTATCTCCTAAAAATATGTACACAGGCACACCAGTTGTGGTGGAGACGATGCTGTGTTCCACAAATGCTGTTGTCTTTCATCCTGGGCACACGGAAGACTACATTGCCCAGCCACCCTCGTAGTTAGATGGCAAAGTCCTGGCTCATCACATGTGAACAGAAGCAAGGTCCACACTTACACACCTGGTGCCTCAAACACCCCCCACATAACACTCTCTGTTCTCCCTCTTCCCTTGTGTTCTGCCCTCAGCAGATGACCCAATAGAGGACTCAGAGTCCCTAAGGCAGTCTCTGCAATAGAGCTTTCCGAGATGATGGCAATGTTCTCTATCTACACGTCCAATATGGCAGCCACTGGCCACATGTAGTTACTGAACTAACGCAACTGTGAAACTGAATTTTCTGTTTTATTTAACTTAGTTAATTTAAATTTACACTTGAATAGCGATATGAGCCTTGTGACTTCCATACCACGTGATGCGGTCTGAGGGGTTGATGGTGGCACTACTGCATGGAAAAAGTTTAAGTCCCTGAATAATTTTTCGGAGAAGAGTCCTCTCCTCTCCCATTCCCCACAACCCCTGCTGCTTATACTGAGCTGTTACTTGAGCAAAAAACAACACAATACAGGTTTAAGCCCCTGAGAGTTTTTAGTTGTTTATTATGGCAATCCATTCTGACAAGTTAATTTGTTTCTTACAAAGCAAAATAATAATTATTTTCTGCTATGGAAATTTTTCTAGGAATTTCTGGGACAGCGTTGTACAGAAATACCCTTGATATACTGAAAAATAAGGAACCTGTTGGCAAATAATTGTAATTTCCCAGAACACTATTGGGAATTATTCTATTTTTAGAAAATGCAGAAGTAGTCTGGTTATCAGACCTACTTTCATAGATGTATATATACTCACATGTTTTCCACTCATTCACTCTGTACCAGCCAAATCCAGTTAGTACTTTTTTACAAACTGGCATCTTTGAGTAAAGCAGATGTGAACCAGCCAGTAATCAGTGAGCATAAGGAACAGAAAGTTAAACAGAAGCAGGGTTTGTTGATTTGCTCATTGTTAGTCCCCAGGAGAGAGCAGCCCAATGCTGCCCTCTGAAAATCACGCAATGTTATCTTGATAACATAAATCCTTTCCATTCACGTTCTTCTACTCACTTTGTACTTCCCAAGGTAAGGATGGCGGCCTCCAGTGATTAACATGTCTTCTCCTCTCTCCAGAATGCAGCGGACTGCACGACCATGTCTAAAGCAGAAAAAAAGAAAGAGTGGTAAACTGTATACTTTCTGAGAAGTACTTTCTGGGGATTATATAACTCTCAGCGAGAGCTGGAGTGCCATCCACATCCATTACAGGACAACAGCACTACCGTCCCCAGGCTGTGCTGATCTCCGGCATGCGCAGTGGCCTCCCCTCCCCTTGGGTCTGGGCACAATACCTGGCATTCGATACTTATGCAAGGGAGGGTCTTGGGTGTCAGGGGCTCTAAGGTATTGCTTTGGGAGTATTTTCCATTGTGATAACAACCTCTGCTATAGGGAAACAGTCCCAAGGCTACATTATAGACTGGTTACAAATGGAGGAACTCAGGGGGTGTCTGATTACCAAGTGCTCCCTGAAAGGACAGGTCTGGAATCAAGGTCATTTTGCTTCATGGGATAAAGGAACTGACTCATATTATTCAGCAAAGAAATTAAGCCTTCTACATGTGCCTGCTCCAAAGACAATTTCCTATGGTAATGTTTTGAGATCCTTAAAGGAAAATGGTAATGTAAATAAAGGTAAGCATCACAAAAGCAAAATTGCCATTTAAATGAAGAAAATATATGTATGAATACATATATTTATTTACATATTTACTATGTATTATATAGTATATATATTTATTATACATTATATAGTAAATATAAAATATAATTATATATAAATACATTAAAGGGTAATATAGATATTATATATGTATTTATATATTTTTTGTGTATATATATTTATATACTTATAAATATTTGTGTGTGTATATATATACATATGTGTGTGTGTATATGTATATATATATATATATATATATATATATATGAAGGATTGAACTTTGTTCAAATTGTTGAACTGACCTGTATACATGTACAGGTGCTAAGGACAAGTAACCACCATCCATATAGGATTTGTTTCTGTCTACTCTTCAGGTATTTTTACTGTGGCTTTCATTCTTTTCAGTAATTGAGTCTTGTTTTGGTTCTCAGAATCTGGTATGACAATATAAGATTTAAAAAAAGTTGTAATAAGCTGGCAGCTTTGTGTATTTGTATACCATATGTGATTTTAAATAATCTTAACCCAAATTCTTCCTCCTTAATCCCAATACTGAGAATGCACAGCATGACTTCATCTCATTTTAGTCTATTTAGCAGATTTTCTCCACTTACTTGTTGGCAGCAAATGCGGTGATGGCTGCCATGATGCCGGTTTTGTAGGTCTTCCCTCCAAAAGCCCCACCAACACGCTTTACATGACACATGACCTTGTTAGCTGGGAGCTTCAAGGTCGAAGCAACTATGTCCTGTGAATGATAATAGTTCCCGTTAATCTGATCCATCTGCAGCAAGGGAGTGGGGCAGCCTTTACATGTTTTAATTCCAAAATGTTGTACACAATACAGAAACTGTGCAGCTATACTAAATAACAGGACCGCTTCCAATAACCTAAGCAAACATCCACAACTGATTTCAGTGGCATTTAGCTATTATGACATTGCAAAAACTATTTTAATATTAAGTAGTATTTTCAGTATCAACACAATATTTTTGTGCTACTATATTTTTTAAAGATTTTTTTTTTTAATTTATTCGACAGAGATAGACAGCCAGCGAGAGAGGGAACACAAGCAGGGGGAGTGGGAGAGGAAGAAGCAGGCTCATAGCGGAGTAGCCTGATGTGGGGCTCGATCCCATAACGCCGGGATCACGCCCTGAGCCGAAGGCAGACACCTAACCGCTGTACCACCCAGGCGCCCCAGAAAGAGAGTATCTTAAGCAGGCTCCACACCCAGCCCGGAGCCCAATGCAAGGCTCAATCCCACAACTCTGAGATCATGACCTGACCTGAAATCAAGAGTTGGGTGCTTAGCCAACTGAGGCAACCAGGCATCCCTGTGCTAATAAATTTTTGAAAAATTTCCCCATGAACCATAACCAAAGTATCCTTTACATACTAATCCCTTGGGATATGTTTCCTGAAGCAGTGAGATTTTGAGGCCTTGCAAACCTCTCTCAGACTGGATCTTTTCCCCACATTCTGCTGTCTCCACTGGAGGCATTTCTCACCTCCCATCTAGATTTTTGCTGAGTTGGCCTGTGGGTCCCCCCTGGATGCAGGTCTTGCTCTTTCTTGCCATCATAATGTTTGGAGGTCATTTAATCTTAACAACTCATGTTTATAGATGTGGAGCCCAAGAGGGATGAAGTGATGGGCCCAACATCACACAGGGAGTAAGGAGCAGAAAGGACTGAAATGGGACTCACCTGACCCTTCTTAATGTTCAGCTTCTAAAAGGCCTCAGTCAGCACATTCCCACATTCCTACCTGCTCTGGTAATAACATTGGCTTGTATGACCTACTGAGTCAACCGCTTTGCTTTGTTCCCCTTGCTTTCACCCTGATGCTTCAACTCGCCATTCCTAAGTGCATCCCTGATGCCAGCTTGGGCAGTCTTTGTGCCATTCCTCCTTTCTTGCATGCATGCTGCCTGGTACACAGGACACAGGAAATAGGTATTTACAGAAGGAACGAACGAATGAATGATGAATGACTGCATTTGATCTTGGTGTGGAATTGCCTAGAAATGGTCTCTTCTCACCATCTAGACAAACCTCATTCTCACTACAAATCCAAACTTAGGACTTTTATTTTCATGGACTTTCTGATGATTCTAGTCCTCAGCAAACCTAATTCTTCCACCTGTGTAAATTCTGACTTAGCTGATTAAGTATTCAGTTCCATTCTATCCAATACCATTTCCTAATTGCTTCATGTGAGTTAGGTACTTATAAGCTTTGGAGGGCAGGCTTTCCTCTTTTTTTCTTTCATATTATTAACAATGCCAAGAGTACAGCAAAAGAGACCTGCTGCCTCCATAACTGGTTCTGAAGTTATAAATCCACAAAAAAAGGTGCCTACTTTCATAACATTCTCTTAAAAGCTTTGAAATTGTATGGCTATTAATACCCAAATGGATAGGGCTGTTAGTACTCCAAATTCCTTCAGTTCCTGCAGTGACATTTTTGTCTCTAACTGTTCTTGGTATATTTTGCCAGCAGAAACCATTTAGCCACCTCCCCTCTGCAATGGCCCCATGTTACCTGTATGTATTTGGGAAATTGTGTAGAAACATAGACATCGATTTCTTGATCCTCTCCTTTGGGAACAACAAGCATGCTTTGGGTTTCCATATAAAAATGTTCTTGACCTCCTATATGTATTTCACCTGTAATAGGAAAGTACACCAGAGTCAAGGAGGCTTTCAGATAGAACATGCAGCATTCCCCCAGCTGTTTTCCCATTATGGAGAAATTCCACCAACAGTGCTATTGCTAGGACAGCAGGCTACACAGTTAAGGGCCACGAACACTTAGCTTTCATTATATCTGCAGATTTGAAGTAGAGTTCTGTATGGCTATCTGTCAAGTCTTCCAATATGGTAGGTCACAGAGTTCTAGGAAAAGGTGTGTGACATTCTAGAGTCAGTCAAAACACTTTGGCAAGGAGATTTCTGGTACAAGATGAGATGAGGTAAATGCACTTCTCTTGGTTCCTTCTACTAAGTACAGCAAAAGAAATATAAGACCCTGAAAGGTAGAGAGAAGAAGGCAGACCAGCTAGGAAGTTTGGGATCCAAGGAGAGACACATAGTGAGTTCAGTGAGTTATGTTCTTTGTTGTTGCTGTTTGCTTCATATATCCCTGATTTGGTAACAGAGAAGCCAGCAATCCCAAAATACCAATAGGAAAAGACAGAAAGAAAAGTCCCAAGAAAAGCCTAAGAACCAAGAGATGGGAAACCTAGCAAGAAAACTTTAACACAGTAACCATTCTACTCCAGTGAAAAAACTATAGCCCCATTTCTATCTGCAAAAGTTGGGTGGAAAAATCTAGACTTCCACCCCTGTCAGGCTTTAATGAGATGCCCCAAACCCTGTGTTGTGGTGCTATCACTGGAAACCACAAGAGGAACCTGGACTTCCACCCTTCACCCAGCAATAACAAGGCAGCAACCCCCTTTTCTCCACCAACAAGGGGTCAGAGGAGTTCTGGTAAAACAGAAGATTTAAATAAGATCCAGGGTCTTACAACATAATAGTCAAATGACCAGGATACAACTGAAAATCGCTCGTTATACCAAAAACTCAACTTGAATGAGAAAAGACAATCAACAGATGCCAACACGGAGATGACACAGATGTTGGAATTACCTAACAAGGATTTTAAAGCAGCCATCATAAAAATGCTTCAGTGGCGTGTACATAGACACTTAAAAGAAATGGAAAAATGGAAAATTTCAGCAAAGAAACAGAAGATACAAAAAGAGCCAAATGGAAATTTTAGAACTAAGAAATACTACAACCAAAATTTAAGAGGCTCAGTGGAAAAGCTCAACAACAGAATGGAGAGAACAGAGGAAATAATCAGTAATCAAGAACATAAAACAACAGGAATTGCCTAACCTGAACACTGGAAAGAAAAGAGACTGAAAGGACAATGAGCAGAGCGTCAGGACCCTGTGTGACTATAAAAAGATTGAACATTTGGGTCATTGACATCAAATACTTACAGGAATAATGCCTGAAAATTTCCTAAACTTGGCAAAAGACACAAACCTACAGATTCAAGAAGCTGAGTGAATATTTGAAAATATGATAAATCCATAGAAATCCATGCCACGACACCTCAGAGTCAAACTTCTGCAAAGTAAAAATAAGAAAACATCTTGGAAGCAGAGAAAAACACTACCTCGCCTGGAGGGGGAAGATACTTCACAAGGCAGATTTCTCATCAGAAACCATGGAGACCAGAGGAAAGGTACATCTTTTTTCAATTGCTAAAAGACCTGGAAATTCAGAAATCTATATCCAGCAAAAATTCTTCAAGAATGAAAAAGAAATCAAGACATTCTTAGATGAAGGAAACTAAGAAATTGTCTTAAACAGATCTATCCTAAAATAATGGCTAAAGACAGTTTTTGAAACAGACAAGAAATGATTTTTTTAAAGGAATCTTAGAACACCAGGAAGGAGAGAGAACAATGGAAAGACTACAAATACAGGTAAACACAATAGACTTTCCTTCTCCTCCTGAATTTTACAAATTGCATTGAAAGCAAAATTATAACATTGTTAGTACTCAGAGTATAAAAAGGAAATTTTTAAAGACTATTATAAATGAAAGAGTAAAAGGATGTGACGAAAGGTAAGATTTTGATGCACAAACTGCTAAAATGTTGCTATCAGATATATTGTAATATATATTTATAATATATTATTATATATATGTAAAATTTACACCAGAACTACCACCAGAAAAACTAGACAAAGAGGTACACTCAGAAACACTACAGACAGATCAAAATGGAGTTCTGAAAAATATTCAACTAAGCCACTGGAAGATAGGGAGAAAAAATGAAACAGAAGAAAACAGAATACAGTTATGACCAGCCATCATGTTAGGTGAAAGGCAGAACTTTAAAAAATTAAAAATCTATCCAGTAACAGTGATTTGCAGGTGGTTTAAGGGAGATTCCCAAGGAAATTTTTTGTATTGGAGTCTGGATTTCCTATCTTATCCAAAATCTGAATAAAGAAAAATTATAGAAAAATGAGATTATGCTTCATTTATAAAATATAAAAATTAAAATGTCAAAAACTCAAATATCAATTTTATTTTATTTTTTTAAAGATTTTATTTATTTATTTGACAGAGGGAGAGAGGAAGAGATAGAGAGCATGAGCGGGGTGAGGGGCAGAGAAAGAGAGAGAAGCAGACTCCCCACTGAGCAGGGAGCCCGATGTGGGGCTCAATCCCAGGACTCTGGGATCATGACCTGAGCTGAAGGCAGACGCTTAACTGACTGAGCCACCCAGGCATCCCTCAAATCCCAATTTCAATGTAAGTTTTTATCAAAGACCTGCACATCGAAAAATCCACTTGTCAGTGGGCTCAGATTCATGATTTCCCATATTAGTGTTCCCGCTGATCCACTCAGAATTTATTTTGTTAAATACCTACTTCACTTAAAACATGAAAAGCAAAAAACTATTAGAGCTGTTTCTGCTCATACCTGGCAAGCAAGCCAAGTTTTAGACTCTGTTAGATTGCACGGTGCACCCTGCAGCTCTTCCCCCATGGGGCCCTCCCTCTCTTCCTCTCAGGGTGTTGCTCTCAACTAATTTGATCAGCTAATCCCTGAGATAAAATATTATTCCACTTTGGGTTTAGGAGTGATTCCTCTGGGCACATTTCCATTTTAATAAGAAGCCCTTAAAGCCATTAGAATATGTAGGAGTCTATCTGTATTATGCCCAGTAGGACAGGATGCAGGGAAGATAATCTCAGTGTCAGGGCTCCTAGATCTCTCACAAATCCTGCTGTACGGATTGCCTTCTGTGCTCTCCAGTGTAAAGCCCATCCCGGCTAACAGAATTTTAGAGAAATGAGAAGTGGCATCATGTAGAGAGAGATGTTCATCTCAGGGTTGGGAAATGAGATCAGTGTGATTCCTGCTCAATCACACGTCTCTCAGCCTCGGCTGGCTTATTTATGAATGGTTTTTAGTGCCCTCCCAGTGCTATGACATCAGGGCTAGGAAGGAGCAAAATATATTTTCACAGAGGATAAAAACAAACAATAATCTCATTCCTTCAAGAAAACAGTCTAAGACTTGATGTCGTTAGTGCTCTATATAGTTTATCTTTTAAATATTTGTTTTTCTTAGAGCACTTATTTTCCTAAGGGGCAGAGTGCTGTTAGGACTATCACCTCCAGTTACCTCTCTCTGAAATAAGGGGCCAAAAATTAATTCAAATGACAACTGCATTGTAAGAAAAAAAATAGCTCACACTAGTGAGTCAAGAAGACGAAAACTTAAAAGTAGTATAAAATGTCCCTTTTAAAGCATCCTGTATCACTTTTATATTTATCTGTAGGGTAAGGGCCAGGATACAAACTAAAATTCAAGTGAGAGACAGACTGAATAATTACTTAATTGAATTAAATGATAAAATAAGATGTCAAGGGAAAGAACAACAACTGGATTCACACAAAAACACACATGACAAGAACAGAGGCAAAAACATATTATGGTCCAAGTGCAGGAACCCCCTAAAAATGGATATTTCCAAGATGCTCACACCATCATCTCTTTATGCTAAAAATGCTCCCTCTTCATCTCCCAGAAAACAGACCCATCCTTCACATTTCACTAATCCTAAGAATCACCTGGAACACTGTGCAAACTTGTCAAAAGCACATTCCTGTGCTACCCTGGATCCTCCAATTCCAGAATTACAGAAAGGAGGCACAGGAATCCCCAGGCAGGTGTCATAAATGTCTCCCACTGGGAGACACCGGGAAACAGCAGGTGTGCTAAACGAGCACCTGCCAGCGTGCGGCTCAGTAGAAGACAGTGAAATAGTGTCTGGAGAACAACAGAAACATCTAAGCCTAGCAGTAATTATCGCTCACAGTTATGGATCTACTATGTGCCAAGCTCTGCGCCAAGCACACTTATGTTATCTCTTAGAACCTTCACAACGGATCTCTGAGATCAGGATTATTTTATTCATATAATTTTAAAGCAAGGAGATGGGAGGGAGATCATTAGGAGAAGGAAGGGTAAAATGAAGGGGGGGAAAATGGAGGGGGAGATGAACCATGAGAGACTATGGACTCTGAGAAACAAACTGAGTGTTTCAGAGGGGAGGGGAGAAGGGGATGGGTTAACCCTGTGATGGGTATTAAGGAGGGCACGTATTGCATGGAGCACTGGGTGTTATACACAAACAATGAATCATGGAACACTACCTCAAAAACTAAGGATGTACTGTATGGTGACTAACCTATCATAATAAAATAGATAACTAACTAACTAACTAACTAACTAAATAAATAAATAAATAAAGCAAGGAGATGGGCCCTGCCAAGTCACACAGCTGATAAGACGGCCAGAACACCGGCAGGGTGATGGCGCAAGGTGCTTCCAGGCAATGTCACCCAGGCACCTTGTGACCACGTTCTGGTTTAATACAGCTGTGGAGTTAAGAAACATGATGGAACTTGACCTCAAGTGGTTGGGCTGATTATCCCTGACAGAGCTCTGGCTGCAGGCGTAGGGGTGGTATGTCGTAGGATTCTTCTGAGCTTGGGATCAGGGTTGGAGACAAAAATTAGGGTGATGGTAGTTTCAAACACACACTAGATGCCAATACCCTGGAAATTCACTTAAAGACAGACAGCGCCAAATGAGATATTCTCTGCCCTGAGATGTGATACAAAAGCCCCTACACACCCAGCAACACATCTGGGTAAATGAGACCTTGCACGGCAGGCGCTAAGGATGGCTTTTTAGCGTGGATGACAGCAGAGCCTAGCGGGGAAAGTATGTGTTACTTATGACCCATGGTACATTTTTTTTCCTGCTATGAAGGACATGACTGAGACAAGTGGCAAAATCTGAATACGGTCTGTTGATGAAGTGATAGTACTGTGTCGATGTGAACGTTTTGATTTTGATAACTGTTTAAGTAAGAGAATATTCTTGCTCTTGGGAACTACACACTAGTATTTAGGGGTAAACGAGCATGTAACTTACTCTCAAATGGCTCAGAAAAAATGTGTGTGTGTGTGCACAGAAAGAGAGAAAATGATTAAGCAAGTACAGTCAAGTATTAATAATCAGGGAATCTGAATAGAGTGGGAGTTTCTTTCATGTTTCTGCAACTTTTCTGTAAATTTAAAATTATTTCAAAATTAAAAGTTACAAAAATTTTATTGGAAAATTCAAATCAACTATTTTCTAAGAAAAATTTCATTTTAATTACACATATACATGATGGAAGGAAGTCTAGAAGGAAGGGAGGGAGAAGTCAGAGAAAGGATGGAAGAGAAAGAAACATGGGCTTTGGAAATCCTAAGAAAAGCTATGAATTCGACCAGCTTTGTCACTTAGCAGCTGTTGTATGACTGTGCTCGTGCTCTGTAAGCACACTGAGCCTCAGTTTCCCAACCTGCACGGTGGTTATGAGCAGGAAAAGAGACAACATCATATAAAAACTGAGGCCATGATGGGGCAGGTGGTCTGCACACAGTATAGGGGGCTGGGCCTCCCACTTTGCCTCCCTGCTGTGCTCTACACACACACACACACACACATACACACACACACACACACACACACACCTGCAGACAGAGGGAAATGCACGTGTGAATGAAGTGCGTGTTCGGGAGGAGCAACGTCCCCCTCGGCGGATTTCTAGATGATTTCTGAAAGGTAAAGGCAGCATTAAACTAGACATGTTCAGAAGCCTTCTGGGCTGCTTCCCCTCTCCTCACTTTTTTCAGAAAGCTTTACCTTCTAAAATGTGATCAACCACTTTAAATGCTTCATCCACATTTCCATATTCCAGTTTCCTCTCTGGTTCGAAGAAGGAGTTGTGCTGTATGGCTTCCTAGAGAGAACAGAAAATTGAGGCTCTGTGGGCCAGAGATCCAGCCCTCTGGCAGCAGTCCCCTCCGTGGGGTATGGGCTGAGTTGGGGCAGAACTTCTCCTGCTCTGGAATCCCACCCTCTTTCATTCAGCACAATCCCAGCGACGAGCTAAGAACCAGCCTTCAGAGAGACTCTTTACAGAGCCAGTACAAATGTGCCCATCGAGTCAAAAGAGAGTACGCTCAGGAAAAAACCCAGCATGTAAGGTGGTCCCGGAATGGAACTAATATTTTTCCAGGAAGACTGTACTATTCATTCCACAACCCATTGTATGAAGCCAAGGTCACACAGCACATGGGTTCAGAGCTTGGGACTCTGGACCCAGTCAGAATTATGTCCATTGTCTCCATTTACTACCTGTTTGACTGGGGGCCTGTTATCTCTTCACTCTGAGCCTCATCTGTAGAATGGAGATACAGTTGTGCACATAGCTCCAGTAGAGTTGTGTGGATAAAATGAAATAAGACATGTAAAGAGCTCACATGGCATGTAATAAATGCTCAATAAATGCTAGCTGAAGACATTCCAGTGATAAGGATCATGGTGGGCCTGCCTGCCAGCCCCACGCTCCTCTTTTGGGAGGACGAGCTCAGCATTTGCACAGGGCAGTAGAGCACCTGGGACTCCAGCCCCGGAAGTGAGATTCCATTACAAGCCCAGTCTGGGTACCACAAACCCACTTACACGCTGGGTCCTATTGGCTTCCCCTGGGTAGGAAATGAGACAGTGCTGGGCACACACCCTAGGGGATGCAGCTACAATCATCTAGGCTGTTTTTTTTTTAGCTTTTCTAGGAATTTATCTTGCTGTAATCCCTGCGTCCACTGGCAAATGTGACATGCCAGCTCCTGCCAACATTACCCACCATGGATTCGTGGTGGTACCATGAAATTCCAGCCTGCTGGCAGCTAGGAATTCTCCTAACTCTGGTTCCCTCTGGCCACTAGGAGATATTTAGAACTATCAGCATACTTGGCAGCGCTGTTGTATTGGGATCCTACCATTTCCTCCATTCAAAAAGTGGGTTCATTTGTTTTTACCATCATGGGACCCAGGTTCCTTGATAGAGGGTTTGTTGATTGCTTCTATTTCTGACTAGCTGTGTGATGGTGTGAACTGTCTTCTTGCCTCCTCATCAGAATAAGAATAATATCGGTTTTTCCTCACGGGACTGTCGTGAGCATTTAGTGAGTTAATGTATAAAACCTGTTTTGACCTGTGGTGAACTCTGTGGAAGTCTTAGCTACGGTCATGTTGTTGATCATGATGGCTGCTAGAAGATTCTGGCTGGGGGCATGTTTTTCTCACTGTGGCCATCAGCCTGATCCCTTCAGCCAAGAGTTTTGATAGAGTTTCCCCATTCAAACTATTAAACATTCTAGAAAGCATTAGCTTGGTTAAACCTCAGTGCTAGTGACAGAGATACATTTATTTTTTAGATTGATAACACAGTTCCTTTTAGAATGAATTTATATGCCTTTCTTATTAATCTAAGATTCAGATACTCAGGTTGAAAACAGAAGTTAAGTTTTATAAATCCTATTTTTTAAAGTTTAATCTTTTTCCACTTCACTTGCTGCTTCCTTTTTGGGTAACTTGGAGACAATTTCCCAAATATTTCTTGGTCGAAAAAGTGACGAAAAAAAATTTGTAATGTGTACAGAGCTGGGCATATTTCCCTGCTAAAAATTTTGATTAAATCCAGTCTGATCCAGCCAATTGACCTTGGAGAACTTGAACTCTGATAAAAATGTGAGGCAGCTCTTCTCCACATGTCAAAGTTCGGTGTTTGATGCTGGTATTCGCTGGCAAATAACTGGGGACCTGGCAGGGGAAGGGAGGAAGGGCCAGGGGACGGTGGCATCTGTGTGCTTGTCTGGAAATTTATTTGGCTGGAAGGTGGGGGCAGGGAAGGGAAGACATTTAGTCACCAGTACTGGGCAAAGGACTGTAAACAAAATTTGGATGAAGTATCATGTAAATAATTTCTTATGAAGAATAAATTCAGGAATAATTTCTTGTTTAGAAGTACCTCTGAAAAAAGACAATTATCATATGGTTTCACTCATTTATGGAACATAAGGAATAGCAGGGAGATTGGTAGGAGAAGGAAGGGAAGAATGAAGGGGGGGTAAACAGAAGGGGGAATGAACCACGAGAGACTATGGACTCTGGAAACAAACTGAGGGCTTCAGAGGGGAGGGGGGTGGGGGAATGGGATAGGCTGGTGATGGGTAGTAAGGAGGGCACATATTGCATGGAGCACTGGGTGTTATATGCAAACAATGAATCATGGAACATTACATCAAAAACTAAGGATATACTGTATGGTGACTAACATAACATAATAAAAAATTATTATAAAAAAAAGAATAAGTCATACCATATCACTCTCCTGCTTAAAAAAAAAAAGAAGTACCTCTGAAACAAAATGCTGGGAAATGAGTGTATGAAGTGGGCACATCTGACTAAGAAGGGAAGAGAATGTTTGAATCTGAAACTGGCCAGGAAAATTTGGGAAGCTTTATCATTCCTTGACTCCAGCTTAACTTCTGTGTGTTTGTCTTCTTGACATGATTTTATTTTGACTTTAAAACACTGAGGACACCGTCCAGAAACAAATGCTACGTTTCTAGGAGTAAATCAGCATGATAGGAAACACACCAAGGCCAAGTTCTTCTGGAGACACTCATCTGAGCCAAGTCAGTTTCTCATTCTCTGCCACAGGGCATGCTGGTCACCTGGAGAGCACCTGATTCGTTCGTTGTGAGGATAATATATTCCCAGAGTCCGTGGAGTCTGTCTGTGCTGAATCTAATCTATTCATGCTGCCTTCCCAACTTGCATGGTTTCGTTATTTAGTAAATTATAAGAACCAATGAAATGGATGCCAAAGAACACCCTATCATTTCATGGAGATGAGTCCTACAATCTTTGTAAATTTCTAACTCCTTTCAAAAAAACAGGATAGAAAATGCAACATTCCAATTTGTTTAAGTGGCCAAAACACCTATAGGCATCGTGGAATTCTATTCCTCATACTCATTTAAGATCTGTGCTAAAGAATCTAAAGCTAGTGTCTCCAATATTTGCTTCACAGAGCATCTTGCTGGTTGCTGCACATCCCTGAGATGGTCAGGGTGCAGGTGAACTCAGGGGCCCGGACACCATTGGCTGCCCATACAGCACTCCTCTCACCTGTCCCCTTCAGTGATGAGATTTCTGCTCACGTCTCCATCCCCTCTCATCCCCCTGTAGCCCACACACTTCAAAGAAATCTAACCCCCAGCAGTAACCAACGGGTCTGCCATTCCTCCAGCTAATCATTCATTCAGAGATGAACCTGTGACCTAAGCGGCCTGATAAGGCTGAATCTCAGGACTCGAGCTTGGAATGCTGGGACAATGCTGCTCTCTCTCACTCCCTGGACATGGACGGGAAGCACCTGGCTGCCATCCTGTGACTACAGGGGATAAGGCCTGGACTGCGGGCAGCAGACAGGAAAGGCACAACACCAGGTTCTTTGCTGACACTGCTACGGTCCGGGGCCAACAAAGCCCCTACATAGTGAAGTCAGAGATTCTTTCCTGTTACTGTAGCCAAAAGCATTTTAACGGATCCACCAGTGAAATGTGTTTTTCTGATACCATTGAATTCATTACCTCAATTGTCAGGATCAGTGGCTGCAAATCTTGGTAGACAACCTTCACTCGCTTGGCCGCTTGCTTTGCCTGAACCTCGGACTCTGCGATCACAGCACAGACAAGCTGGCCCACACAGGACACCTACAACACAGACAGACTTCTGTTCTCAGGGAACGCAGGCACTAGGCCCCTCCTTTCATTTCTTTTCCTCCTCCTCCTCGCCCCCCGCCCAAGCACAGAGCTGGACACACAGTACATAACCCCTTCACATGTGCAGTGCGGCTATTAACAAAGGCTCTGGTGAGAAAGCGCATTTGTCAGAGCTGGTCTGATGACCCCAGTGGTAGAGGAGGCCACTGACAAGACCTGATCACCGGTTGACCCTTGAGCTTGACCCAGGCAGATGGAGGCTCCTCACTCCTTCCCCGTCCTTAGAATTTATGGTTTCCACTGGGAACCGTGTCAAGGATGGAGCCTTGAGAGAGCAAGGTGTGGTATAGACCATCTGAATGGCACACGTGACTGAACCCAGTTAAGGCCCCTATACATACAAACTTTTAAGATCCTGGCAGACAGGTGCAGAGATCTAGTCTTGTGATGACCCAAGATAAGCCTCAGAATTTCCCTTTCTTATTAAAACCACTACCTACCAAGCTGGAGGGGTCTGCCTCTTTCAGCGGTTCCCTTTTGCCCTGTGTGTATGGGGACCAGCTGGGAACCAACGCCCAGGTGCTAGGGGAGTTCAGGTCTTTGTGCTGCGCCACTGGCAGAAGTGGCTGAAGAGGAGCAGGAGTGACTGTCACACAGCAGACTCAGGCTCCAGGCCAACCCACTGGGGCTGTGGAGAGGCCGAGGGCCAGCTGGCCTAGGAGAGCCAGTCACATGGCTCGACCTGCGGCTGCTGCCATGATCAGGGCCATCCTGAGAGGAAGCTTCTGGAAAGGGAGGACCAGAAAATCATAGCCCATCTCATCAGAGACGACAGAGGGAGAAAATGAAAACACAACACTGCTAGTGAGCAAATCTCTTTCCCAAACCTTGGTGAGCACAGGCTTTTCATCAAGAGACTGAGCCTGTACTAGCCAAGACATAAGCAAGCACAGGGCATCCCCTTCATCACTTCACCTGCAGATGGGGCCGGTGGCCTAAGGAGTTCACACACAGATCAGGGCAGAAAGTTGATGGGAACAAAAAAATACGGCTCCAGAAAGGTAAAATAGGACTAGAAGAATTCACCATGACTGCTCCACTCTCTCTCACCTTATACCATGATCACAATTCAAATTCAATCACTCATTTTAAAACTGACTTTTAACTATTAAATCTTTTCTACAAGCACATAATAGTTTTGTCATCAGAAAAAATGGTAGTAAAAAAGTTAAGTCTAGCATACGTGCATGTGTACACACCCACACACAAAAGTGTGTTTGCTAGGTGTGGGTGGGTGGGGACAGTGGGGAGATAAATGAAGAAGAATGGTGAAATGCCGACAATTGAAGCTGGGTGATGGGTCTATGGGGATTCATTGTACTATTTTCCATTTTTACATACGTTTGAAAGTTCTACAATGAAAAGATTTTTTAAAGGCATAACTTAAAAAAGGAATTAAACTAACAAAGGCACTGCCGATGCTCCACGCTCCACTCTGCACGGATGCCTGGGTTTACCACCGTGACCTGGCACACAGACGTGCCCAAGGTGCTCGTCAGCATATGCGCACGCCCCAGAGGAAGTGCTGCGGTGCAGCTCAGAAGGGTTTTGCTTGTTTAATTAACATTCTGCAAAGGCCATAATTCTCACTGTCTTCTGCCAGTCCCACACAGCCCTGCCTTGGGAGAGTTTCAACCTCCTCTTTACACGGAGTCATCAAACTTTCATTTTTATCAACTGAATCAGCCAGCAAGAGCCAGAAGTAGGGACTCTGTAAAAGGAGCAAGCTCTTTTGGGTCAACACTGAGCTCAGAAGTCTGAGTTAGGNNNNCTGAACACTGCCCTTGTTGCATTTTCTGAAAACTTAAGATAAAATAGCCAGATCATTTTGAATCATCTGAAACTTTTAAATGGCAACAGTGCTATCATTGTTCCTGTACCCTGCTACAGGGGAAGCAGTGTGTGCAATATGCAAATGAACCAGACATAGGGTTTCACTCAAGGATGTTTACAAGGTAGGGGAAATACGTAAGACAAAGAAATAAATAAATAAGCTTAATGGAAAGTAGGAAGTGCATTAAGATTCACTTCACCTTCTCCTCTGGACTTTTAAGCTCTGTGAGGGCAAGGACCACTTGGGTCTTACTCAGCTATGGTGGCCAGCCACTTTAGATGCTCACTTAAAAACGCCTGTTGAATACATGGCAGTATAAATGAATGAGTCAGACTGAGTTCAGAGAGGGAGACAGAATTCTTGTATTAAAGGATAAGAAAAGGGGCACCTGGGTGGCTCAGTCAGTTAAGCGTCCAACTCTTGATTTCGGCACCAGTCATGAAATTGAGCCCCACATCCAGCTCCATACTGGGTGTGGAGTCTGCTTAAGATTCCTCTCTTTTCTCTCTCCCTCTGCCACCACCCCCCCAGTAGTAAGATTACTACTAGAAAATAGGAAAACACCAAGTATCTTTTATAGAACTGGTCAACTTTTTTTCTTATGTGGAAAATGAATATATCTGAATTCATTCACCATTAGAATACGGTGTTTCAAAGAATTACTGGAATCCTTTACAACGTGCCAAGTTTGATGCCATCTTTAAAGAATATAGGCAATGCCATTAACTGAGGAAATTATTTTTGAAACAGAAAGCAAAAATGCTGTACCTCCTCTGTCCTCAGAAGTTTCTCCGGTTCGCTTAAAATGCAGAAGGAGTTGACACCACGAAGATGTTCCTCAGTCACAATGTCCACCACGCCAGGCAGGCTGAGAGCTTCTGACAAATCAATAGACCTAGACGAGAACAGAGCAGGTCCTCAGAGACCCCCCAGCCTGAAGACCACGGAGAATATGTTTAATTGGAGAATAAGATACTCGAGTGGTAAGATACATCCAGCTCTAATAGTTCTCTGCCAGACAAATTCCCGGGACAATGAAGCCATTACCTGAACTTGAATGAAGCTGACCTTGAGCAATGCAGGGGTTAGGGGGACTGTTCCCCTACAGAGTGGAAAATCTGCATATGACATTTACTCCTCTGAAACTTAACTACAATAGCCTACTGTTGACCAGAGCCTTAATAACATCAAAAGTGAATGAACACATATTTCATATGTTACATGTATTATATACTGTATTTTTACAATAAAGCAAGCTGGAGAAAAGAAAATGTTTTCATAGTACTAGCATTTAAAAAAAACCATATATAAGTGGACCTGCACAGTTCAAACCCGTGTTGTTCAAGGGTCAACCGTATATGGAGGGACAAATTGTAGTAAATCCTACATTTTGATCTACTTTCCCCTCCCAGTCTGCATTGGATATTGCCGACAAATAGCCTATCCTCTTTGTATCATTACTTATCACTTATGTGACTTAGATGAAAAGGCAATCATTAATGTCTACTTACGAACTTTATCACTTACACAATCTTAGCATGAGCTCTTGAACTTGTCACAAAGGACAAGAAAAGTTCCCGGTCCACTGTAGGCATGTCGTCACAGTAGATGGCTTCACCCGTGGCATGCTTAATACCAGACAGATGCATGATGGGTTGGCCAATTGGGTCTTGAGGAAGGTTCTTTGAGTCTACATTCTGTTTAATCAATAACCAACATGTCATTTTTATAATCATTTTTATAATATTATGCACATCTCCCATAAGAGGGTAGCTATATAATTTATATCCAAACCAGAACACTCTGAAATGGAAAATAGTCACTATTAATAATAATACCAGGATAACAAGCCTATTTCAGTAATTTAGTAGGCAAACTGGGAGGTATAGTCAGGATATTGTTCTTATTTTTTTTCCTATTTTTTCTAAACATAGAACACATATATCTCTAATGCAAATTTCATTTATGTAAGTAAATGAATATAAATATTTCTTCCTAAAAATGTAAAATCATATCCTCTTGTTAATGCTCCCATAGTTCTTCCAATTTTATTATCAAAATAGTTTTACCATTGTATCTAAGCAACACCATATATAACATTTTTCAGAAGAGCATGATGGTATCATGACTATGTTTTAAAAAATATTGAGGGCATGCTATCAACAAGAAGAGCCCTTTTTTTTTCGATTCCAAGGGAGGAAGTTAAGAAATAATTGGTAAAACTCATAACTTAGACAATCCTGATAAAGAATGAAGGCAAAGGGACCTGCATTCTGAGGAATGATTTACTAGTGTTACTCTTTCTTAGAGATCCGTGGAATAGAATGTCTTGCTACTGGTTCTCTAAATACCTTAAATATGTTTCATTAACCAAAGTGGACATTAAAAAACATGATGTCTTCCCCAGGATTTCAAATATGAGAGAGTTGTTAGCTTTCCTGGTTGGTTGGTTATCAGGAGAAGAAATGGGCATATGAAGAAAGAAGGGTTAAGGGACAGGACAGAGACCAAGCTCAGAGCCCAGCATGAAGGCTATGGCTGCTAAGGGGCCTGGGGATGACAGAGTGGGTGGTGGAAATTCCAGGATGAAGATAATTGAGATATGCAGTCTGCGATGCCTTTTGCTGTTCATGGGACTCAAGAAGAGTGGTCCTGGTTCACAGTCAATCTACCTGAGGGACTCAAAAAATAAACCCTTGGCTTGAGATAGATCAGACGCTGTCCTGGCAGGGGCAGGCCTGGAACATCAAGAGGGCAGAGGAAAGTGGTACGTGTAATTTGAAAACATGTCCAGCATTTTTATTGGTTACTTGGAAAAAATAAAAACCTACTGACTTCATAATATAAATGACAGTAAAATATCAGCCAAATATTGACTGACAGTTATATGCAGACAGTAGAGTGTTTTCTAAAATTAACTTGGCATACGACATGTGTGGGATGCTATGAACTTGCTTCTATCTCACACAAAGTTTACTGTTTTACAGTAAGATACACACTTACTGATAGGCATTTTTTTGTTTTAGTGTCCATATTTGTTTCATTTAAATGTAAACCTCAATTTTGTAGTTACTAGAACATAAAGCACAACTAGGAAGCAGAAGATTATGAAGAAAAATGATTTAGGACTTGACCCAGACACTGTTAAATATAGGCAGACATTTGGGCCATGAATGTAGGGAAAGAGGGAAACCAAAGGAAGTTTTACATATGGGGGTTCAGGCATGGAAGGGGATCTGAAACAGCTCGGCCACACACCAACCCCAGTGACATAGCTCATCGCTCTGCTCTCAGCACGGAGTGCTCGGCGGGCCTTTGGTCTCTCTCCTTTGAGAAGCTGAGGTGGTGATCAAGAGGAAAAAATGTAATGAGGGCTCCATCAAGTATGGTTTTTTGTGTTCCAGATGGTAAGGATCAACTCCCTCTGTAAAATACCCCTCACGTGCTGTGCTAGGACTCTGTGGTGGGCTCGCAACTTGAACATCTGAGTGAAAAACCAAACACATCTTTTTTTTTTAATCCTAAAACACTTTTCCCACCTTGAAGAGCAAAATTCCAGGTAATTCATAAGCTTAAATATTAAGGAAACACATCCCTAAGTACCTGTGAAGGCTCTGGGAGTTTTCTATGACATAACACTTTTTATCATCAATTATAAAACACATCATAGCATTGAAAAAATTCGAAATCCTGCTGTGTGAAGACTGAGAAAAGACTGAAGAAAAATTCCCAAATACACCTTTTTCCTAGTTTATAATAAAAAAGGCAGTTGATTGTTTTAGCTGAAGATACAACACTTTTTTTGTTTGTTTGTTTGGTAGTCAGTTGGGGTGAATCTACCTGGAAAGAGGCTCTACCAGACTCCTGACTTCTGCTTGTTATGTGGCTGAAGGGACCACGGAGGAACGAGTTTGTCTCGTCAAGCTGGTGATCTCCTGAAATGGTGTCAAAATGCTTTCAAAGCAAATGAACTGATTTGGGGAAAAATGTTTGCCCTGAGTGCTGAAGATGCCCTAGCAATGAAGATTATTTGTGTGTAAGAAACCACAGGAAAACAAAAAGAAAACTCGTCTGTGTGGGAGATAAACTGCTTCCAAAACTCGGCCTTGCAATCTATAATAACAAGCTCCCTTTTATGACTATCAACGGTGTGAAGACTGTCACTTTTCTTCAGATGATTTGAATGCCCATTAATTTGTTGTTGTTGTTTCTTTCTGAGGTTTATTCCATTGTCAAGGTAACGTTAGGGTATTTATAAGCTGAAGGTTGCAGCTTCCATATTTTGCAGAACACCAGGAAAGATGGCAGCTTTTTAAAACTTTCAATATCATCACTTTCAATGGAGTTTCATGTCCTTGAATTCTTGAACATCCTGAACCTAAAACCTCAAGAGATATATACCAACTGCAACGCTCATTATGACATCCTGTCAGCTTTTACAACTAAACCCAACAATAGATTCGATGAACTGATGCTTTCAAAAGCCTCGTCATGTTCTTGACTTAATAAAACTCTCAAGGTAGTTTCTTGATAATAATTTCAAGGGAAAAACACATCATATCTTATTCAGTTTATCAAGAGAATGACTTCAGATGGCATTTTTATGATGCTGTGGTAGAAAACTCCACTTGAAAGTGGTGAGGAATTCTGTCCTAATAGTGAGCTTTCATTCGGAGAGCTTGAATAGCTCTTGGAACTTTGATTCAACTCTAAATGTAAATCACAGAAAAGAGACCTGGAGAATAGAGACTGGGGAAGCAAACATTTTTTTTTATTTAAATTCAGTTAGCCAACATGTAGTACATCATCGGTCTCAGATGTAGAGTTCAACAATGTATCCGTTGTGTATAGAATTGTTTATTCAAAAAAAGGTAAATCGGTAGCTCTTTTGAAAAACCATTACTGCATTTTCACCAACCTCCAAGGGCTGTGTTTCCTGCTCTGCTATAAATGAAATCAAAGCAGCTGCCTGGCCTTGACACAGAACGTGACTTTGGTTGCGCTCTGACTTTCACAACGCCAAGGGCAGAAAGCGTGTGGCAAACTAGCCGGCTCATGCCTGTCAGTGGTACAAAGCCACAGAGCAAAACACACGAATTTCAAGATCAAAATAGACATTTTTTAAAAAATTGCCATTGCTAGTTTTATTTTTCGCCAAAACTTTTCCTTGAGTTTGAAATTTGAATTAACACGAAAGAAGGCTGAGTTCACCAGAAGGGGAGCTCGAGCTTATAAAGCTTGAGAATCACTGTGAAGTAAGTGGAGTGTCCAGGTGAAGGAGTTATAGGCCAGGCCCTCTGAACTAAAAAAAAAAAAAAAAAAAAAATGCCACTAACCTCGTACTTTAATGTACTGCAGTGATGTCCGGAATGAAGATCTTCTAAAGCACTCTCATACTTGTCTGCAAGGCCAGGAGAGCGAACAGGGTCCTGAAAAGTAGAACCTTGGTAGATATTTAAAATAGGCCAGGACGGTCTTGGAAGGGCAGCTACCATGGTTCTTAACAAGGAGCTCTACTCGGAGTCTAACATTTAGGAAGTGTTTGCTTTGTGCAGAACCCTGGAGGTAGAAGCAGCTCTCTGACCACCAGGATACATGTTCTGGAAGGCCCATTCATACGGCTCCATTTTATGAGGCGCCAAGTGAATACAGATCACTGACTTCCAACATCTTTATGTTTCTTATGGTTCTCTCATATGCTTTCCTAAATGATCTGGGGACTCATAAACCAATTAAACAGGAAGCTAGGACCTAAGTAAATAAAATAGAAAGGAAGAGAATACTCCAGCCGGGGATAAGTGAGAGCCAAAGCACAGCATTGCGAAGGAATGTGAAACTCTGTGTTGTACCACCTGGCCAACGGGAGAGGACGGAAAATGCAGAGGCTATATGCCTCCCACAACCCGCACGAGGAACACTTCCAAGGACTGAGAGAAATGGATCACTGGGTCTTTAAGCAAGACTTTAAACAGTACACCTAAAGATTAGTTTTTACAATTAAAAAATTTTTAATGTAAAATTAAAGCCAACAAAGGCTACTATTTTTAATAATAGGACAATATTGACTAGAGGAGGTTGAATGGAAGTCATAAGACTACAAGGTAGAAGTTTGTATCACTTGATTCACCCAACAAATTGTATTAGTTTGGTATTAATTGGAAGAGTCTACAGTTGGCTTTATTTTTTCCTCTTTTGATTGCCTGGTGAGAGTATGTCGCTTATACATTGGCAATCTGCCATTCTCAGAAACTGAATATAACCCTTCTCCATCTATAATGAAAAAATACCCTCAGAAGCAATATTAAGAGAAAACTTTGCGACTCTTATTGAAGTGATCATACTAATTTCTATACCATATTAAGAACATTCTTGGCTTCTGGTCTAGTTTGGTCAGCTGGTTGTAGCATGGGATTAATGAGACCAGTACGCTTCAAGTTCCCTTTGGGTCTAGAAAATTTTTCAGAGAAATCCTTTTAGTTGTGTCCTCCCTAGCCAACAATCTTTAACTGTTCAGCACAAGGGAGGCCACACAAAAGAACGCCAGGGTGATCACTACTATCACCAAGACGACTAAAGGCAGTCTTTCCATGTTCCTCTGAAGCACTCAGGACCTACTGAGCCCTTTTCCTGTGATGACCCATTTCACCATAACCTTGTGGAGTGGCTGCCATCATCACCTTATAGGTGAAAGAAATGAAGCTGACTCTTTGGGCAACTAATCTTTGACAAAGCAGGAAAAAACATCCAGTGGAAAAAAGACAGTCTCTTCAATAAACGGTGCTGGGAAAATTGGACAGCTATATGCAAAAGAATGAAACTTGACCGCTCTCTCACACCATACACAAAGATAAACTCCAAATGTACGAAAGACCTCGATGTGAGACAGGAATCCATCAAAATCCTAGAGGAGAACATAGGCTGCAACCTCTTTGACATCGGCCACAGCAACTTTTTTCATGACACATCTCCAAAGGCAAGAGAAACAAAAGATAAAATGAACTTGTGGGACTTCATCAAGATAAAAAGCTTCTGCACAGCCAAGAAAACAGTCAAAAAAACTAAGAGGCAGCTCACAGAATGGGAGAAGATATTTGCAAATGACACTACAGATAAAAGATTAGTATCCAAGATCTACAAAGAACTTCTCAAACTCAATATATGGGAAACAAATAATCAAATAAAAAAATGGGCAGAAGATACGAACAGACACTTTTCCAATGAAGACATACAAATGGCTAACAGACACATGAAAAAATGTTCAAAATCATTAGCCATCAGGGAAATTCAAATCAAAACCACACTAAGATACCACCTTAGGCCAGTTAGAATGGCAAAAATTGACAAGGCAGGAAACAACAAATGTTGGAGAGGATGTGGAGAAAGGGGATCCCTCTTACACTGTTGGTGGGAATGCAAGTTGGTATAGCCACTTTGGAAAACAGTGTGGAGGTCCCTTAAAAAGTTAAAAATTGAGCTACCCTATGACCCAGCCATTGCACTACTGGGTATTTACCCCAAAGATACAGACGTAGTGAAGAGAAGGGCCATATGCACCCCAGTGTTCATAGCAGCATTGTTCACAATAGCTAAATTGTGGAAGGAGCCGAGATGCCCTTCAACAGATGACTGGATTAAGAAGACGTGGTCCATATATACAATGGGATATTACTCAGCCATCAGAAAAAATGATTACACAACATTTGCAGCAACATGGACGGGACTGGAGGAGATTATGCTAAGTGAAATTTTCACTGAGCATAGAAAGACAATTATCATACGGTTTCACTCATTTATGGAACATAAAAAATAGGAAGATCGGTAGGAAAGGAAGGGAAGAATGAAGGGGGGATAAATAGAAGGGGGAATGAACCATGAGAGACTGTGGACTCTGGGAAACAAACTGAGGGCGCCAGAGGGGTGGGGTGGGGGACTGGGATAGGCCGGTGATGGGTATTAAGGAGGGCACATATTGCATGGTGCACTGGGTGTTATACGCAAATAATGAATCATGGAACATTACATCAAAAACTAAGGATGTACTGTATGGTGACTAATATAACATAATAAAAATTATTTAAAAAAATGAAACTGAATCCAGAGAAGAGAGTCAAATGCGTGAAGGTGACCCTCAACAAGGGTCTGAGGGGAAAATATGTCCAAATCATGAACGAGCTTTCTGCACACCACCTGGACAAACAACAGTCAGAAGCACAATAGCTGAGTAGTGTTAAACAAAAACCTGCACAGGTCTGCGCTCTACTTGCAAATCTTCCAGTGCACAAGCCATCAGCAGCCAGCCTGGACGTGGTCCAGCAAGCCCAAGTGTTTTTACTTTGGGGCGTGTCCCTCTATTCTATAGCTGTTGGGCACTGGGTTATTGAGCCCACTTTGGATATCACCAGAGCCCTCTGTTCTGGGAAAGCTAATACGTGGTCAGTTCCATTTACCATCCTCTTCAGAATCTGCAACACTTCTAGGTAGAACTTGAAGAGGAAGCTGACGATGAGAGTCCTCTTGAACTCCACCCTCCCGCCCGGAGCTGAGCCTGGAAGGGTAACTTCGTCCAGAACCAGCCTGCAAGCTACGTCCAGCATCTCCTCATTCCAGGGCCTATGGAACCAAAAAGAAGACTCCTAGCTGACAAGACTCATTACCTCGCAGGCTCAGCTCTTGTGTGAGACAACGAATGACAGTGAAATGCAGGGAATAAGAGTACAAGCTCTATAGCTGGGCAA
>NW_024423343.1:34138528-34220958 GCF_017311325.1 Ursus maritimus
GCAATAGCTAAATTGTGGAAGGAGCCGAGATGCCCTTCAACAGATGACTGGATTAAGAAGACGTGGTCCATATATACAATGGGATATTACTCAGCCATCAGAAAAAATGATTACACAACATTTGCAGCAACATGGACGGGACTGGAGGAGATTATGCTAAGTGAAATTTTCACTGAGCATAGAAAGACAATTATCATACGGTTTCACTCATTTATGGAACATAAAAAATAGGAAGATCGGTAGGAAAGGAAGGGAAGAATGAAGGGGGGATAAATAGAAGGGGGAATGAACCATGAGAGACTGTGGACTCTGGGAAACAAACTGAGGGCGCCAGAGGGGTGGGGTGGGGGACTGGGATAGGCCGGTGATGGGTATTAAGGAGGGCACATATTGCATGGTGCACTGGGTGTTATACGCAAATAATGAATCATGGAACATTACATCAAAAACTAAGGATGTACTGTATGGTGACTAATATAACATAATAAAAATTATTTAAAAAAATGAAACTGAATCCAGAGAAGAGAGTCAAATGCGTGAAGGTGACCCTCAACAAGGGTCTGAGGGGAAAATATGTCCAAATCATGAACGAGCTTTCTGCACACCACCTGGACAAACAACAGTCAGAAGCACAATAGCTGAGTAGTGTTAAACAAAAACCTGCACAGGTCTGCGCTCTACTTGCAAATCTTCCAGTGCACAAGCCATCAGCAGCCAGCCTGGACGTGGTCCAGCAAGCCCAAGTGTTTTTACTTTGGGGCGTGTCCCTCTATTCTATAGCTGTTGGGCACTGGGTTATTGAGCCCACTTTGGATATCACCAGAGCCCTCTGTTCTGGGAAAGCTAATACGTGGTCAGTTCCATTTACCATCCTCTTCAGAATCTGCAACACTTCTAGGTAGAACTTGAAGAGGAAGCTGACGATGAGAGTCCTCTTGAACTCCACCCTCCCGCCCGGAGCTGAGCCTGGAAGGGTAACTTCGTCCAGAACCAGCCTGCAAGCTACGTCCAGCATCTCCTCATTCCAGGGCCTATGGAACCAAAAAGAAGACTCCTAGCTGACAAGACTCATTACCTCGCAGGCTCAGCTCTTGTGTGAGACAACGAATGACAGTGAAATGCAGGGAATAAGAGTACAAGCTCTATAGCTGGGCAATTCAAGTTCAAATCACAGTCCTTCACTCTCAAGGTGTCTGGCCCAGGCCCACCACTTCCTCAGCAGCAAAAGGAGAATGAGAGTAGAACTCACCTCCTAGAATGGTCATGAGAAAGACATGACAACTTGTGTTAAGTCCTTAGCCCAGCAGTAACCAACCCCTATATCACTAGAACATTTACTACATGCCTGGTCCTGTGGTAAGCACCTTGTATGTATTCACTCATTTAATTCAAGAGGTAGGGATGATTATTGCCCTTTGACAGATAAGGAAAGGCACTGTAAGGTTAAGTAAGCCGACTGAGATCACACAGTTAATTGGGGTTGACTGAGTTCATACTTTTAACCATTCCTCTTTGTTTACTTTTGAAATGGTAACTGATAACCTAGTAAACACACCAGAAATATTGGCTTAGTATCATCTATAGAAACAAAAGTCACGTAAGCAAACGACTTTAGCCATTTATTATAAAACAAATTTCCATAGTCTAGTTTTTATCACGGTACATTATTCTCTCACAGTAGAAAATGCATATTTTCTTATTTTGCTTACTGTGTCTACTGTGCTATTGGGAGATGGGTTCTCTCCCTCTTTCCTTCTCCCCCTCCCTGCCCTCTCTGTCACACACACACACACACACACTACATGATACCCACTTCAGAATTCACCATAATCAAGACACATGGAAATAATCATGGAATCCTCCTGGAATTCCGTGCCGTTACATAGGAAGGTGGTGAGCATTTTTCCTCTTGTAACAGTGTGTCACCACACAGAGAGATGCTCTGTTACTTGGAGTCTAAGGACAGGATGCCATACCTTCCGATGAGCTTCCGGCAGGAATTCTTGGCACAGACAGTGGTTGGGCCAACGCCTCCGTATGAGATGGATAACTCTCTGATGATGTCACCCCCTTCTCCAAAAAAGACTCTCATTCCCGAATTGACTACGGCGAGTGCATTCTGTTGCCGCTGGGCTTGTCGGAAGCCTGACACAAATTCCCACTGAAGGCGGAAGTTAAGTGGCACATGTAGAAATACAGTGAGTGACAATGATGCACGGAACAGTTTATGTACGCTGCCTCGCTGGCCCTCGTCACACTCTCTATTGTGGGTGGCACCATGTCCCCTTAAATCGATGTATTAAAGTCCTAACTCCCAGTGCTTCAGAACGTGACTGTATTTGGAGGTACAGTCTTTAAAGAGGTATTTACATTAAAATGAGATGATTAGGATGGGCTCTCAACTAACATGATGGTGTCCTCATAAGTGTTAATAAACAGAGGGAAAACCATGTGAAGACACAGGGAGAAGACGAGCCAAGGGGAGAAGCCTCTGAAGAAACCAACCTTGCTGACATCTTGATATCAGGCTTCTAGCCTTCTGAATTGTGAGAAGGTAAAGTTCTATTGTTTAAGCCACTCACTTATGGTTCCTTATGATGGCAGACCTAGCAAACTAGTACACCCTTCAAGGCAGGCTTGATTATTCCCATTTTACAGATGAGGAATCCAAGCCTCAGAGGGATTTGGTAGTAAGTTCAGGTCACAGATCCTGAAACCAGGACTCAGTCTTGAGTTTGAATTCACTTTGAGTCCAAAGTCCCTCTTTCCCTTAAGTTCTATTGGAAATGTATTTCTTTAGCCTCTTTCTAACCCCAAGATATAGGTAGAGCATATTTTCGAGTCTTCTTTGGGGAAAAGCCTTATGGGTCAAAGAATTTATAAACATCTTTAGAGTTTGGGTTAGGTGGAGATAAGAGACAGAGAGAGACAGACAGAGAATGGTAGGGACAAGGGTCTCTTGATTCTAGGAATGATCAGGGAGTGCATAGCACAAGTAAAAAGTATTCACAAGTACTGTAATCTCCCCTGTAAATAGTCAACACCTCTTCTTAACTCACTGTATGTTAGAATTAACAAGCTGCAGACCCACAGTAAAAGCAGGAGACTGAAAGGACATTCTCACCTTCCTCGAGTGGGGTATTTTCACTGAGATCAAGATCTCTTCAGGCTTCAGATCTGCGCTGGGGGACCTTCTGAGAAACTCCTCATTTAAAGGAAGCTGTCGTTTTCCTTCTGTGGAAAGAAATGACACTTTCCCTGGAACCTGTTCTGTTAAACAATAAAACTTTGGAAATAATTCTACCAAATTATCTGATGAAACTGGTTGTTTGGGAAAAGAAGTGTTCTTTCTACGCTTAGCCAATCTTTCTCCCAACAACGGCATCAAGTGGTGTTTCTTCCAGACTAGGTCTCATCTGTTTTGTTGTTGTTGTTGTCTGTTGTTTGCTTCTTTGCTTGCTTATAAATAAAAATACCTAGCAGAGTAGCCCAGAGGTCACATAGAACAGGACATGAACAGTCCTCTTCCCAGACAGCAAAATTCATCTTGAGCTTTGTAAGTAGGCAGTTGTTATTAATATCCCTCTTGATATTCTGATCAAGTCACTCAACAAACATGTATCATTTTTAACCAGGAACCCTACTAGGTTCAGTGATGAATAAATTACCTTTAATAAATGTATACTAGTGAGGTGCTGCCTTATTTTTTTATATCTTTTTCCAACACCTAAAGAATTTCTGTTCTTTAATCAATACACTGGGAGAGGAACAACTTTAAGCTATAATATAATATGACTTTAGGATGAAAGCTAAGAACCTTTTGATGTTTACATTCTTATCACAAGATACGTTTCTCATCACATGATTATTTTAAAGGGATGTTACTTAAACATACAACTCTGAATACTAACCTTCTTCCTTAAGATAATTTTGTGGTTCAGATAATACAGAGAGTAGGTATTTAACAATGCAGGTAATAGAAGGCTAGTCCGTATTTTTAAATGAAAATAAAAACAGATTTATAAGGGACCAATTAGCAGTAACTATTAACCAGTTGGAATAAGAGAAATATATTAAAAGCCCTGGACTTTGTTTCCAAAACAAAACTCATATAAATATAGAATAGAGCCCAACCATTTTCAACAAAAAAAAGTCTGTAGGCTTCCATCAATGAACAATTAAGTATGAGCACACAACATGAAGGAGTGCCACAATCCTCCTGTACCACCTGAAGAAAGTCTTCAACAAAGGGGCTCAGTAGCTCTCAATAGCCCATAGTTCTCAGCAGGACCCTAACCAACACAAGTAGGGTGACCAGACAGGAAAAGACCAAGCACACGGCCTCAAAAAGAAAGCGACAAAGACATTGGAAGTGTATGGAATTAGGAACAGATTAACCGAATTTCGAGCATCCAGAAAGATGGGAGAGAATTATTAATATTACAAAGAATAGTCATCTTCAAAACTGGACCTCCTGCCTTCCCAGAGAGAAAAACGGATAAGAGGAGCAGGTTTAATAATCTCCAAGAAGGAGTTGTCACTTACTTTTTGATAGCAAGTTGAGGGTACAGTTGCCCACAGCCAGGAGGGGATTCAGATCTGAATCTAGGTGCCTGCTCACGATATGGCCCCCTAAAGACTTTTTAAAATAATGAGTTATTTTCAATACCTGTTATATAATTATAAACACACAAGTGATAAGATAAGGATTAAGCAAGGTTTTGGAGAATTATTATTTTTCATCTGTTCTTAAAGAATGAAAATGTCATGATCTGTCAGAGACAGTCACCCAAGACATGTATGCCAGAGTTTACCATCATCAAATACATACAGCCATGTTCCTGATCTGAGATCCAGCCAGAGTTCTCAAATGCTTCAAGAGAGCACGGTACATCCGTGTCTTCTCCTCTGGGAGGTTCTGGATTACTTCACCCAAGATGTACTTCACCTGAGTCAGGCTGAGGCCAGCACCTAAGGTCAGCTCTAAAGTGAAATCATTTATAAATAATGTGGTGTGATCACTCCTGACCAGGAAATTTCATTAGACCAAAGTTACAGACATGGGATCTTTTTCCTGGATACTTGCTGCCCGGCTAATTGATGGTAGTGGTGGTCGTGGTGGTGGTGGAGGTGGTGGTGACGGAGGTGATGGAGATGGTGGTGGTGGTCATGGTCGTGTTGTTAATGGAGGTGATGGTGCTGATGGCTGTGATGGAGGTGGTAATGGAGGTGGTTGAGGTGATAGAGATGGTGGTGGTGATAGTATTGTTAATGGAGGTGATGGTGGTGGTGGTGGTGATGGAGGTAGTGTGTTAATGGAGGTGATGGTAGTAGTGGTTATGATGGAGATGGTGATAAAGGTGGTGGTAGTGATGAAGGGAGTGGTGATGGTAGTGATGGTGGTGGCGGTTGTGATGGAGGTGGTGGTGTTGATGGAGGTGGTAGTAATGTTATTAGTGGAGGTGATGGTGGTGATTGTTGTGATCAGGTGATGATGAAGGTGGTGGTGGTTATGGAGGTAGTGGTGGTGGTAGTGATGGTCGCGGTGGTTGTGATAGAGGTGGTGGTGATGATGGAGGCAGTGTGTTAATGATAGAGATGGAGGTGGTTATGATGGACATGGTGATGAAGGTTGTGGTGGTGATGGAGGTGTTGGTGGTGGTAGTGTTGTTAATGGAGGTGATGGTGGTGATGGAGGTGGTGGTGATGGTGATGAAGGTGGAGGTGGTGGTAGTGATGAAGTTGATGTAGACTAAATGTTTTTACTATGCTGAATCCTTCACAGAATCTCCCTGAATCTTAAGAAATCTTTGAGATAATAGCCCCATTTCACTGATGAAGAAACTGATACTCAGGACTTGACTAAGTTCTCACAGCTAATATGCAAAATAGTCAAGAATTGGACTTCATAGCTAGACTCCAAATCCACATTTATAGTACTTCTCATCATTGTCATTAAATCAAATTCCTTTGTGGGAACAGATGAGCCGGGCTGTAAGCTGCTCAATACATAAACCTGCTCTCCTTACTACTGTGCTTCTGGAGAGCAAAGACTGTGTTCTATTCATTTATCTTCTATCCAGCACTTAGCACAATACTCCTCATTGAATAGCTGTTACAGTTCTCTGATATGGCAGACATAGAAAGTTTTGCAGTAGACTGACTATTCAGACAATTAGTATTTCATGTAACTATAGAGAATTCTTCCCTGGGTCTCCTCCAGAATGTTATCATTTTTATAAGGAGAGAATCTCTGTATATTATAATTAGGAATAATTCTTTTTCTGCTTGTCTGCTAGACAAAGGACATAAATTGATTAATGAATGTGAACTAAGAAAACAGGGACCATAAGAACTCACCATTATGTGAACAGTTTGCAAAATTCAGTTCTTCAATTCCATCAGGAGAAATTATAACTGGGTGAAAGACACCCTTTAATTTCATTTCAGGCCCTAAAGGATTAGAAAAAAATAAATTTTGAAGCTGTGATTAACAGTGATTATCTGTGGGTGCCTGGGTGGCTCAGTCAGTTAAGTGTCTGACTCTTGGCTTTGGTTCAGGTCACGATCTCAGGGTTGTGAGACTGAGGCCCATGTGGGACTCTGTGCTGGGCGTGGAGTTCGCTTAAGATTCTCTCTCTCTGGGGCGCCTGGGTGGCACAGCGGTTAAGCGTCTGCCTTCAGCTCAGGGCGTGATCCCGGTGTTATGGGATCGAGCCCCACATCAGGCTCTTCCACTATGAGCCTGCTTCTTCCTCTCCCACTCCCCCTGCTTGTGTTCCCTCTCTCGCTGGCTGTCTCTATCTCTGTCGAATAAATAAATAAAATCTTTAAAAAAAAAAAAAAAAAAATTCTCTCTCTCCCTTTTCCTTTGCCCCTCCTCCCCTGCTCACACTTTCTCGCTAAAAAAAAAAAAAAAAAAAAATAGTGATTATCTTTAAAAACATAAAAATTACAGATCTTTCCATCTGCTCATTGCCAAATCACCCAGAGACAGGCCAGATGGACTTCCACTGAACTTCGAGGATTCTTTGAACTCGTCAGCTTGAAGTCTTGGCTGACTAGTATGAGAGGACTTGTGGCATACTCAAAATTCTCTTTGGGAGGACTCTGGGAGACTCCTCAAAGAAGTAGGCAGTCAAACTGAGTTCACAACAGACACAATAAAAAGACCCTGTAACTGTGAGTGTAAGAAAACCATTTCACATCTATCAGGATACCACTGAAAGAGGAAACGAAGAGCAACTTCAAATATGAGCCCAAGATCAATCGCCCGCCACATGGAAAGAAAGGACAGCTGTCACTGGAACTGTGACTTCTGAGTTGTTATGAAGCAGATCTCCTGGGTGCAACTCTATGTACTGCCCGGATTCCGGGCAACAGCAATTTGCTTATGTAATGAAAATTGTGAAAGTCTCTTGAGCAATCCTAAGGAAGTCAAGTCTAAATGATTAAAAGTTTTTTTCAGACTGTTTTTCCTGAGAACATGCATATATGAGGTTCTTTCCTCCAAAGTTCTTTTCCTCAGTTCCCCCATAAGAGGTCCCTGGAGTTCTACATACCTACAGAGGTGTTCCCCATGACAACAGGGGCCTGAGGATACTTGAATTTCGCTTCCAGAAGTGCCGTCAGGGTCGTTGGTGAAATCCATGTCATTCTATCACCACCAAAAATCCTAGTCCTTTGTGGTTGTTTCTCAGCCATTATCTGTTAAAACAGCAAGAGGGATTCAAGATCATTTTCACCTGTTTCTGCCCCATTTTGATAGGAAACAGAGAAAGGAAATGGAGATCTTTTTAAAAAATAAAGTAAAAGTGACCTTAAAGTAAAGCTTTACTAAGGAATCAGAGTTCAGATTAAACACATAAAAATATTTAATTCCTTCTGGAGACTGTTCTCCTATATCTACCTTTGCTGCTTTTATATCTCAAAGGAATTCATTTCAATGTTTAAAAATATTTTAATATGCTTAATTTTGTCAAATCATTCTCTGGAAGAATACACTTCAACAAAGCTGGAAGTAGAAAACAGGTCTACATTTATAAATGTTGTGATGTCATTTCATGACATTTTCTTATAGATACGATCTGCTGTTTTTAACAGTCAACTATCCCCTCATGATGGTTCTACCCTCATTCACCCATCTCTGCCTTAGTCCCATACTCTTTAGACCTTGGGTGAAGAATGGCAGATGGATGTTACCTATTTGCCAGTCAGCTTCTGAGAGGATCCATAAGCAAATAACCTTTCTAAATATCTCCCCATGAATTCCTCTAGAATGAGCTCAATTTTGCCTTACCATTAGCTCTGGAGGAAATATCAATTCTTGAGTTGGATCCAGTGGCAGAAACTCCTCTTCTGAGAAGAGTTTTAGACTTATCTTAAAAAGGAGAGAAAGAGAGAGAGTAACAGGAGTCATCAGGCAACTCTAACTACTTCAAATCCTGTGTGGAACGAGGTCAGAAGAAGAAAGACATACAGCAGACAGACAAAAAGCCAACTGGCCAGCCACAATGCCTGGGTTCTAAGCCAAGGGAGCTCTAACATAAACCTAGTTACTAGTAACTCAGTGCAGATTACAATGGTCCTCCAAAGCTCAACTTCCTGCACATTCTCCTTACAGTCTGGGAAAGCAGAGGAGGCACCAGCAGCTGAGAACAAGAACGTTTCCCCAAATGGCCACCTCTCACTTCTCCCTCTGCCAGTTCTTCAGTCCCCTAACGTCTTCACTTTGCTGCTAGCCCTTGAAAAAAGACTTGAAAAAGCTTTTTCTTTTTTAATTTATTTATTTTTAAACTAAGAGACATTAAGGGATCAATGTGTTTTCTCTCCTATGGATAGTTGTACTTGAACCACATAATATCTGGAATGAGGAATAAAGTTGTTAGGACAGGGTTTTTTTTTCTTTCTTTTTTTTTTTTTTGGATGAAGATGGAGAATGGAGCCGTTGGCGGGGGGGGGCATGCTGAAATCCATCAAATGAGTCAACCTAGGCAGCCATTTATTCTTCCTAAAAGTAAGCTGGTTTCTGTTCATGAGAAAACCTTATAAAAAATTTACATTTCACTGACCTTATTTACTTCTTCAAGTTCTGGTAATTCATTTATTTCTTGATCCAAATAGCAAACCCCATTTTCTCTACTTTGACAGCAGCCAGAAGTCTAGTGGGTGAAACAAATAATCAAGAATTTATTGCTGATTCTACTAAGTATTTTTTCAGCTTTCTTGAGGTATAATTGACAAAATTATATATTTGAAACAAACAATGTGGGGATGCCTGGGTGGCTCAGTCAGTTAAGCATCTGCCTTCAGCTCAGGTCATGATCTCGGGATCCTGGGATTGAGCCCCACATCAGGCTCTTTGCTCAGCAGGGAGCCTGCTTCTCCCTCTGCCTCTGCTTTCCCTGCTTGTGCTCTTTCTCTCTCTGACAAATAAATAAATAAAAGCTTTAAAAAATATAAAGTGCACAATGTGGTTGTTTTACATATGCATAGTTTGTTAAATTACCACAATCAGTTTAATGAACACATCCATCATCTCACATATACCATCCTTGTGTGTGTTGTGAAAACACTTAAGTTCTAATCTCTCAGCAAATTTCAAGTACACAACACAATGTTATTAACTATAGTCACCATGTTGTAAATTAGATTCCCAGAGCTTATTCATCTTGTAACTGAAGTTTGTGCCCTTTAACCAGCATCTCTTTCTCCCAGTCCCTGCCCCCGGTAGCCACCATTACACTGTTTCTATGAGTTCAACTTTTTTTCTTTTTCATATTTCACATATAAGTGAGACCATAAAGTATGTGCCTTCCTTTATCTGGCTAATTTCACTTTGTGTAATGTCCTCTAGATTCACCCATGTTGCTGCAAATAGCAGGATTTCCTACTTTCTCGTGGCTGAATAATATTCGTGTGTGTGTGCGTGTGTGTGTGTGCGTGTGTACCTTCATCCCTTGATGGGCACTTAGGTTATTTCCATTTCCTGGCTATAATGAATAATGCTGCAATGAATATGGGAGTTCAGATATCTCTTTGAGGTACTAATTTCATTTCCTTCAGATATATACCCAGAAGTGGGATTGCTGGATCCTATGGTGGGTCTATGTTTAATTTTTTGAGGAAATCCCACACTGTTTTCCATAGTGGCTACACCAATTTACATTCCCATGAACAGTGTACAAGATACACTTTTCTTCATATCCTTGCCAACATTTAACTTTTCATGTTTTGGTAAGAGCCATCCTAATAGGTGTGAGGTATCTCACTGTCGTTTTGATTTGCATTTCCCAGATGACTAGTGATGTTGGGTACTTTTCAAGTACCTGATGACCATCTGTATGCCTTTTTTAAAAAATGTCTATTTAGATCTTTTGCCTATTTTCTAATCAAATTACTTTTTTTTTGCTATTGAGATGTATCATTTCCTTATATAATAGGATATAACTCCCTATTGTTAATGGTTTGCAAATATCTTCTCCTATTGTGTAGGTTGCCCCTTCATTTCGTTGTTTGTTTCCTTCACTGTGCCAAAGGTTTTTATTTTGAGATAATACCACTTGTTTATTTTTCCTTTTGTTGCCTATGCTTTTGGTTTCATATACAAAAAATCATTGCCAAGACCAGTGTCAAGGAGTTTTTTCCCTATGTTTTATTCTAGGAAATTTATAGTTTCAGGTCTTACATTCAAGTCCTTAATTCATTTTGAGTTCATTTGTGAGTGGTGTAAAGTAGGGGTACAATTCATTCAGGTTTCCCCAAGCCATTTATTAAAGAGACTATCCTTTCCCCATTGTGGTCTTTGCACCCCTGTCAAAGATTATTTGACCATATATGCATGAGTTTATATCTGGGCTTTTGATTCTGTTCCACTGATCTGTGGGTCTGTTTTATGCCAGCGCCATGTTGTTTCAATTGTTATAGCTTTGTGAAATAGTTTGAAATCAGGATGTGTGATGCATCCAGTTTTGTTTTTTCTCAAAATTGCACTGCCTATTTAGGGTCTTTTTTGGTTACATGCAAATTTTAGGATTTTTTTTTTCTATTTCTGTGAAAAATACTAATGGAATTTTGTTAGGGATTGCACTGAATCTGTAGATTGCTTTGGTAGTATGGACATTTTAACAATATTAATTCTTCCAATCCATGAACATGGGATATCTTTCCATTTATTTCTGTCTTCCTCAATTTCTTTCAACAGTATCTTCTAGTTTTCAGTGTATAGATCATTCACTTTCTTGGTTAAATTTATTCCTAAGTATTTTATTGTTTTTGATGCTTTTATAAATAGGATTGTTTTATTAATCTTTCTGATAGCTTGTTGGTATATAGCAACACAACTGAATTTTGTATGTTGATTTTATATCCTGCAACATTAGTTCATTGATTAGTTCCAACATTTTTTTTGGTATATAGCAACACAACTGAATTTTGTATGTTGATTTTATATCCTGCAACATTAGTTCATTGATTAGTTCTAACATTTTTTTTGGTGGAGTCTTCAGGGTATTCTATACATCAAATCATGTCATATGCAGACAATTTTATTTCTTTCTTCCCAATTTCGATGCCTTTTATTTCTTTTTCTTGATGAATAGTTTGGCTAGGACTTCTGGTATTATGCTTAACAGAAGTGGTGAGAGTGGGCATCCTTGTCTTGTTCCTGTTTCCATTTATTGTATTCTTCAGCCCCAGAATTTCTGTTTGCCTCTTTTTTTTATTATTTCTATCTCTTCTATCTATATGTTAAACTTCTCATTTAGTTTGTATATTGTTTTCCTGATCTTGTTGAATTATCTTTCCATGTTTTCTTGTTGCTCATGGTTGGTTGGATCCATGTCCTACTGATGCTCTCTCAGAGCCCTGGCTGCTCTTCTCCCACCCTTTCCTGCCCCCAGATTGTGCAGCACTCCTCAGTATTCTGGATGGGGTGAGAAAGAAGTGGGCCTCTCTGGCAGTGTCCACACAGCTAGGGAAGACAGATACCCACTCACATACTCTCACGTTCCCCCATGGCATAAATCAGGAGCCAAGAAGGTCTGACTTGGCACTGAACTGTGTCACCTTGAGGGAAGGATGATGCAGATAAAGTGAAACTGTCCCTTTCACTCTCTTCAATGCATACAATCTTGGATTTATTGTTGTTGTTGTTCCACTGGTGTGATGGGATTTCTCCACTGGACTCCTGGACTTCCATAAGCCACTCTTATCCAGGAATAATTGTCAAAATTGGTGTTCTTTGGGAAGAAGAGAGTAGAAAACTCCCATTTCACCGTCTTGCTGATGTCACCCCGCTATTGCCTAAGTCTTGATTCAAGGCTGGTACCTGTCCTCACCTAGATGGAAAAGCTGCTGGTCCAGCCTCAGGTAGGGTTGGTCTTCTGGGGTAAGCTGCTGAAGCTGGAGATGAAATGCAAAGTCCAGGCAGGAAGCAAAGTCCCCTCTACTAACTATTAAATAAAACAGGTGACTACTAGTTGAAACATAATACAGAATCAATACTGCTAAATGTTATGAAAAAGAACCATGTGTATGTAAACATATCCATACTAACTCCTAATAAAAAAAAAATCTAAGGTTACAAGAAAATTTGAATAGTAGTGATTATTCAACTAGTTAAAATATGTAAAAATCTTGTAACAAAGTCTGGTACTCAGCAATAAATATTAACAATATTAATAATATCTAATATTTTATTAGTGATATATATTAACAATTACTATGACTATCACTCAGTTCTTATTTATGACATATTGATTTCATAGTTTTAACGTCCAAAGGGCAATCATCTGTCCCTCATTTCCAGGTTGTTTGTTCATTTATTCATGCAACAAACGGTGACTGAGTGGCTACTCAGTCGGTGCATGGTTACCAGCCCTGAGATGCACAGGCTCCGCTGTCAAGCAGCCCACTGCCTGACGGAGAGATGGGAGAGCAAATGGAATGAAACCACGGTGTGACCACCGCTGTGACAGGGGCATGCACAGAGGGCTGCAGGAGCAACAGCGGGCGGTGCATCTGACACAAACCGACCAGGAAAAACCCCTCGAAACAATGACCCACAGCCAAAATCACAGTGTTTAGGTGCTCATTATGTGACTATCAGGGCATGCTCAATGAATGAGAGTAAGAACCTGCCCAAGATCAAATAACAAACAGCAATTACAGACCCTGAGATAAGAAGGGGCCTTGTATTAGTAACAATAGCTGTTCCCCTAATCACATCTGGTAATCCGTAATGTTTTGTTTCATTAGAAAAAAAATACACTCAATAATGTGTTCCTTTCGGGAATGCCTGCATGGCTTGGTAGGTTAAGCATCCAACTCTTGATTTCGGCTCAGTTCGTGATCTCAGGGTCATAGGACTAAGCCCCACATAGGGTTCCACACTCAGTGGGGAGTCTGCTTAAGATTCTCTCTGCCTCTCCCTCTGTCCCTCTCCCTTGCCACACTCAATCTCTCTCTCTCTCTCACTCTCTCTAAAATAATTAAATCTTTAAAAAAAAAAAAGTATTCCTTTCTACTTACTTTACAGAAAGTCTTGCATGCATCAATTATGGGCCTATATCCAGTGCAACGACAGAGGTTACCTGAAGGAGAAAAACTCAACTGTATTACTCAGGTAACCTAGAGAGAGGCAGAGTCTGCCAAATACATGATGGAAGTAAGGACCCCATCCAAGAAGAAAGTGCCATTGGACATTTCAGTCTACATAATCTACAATTTCTTTTGTCAGCAACTTGGGATGTTGAGAGTCCTGAAGTAGAGCTGAACAACTCAGTTATTTGTGTTTTCTCTCTGTAGACAGTTTTAGATCTTCTGCTTATGGTAGGTGCTCAAAGAACACAATGATTTCAAGCTAAAAACTTGGTCTACAGGCATATTGAGGAGCAAAGCTTCAGTTGACAGATCAAAGACATTTTACAGCAGCAAAGGCAATCATTAAACTTTGGAAATAACTGGGCACACAATTTATTTACAATAGATCGTTAGGGCAGCGTTTCTCTCACAGTGGTCCACAGCCCACATTCACCCCCCACCCCTTCTCCAATCTGGGGTCTTATTTTAAAAAACAAAGCCACCGAAGCAAGCTATCTGGGGTTTAATCCCAGGAATCTTTACTCTTTTCAAATCCCCCCATGGAAGTCTTAAGTACTCTAAAATTTGAAAACCCCTTGCTCACATTATAAAGAGCCATGAGATCAAATGTGTAACAGGACCTAACGGAAATCAGGCAGGAGACAGTTGATGTGCTGTATCTCTCCACTGTACTCCCATTTGCTCTGGTCTTCCATGGACAGCGAGACACAGGAGCTTTAACCTCGTGTTCTCTGGCAGTGGAATAGGGTCCTCAGGAGGCAGGATATGGACATATAGAGCCATGGAGAGTTTCACTGGGATTTGGGAGGTTATTATGTTAAAAAAATGTTTAGAATCTTGCTAATGAAGACCTCCTCCATCCACAGACACACTGAGCTTCTGAACTTGATAAAAATCACTCTAGACTGGATAAAGACGTTTATTTGAAATAAGAATCAGCAGACGATCTCAATCTCTTTGATCTCATGTTGTATTCATCAAGAGCCCTCTGATATCTAATAGGATCCTGAGAGCACCCACTCCATAGGAGACAGTGATGGGAGAGAGTGGCATGTGGAGAAAACTGGACCCTTTCCATGCATAAATGAATAAACTGGCTTTGTAATGTCTGTAAAAATAAACAAATAGGGGCTCAGTCGGTTAAGCATCTGGCTTCGGCTCAGGTCATGATCCCAGGGTCCTGGGATCGAGCCCACACTGGGCTCCATGCTCAGCGGGGAGCCTGTTTCTCATTCTCCCTCTGCTGCTCCCTCTGCTTGTCCTCTCTCTCTCTCAAATAAAAAAAATCTTTTTAAAAATTAAGCAAATAATAAAAAAAGGGAGGAGACTTTTCTTTTTAAAAGATTTTATTTATATATTTGAAAGAAAGAGACAGTCAGAGAGAGCACAAGTGGGGTGACAGGGAGAGGGAGAAGCAGGCTCCCCACTGAGCAGGGAGCCCGACACAGGGGAGGAGACTTTTATAAATAAAGAGAGACAAGAAATATATCAGCCAAGTGCAATGTGTGGATCTTGTTTGAATCCTGATTTGAACAAAGTAACTCTTCCACTTACTGGTGGTACAACTTTAAATAAATTATTCTCTCTAAACCTCAGTTTCTCCATCTATGACATGATAGTAACAATGCCTATCTTACAAAGGTATCATAAAGAGTAAATGATACAGTCTTTAAACAGCATTAATACAACATGTGGCACATGGTGTCTAATATCACCTCTCACCATTGCCATTATTTAAAAACAAAAACACACATACATATATATATATATATATATACATGTATATATATATATATATGTATATATATATATATGTATATATATATATATAACCTACCACCAAGAGCATCAGTTAGCTGCTCCAGAGAGGGTTCTGGATGGTTCCTCAGCAATGTGTAGATGGACATCACCATCCCAGGGGTGCAGAACCCACACTGCGTGCCATGACACTTGGCGATCCTCTCCTGGAAGCACAGAAAAGTTGGAAATGCAGAATCTTGGGCCCAACCGCAGGCCCACCAAATCAGAACCTGCACTTTGACAAGATCCCCAGGCAACTTGTTTGCCAATAAAATTGGAGAAGAGGCTCTGGAAAATCCTTCTCATCCTAGGTGTCTCCTTTTCTCACACTGGGTGGCTGTTATCACTAGTCCTCAGCTCTCATTAAAGGTTCTCAGCTTTTGGAATCACCAGGGGAACTTTAAAATTTCCAAGGCCCAAGAAGCAGCCCAGGCCAAGAGCACAGACATATATTTTTTAGATTCCCCGATGGTTTCAATACATAGTCCGGAATGGGAATCACTGAAATAAAGCTTACTCCCATTAAGGCCCTCAGAGAAGTGAAACAAATTGCATGCAGGTTGAGAAAATCAAACCAAAGCAAACCTCCTGAGTGCCTTCTGGCGGCCCACCATTGGCCTATCACTTCAGCACATAGAAGGTTGTTTGCAAAGTGCAACCACTCATCCAGAAAACAGTCAAGAAGGAAACATTGCCTATTTCTCTATCAAACATTTTCCTTCCCAGCATTTTCTCTTTGGAGTCTAACTTCAAAGGTGCTACCCTATTTTGGGAGCTGTCTTCTGGCTACATCGCAACACCAGGAACTCAGCCCTTGCTACTAAATGAAAGGGTGTCTCACGGCTGTGAACAGCCACATCTCACAAGAGCGTCCAGGCAGAATTCACTCCCTCTAGGTAATGAGGTTTCACAGGACATAAACAGGACCCGACATTCCTTCAAGTCCAGGGAATATGAAGTTTGGTTATTCTCTATGTTGCCCCTATCTTTTTCCTCTTCTATCCTCTCCTCATAATGATCTTCATTAACCTAGATAACAAGTAGCAAGAGCATTTTTATGGACAACATATAAATAGTTTAAAGAGCCAGCAAGGAGTCTGAAGTGCCCTTTTATTTGAGGTGAAGTTCTAACAAGGTGCTGCCTTAGGAGAAAAGCCTCCAAATTTATTAAAATTCCTATTATCTGTCTTCCGAACAAGTTCTACATTTAACAAATCTTTTTGGGAGCTGAGATTTTCATCCAGTTTTAAAATCAGGTTATTTTCCACTTTGTTAAAAAAAAAACAACCAAAGAAATAACCCTCAATGCATATGGCTCTTGCTTCTTTGAATTTGGAAGACATAAGACGGATAGGTCCCATCCAATTAGAACAAAAAAACCAAACACAGCAATGTCAGGGTTTTCTTCCAAAAGAAAAAGTCTTCTGGTCTTCCAAAAGCATCTTTCTAAGAATCAGTTATAAAACACACACCGTAGGTGTCACTCCTAGCCTTGAGCTCAGTTTCACACATGGGCAGTGACCAAGCAGCAGAGCCCCAGCTGTTCTATTGCATTGACCTCTGTGACCTGCCGTGCTTCTTGAAGCACAGACATCCTATGAGGAAGAAGCACAGCCTCACCTGAACAGGATGAATCCTGGTCTTGGTGCTTCCTATGCCTTCTATTGTGGTGACAGCAGCCCCATACAGAGAGCAGATGGGGATCAGACAGGCGTTGGCTGCATGATGGCTTCAGAATGCAAAAGAGAAGCACAGAGTACATTGTGTCCAGCAGGAAACAGGACTGAGCATTCACCCAGCACCTCCGATATGGCAGGGTTTGTACGATGCCTCAGGCTTTGCAAATACATTCTGCCCTCTGCTCATACACGTATTTTAGAAGCAAAATATATAGGTTTCTAAGCAGTATTGCATCCATATATATACACACACGAAAGAAACACTGAAGAATATTCACTTATAATTCATTTATGAATATTTATTCATTTGTAATTAAATGTTCATTTATAATTAAACATAAATATTTATTGAGTGTCTACTATTTGCCAGGCAAAGTTCGAGGCACTAGGATTCATTGGTCAACAAGACAAATAAAATTCCCGCCCTTGTAGAGTGTATATTCTAGTTGAGGGAAGATAGTCAATACATATATACATAGACCATACATACATACATAAACTGAGATAATAAGAAGCGCCATGAATAAATTGATACAGGCAAAGGGAAATAAGGAGTTGCAGAGGTGAGGTGGGCATTGTTATTTATAAGGTGATCAAAGAGGGCTGCTAGTGTAACATTTTTACTGGAACCTGAATGATTTGAAGGAGCCAGACATGAAGGTTTGGGAGCAACCATTCCAGGTAGAGGGACAACACATGCAAAGGCTCTGAGGCAGGGATGAGCTTGGGATGTTTAGGGACAGAAAGAGGGACAGTAAGAAGGCCAGTGAGGTTGGAGCATAGTGAATATCAGAGGAACAGTAGCATTCCAGGTTGAGAGACAGACAAGGCAGGTGATTATAAGGTTTCATTTAGAAAGTTGTGAGAGACCTTCACTCTCATTCTTAAAACCAAAACAAGCCATGTAAGCCATATAATTATCGTTTTTTTAAAAACTCATCAGATGCCAAGTAAGTAAAAGAACTTAAAAGAACTAAACCCTATCTCTGACTGACATGGACAAAGGAGAAGGAATCTGCCTTAGACAGGAGTAAGGAGAAACCACACTAATTTTCAACAAATTTTTAGTGTGGGCTGATACAACAAATTACAATACAAAGCCAGACTGCACTGTCCTCAAACTCTTCCCCACCAAACTTCAGAGTGCTGAGGGTAATACCCTAAAACTAGGGGTAGGGAAGGAGTGCTACAGAAAAAACTCTCCAGGCACATAGACTCCTACATGAGGAAGTTTGGGGGGAAAGCAGCAGAACTGAGAGAAAACTGTAAGCACTCAGGCTTCACAGAGTGTAGGGCAGTTGCCACTCTTTAGAGGCTAAAGACAGGGGGGCATGGCAGCAAGAGATCTCCCAAAGCATGGAAGTGAGATGGGAGAGCAAAGAGAATTTTCTGGTGAACTAGAAAGTGGGCAGCTAGGCTGTAAAGCAGAGAGGGATCAGCCAGAGTTCAGGAAGCAGGTGACCTGCTGTGGAATACAGGCAGATCTCCGAAATCTTACCACTGCTCAGATCCTTACCCCTCATCTGAGATCTGCAGAATGATGTTAAATGATTTAAGATATGCATGGTTGGAGTCCAAGAGAGGAGTGGGTAGAGAGGAGAGAGAAGAGGAAAGAGAAAGGGAGGGAGGGAGGAAAAAGGAAGGAAGAAGGAGGGAGAGGGAGGGAGGGATAGAAAGAAAGAGAGTAAACATTTAAGAGATTATGGCTTGAGAAGTTTCCAAAGCTGACAGAAGACATCAACCCACAGATCCAAGAAACTTGGCCAACCTGAAGAAGGATAAATATCAAACATAAAAAGAAGATGTTAAATGTAATGGGAAACCATCGGTGATTTTTAAGTAGGAGAGTGTGATGAGCTGACTTATACTTGAAAGTGATCTCTCTGACTGATGTATGGAATTCATCATATGGGGGGGCAAGGGTGAGAACAAGGATATCAGTTAGTAGGCTGTAATAGTAATATCAAAGTGTGATGATGCCATTATTCTTCACTGCTATTTCAGCCCTTCCTTTCCTCCCCAGACAGCACAGGGAGTCAGACAACCTTTCAAATTTCAACAGGGGATTCTTTGACCATTGATGGTACATTTTTTTTCTAACCCATTCACATTCCGGGGACCATGTCTATCTTGCTCATCATGATACCCCAGTGCCTAGCACAGTTCTTGTTGCATAGTAGGTGCTCCTACATATTTATCAAGTGAAGGAATAAAACGAATTCAAGACTTCAAAAACAACCATGTCTGGACTCTGCGGCAACGTACCTTATCCTCTTGATAGTGGGGTTATATCGTGATATCATCACTGTGCAAGCACCACAGCCTCCCGTTCCACAGCCATACTTAGTGCCTGTGAGTCGAACTGGAAAAAGCATAGTTAAAGATAATGTGTTTTCCAAAATTCTCTTTCTAGAATAACTCTGACCTTGGAGGCCAACACCAGGAAAAAGACTCTTGAGTATATAGTTAAGTTCAAATGATGTCTTAGCTGCTATTATGTAGATTCTTACATATTCCTGATTTCCATTCGTGTATTATATTTAGTCTCCTTTTTGAAAAAATTGGACATCACTTTGCCAAAACAGGGCCAAACTAAAAGAGTCTGTACCTAGAAAGGCCTGAATATTTGAAACCATGAGTACACTGCACATTTGTCTTCATCCTTATCTGCATCTTTGAGGACATACAAAGCAAAATGTTGAACTGTAAATCATTCCTGGAATATTTGTGTGTTATCATCCATGTCGACTATATTTCTCTGCTTCTCAATGACAGAAACTGCTGCTTGTACCCCCATATCTGTTCTCTCATTCTTTTTTGGTAAAAGAAACCCCAATTTTTAGTCACACACATGGTTGCTCAGCATAAAAAATACATTTTCTCAGCCTCTTCTGCAGCTGGGTGGGGTTAACGACAATGCTGGCCAATGGGCTGTAAGCATAGTGCTCTGTATGACTTCCAGAACAAAATGTGCTCAAAAGGGGGGGGGGGCTTCTTCATCTCTTACTCTTCTTACTTTCTGGAGTTCAGGTATGATGGCTATACTTCAATTAGTCAACTCTGACCATGAGGAGAAAGGTGCATGCTGTGGAGGGTGGGGCAGCAAGACTCAGGAGCTTGGCTCCCTAATAATGTTGTGACACTACTTACTAACCCTGATCCACCTACCTTTGGGATTCCTTTACGTGAGTGTGACAGTCATGAGAAGGTGTTTCACAGAACTTCTTCAACATGGAGGGTCAATGACCAAGACACCCAGCTGCTGCATTTTAATTTCTATCACCCCAATTTTCATTGAGGCCATGACTCCCATGGGTTGCTCCCCACCAATGGCTCAGTGCTATGGAGAGACATGGGAGTCCCTGTCAGCCACCCCACAATGGCTTTGATGAATGTGCCTTAGACTGCACAGCAGCCTTGCACCCTCCCACTCAGCCTCCTCGCCCACTCTTCTTCACAGGTGGCACTTGCATTGTGGTCTCACGTCTCCCTGAGCCTTCTCTACCTCCCTCCCTATTTCCTTTCACTGAGGTTTCTCTCCCAATATAACCCTTGCACATTTGATCCCATTTTTGGTGTCTGCTTCCAAGAGAATTGAAACTAACACAATGAGAAAGGAATAAACTTTTAACTTCTATCTAATTTACTGCTATTTGGGATTTTCTGTATCTCACAAGTGAACCAAATCTTAAATATTACATGTTAGTATCACGGATAACCAGGAAATCCGTGTTCATTGTCTTTATGTTCAAAGATCTTGAATGACTTCCAGAACATTGCTATTGAGGCTTTTTGAGTTGTGTACTCTTTGGGGGAGTCTCACTCTCCCTAGAGGGAATAAAAATGTGTAAATTCCCATTGTCACATAATTCTGCATACAATGTAGTGGGGTCTATAGACATCAGGAAACCCACTGGAGTTCATGCATAGCAGGCTAAGAAGCCATTCCTTACATGACTTTTATTTAGAAAGTTTTTCTAAGGTAACATTTTCAGGTTTAATTTCTCCATGGTTCTTTTACTTGTATTTCAGGAGATTTCTGTGCTCTTTTTTCCTAATAGGCATGATGATTAGTTCTTGAAGACAGAATGTCAATATTGTGACTCTTAATTCTAAAAGATGCTTAATTAAGCCTTTTTAAGATTTCCTTTAATTCCCACCGCTAGTTTCTCCATTTTATACAACTTATTTAGTGCCAAAACAGAGATTAGAAAGAATTTGGTTCTTCTGACAGCCACAATTGTGCACTGCCTACAAAACTAAAATGTAGGACTTTCTTAAAGAAGAACATAAAACCATAATGGTAGGGAATATGACTCAGTGTGCTCTAAAAAGATATCTGAAATATCACCTGCTGAGGATATCAGCACTATACGCACACACACACACACACACACTCAAAGCAAAGCAAAGGATACGCTTCTTCCTCAGATATGGTAACAGCATTGTTTCAGGATCAACATTTTTTTCTATCACCTGTACCAAAAGGAAAAGAAGAGTTATGTACATAAAGTTGAGAGAGCTGGTGTGATATTCACATTGGCAAGCTCATGCTAATTTGATGGCAATGCACATTATTAACTCTTCTACTCATATCTTCAATTTGATGTAATGTTTATGGAACCCCTGTGATATACAAATCATCTCTCTTAAGTGTAAAGTCGAAATGTGGAGCCCCAGCAACCCTTTGCCGTTGTCCTAGGTCCTGAAGTATCACTGTTTTCTAAGGCAGTGGTTGTTTCTACCAATAGGAACATTAGTGACTCCTGTCCAGCTTCTCCTAGAAAGTCTGAAATAGGTCAGTGAAAAGACATTAGTAGAACAGAATAGGGAAGAAAGAGGTAGGGGGTGGCTGCTGGAATAGAACAGCCCTTTGAGATACTGATATAATTTTTTTTTTAATCTTGTTTATCATGGTCCAAGAATTACAGTTTTCAGAAAGAGAACACAACCAACCATGAGCCCCAGATCAAAGAAACAAAAGAGAAGATAAAATGTATATGCCAAATAATACAAAGATGTGCAAGAAAGGATACACTTAAGAAGCAAGTTTGTGTGGGAAGCCTAGCAGCACAGCAATAGAACAGCAGCACCCAACAGATGGCATGACTGAAATGTCATGATTGGTTATATTTCCCAAAGTGATCATGTTTTCTCTTTTTTGATTAAAACTTTAGATTTCTTTTAGAGTCACAGAACAAAGAGAACCATGACTTGCTTCACAATCTCAGAAGTAGAGTTCATCTTTCACTGTGTTGTACTGCTACCCTTTTGGGAGGCAGGTGAGGAGGGGACATATGCTATTCTATGGATGCCTCCTCACCCTCAATTCTAAGTGGCCATATGCCAGGGAAAGTGAAGCATATGCCAATTACCAAGGTCAGATCTGTGCCCTAGAGGAGTTTGCAATATAGTGAGAGGTGTGATTGTCTGTGTGTGTGTCAGGGGGGTACACATAACCATACTGTAGCAAAAAAAAAATGAAGTGCCCCTCCAGGGCATCCCCAACTTAATGGGCCCTCAAATGAAACTCTTTATTTTATTTCCCAAACTTACTCTTTCCCTTCTTTTCATGAACTTGTTTAATAGCCTCACCATCTGCTAAGTCATCCCAGCTTAAAAACCTGAGCTATTTTCAACCGTTTATTTCTTTCAATCCACCACAATCAGTGTCACCAAGACCTGTCATTCATACTTCAGAAATGATTCTCTAAACACCCTTCACTTCTACTGTCACTCCTCAGGATCAACACTTACTATCTCTTGCCTGAACAATTATCAGAGCTGCCTAACATGTCTCCTGCCTCTATCCTTGGCACCCACAATGCCACTCTTCATACCACTACTGGAATGACCTCTCTAAAATCCAAGTCTGATCATCATCTGCATCTGCTTTAATTCAACACTGCCTCCTGGCTGCCAAACCACCATGCTGGGAATTCCTGAATCTCTCAGGGTGCCTGTTAATATGACATCCCTATGGAATCAGAATTTCTGGGAGAAAGAACAAGAAAATTTGTATCATTAATGAGCACACTGAATGGGTCTTAGGGAAATTTATATTCAAGAGTTCCTGGAATACAAGAATAAATTCAAACTCCTTGGCATAGCCTACAAGGCCTTTTTGACAGATTGCCCATCTTCTCCTGCCACTCAACCCATGTATCTTGAATACTGGTCACATGGAAGAACTGGCTAGGCTGGCAGGACTTTCACCCTTCACTATTCTTGGATATAGTATTCCTTCTGAAAGTCCTCCCTATCTTCTTTCCTTGGCAGAATTTTGTACATCATTCAAAGCCGTGCTCAAGTGTTCTCTTATGTGAAGGTGCTGCCATCTAACATACCTTTCCATCCTCTGCTCCAGGTAACCAGCTTCCTCTGTGCTTCCATGGCCAATGTCCACACATCTGTCATAGAACTTTGGACTCCATGTGACATTGTGACTTATAATTAGGAATATATATTTTGTCTTCAGCCACTGTTCCTGGCACATAGCTCTTAAAATCCCTGGAATTTCCTGTGTTGAGTGTAATCAAGGTGTCTTTGTTATGCTAATGGTACAACTTTTGGAATTAACCTAATGCGGGCTGGTTGCCAGAAGAACCAACCATGTGATTAAAGGGTTGGAATTTTCAGTCCTGTCCCCTGACCTCCAGAAAGAGGAGAAGGACTGCAACTTAAATCAGCTGCCAATGGCCAATGATTTAATCAGTCGTCCCTCTGTAATGAAGCCTCCATAAAAGCCCAAAAGGATGGGCTTAGAGAGCTTCCAGGTTGGTGAACCAGAACACATCCATGTGCTACCTGTGCCAGACCCCAATTCCACGGGATCAGAAGCTCCTTTGTTCTGGAACTCATCCTATATCTTCATCTGGCTGTTGATTCAGATCCTTTAATACCCTTCGTAATAAACCAGTAATCAAGTGAGTAAACTGGTTAGCTGAGTTCTGTCGGCCACTCTAGCAAATTAATCAAACCTAAGGAGGGGGTTGTAGAAATCTGATTTATAGTCAATCAGTCAGTCAGTCAGTCAGAAGTATAGGTAACAACCTGGACTTGTGATTGGCATTTGAGGGCAGGGAAGGGCACTCTTGTGGGACTGAGCCCTTAATGGAACCTGATGCTTTCTCTGGGTAGATAGTGTAAGAATTGAGTGGAATTGTAAAACACTCAGGAGTCAGGGAATTGATTGGTGCTGTGGGGAAAAACCACCCACACATTGGAACTGAGTGACAGAACTGTACCCCGCATCATAATTATTTGTGTGTGTATAAGCCTCTCTTGATCTTGGGAGACACCTTCTGTCATTCTTCTTTGTGTCAAACACTGAGCTAGGTGCTGGGATTATATCATAGGGACATAATAAATGTTAATTAACTTTAATAAATGATCATGATATATACAATTTGCTATAAGAACACTGAGGAGAGACAAAGGATTTCTCACAGTCTTGGGGCATCTGAACAGAAGAAAAGAAAGAAAAACAGAGAAGTGCCAAGAATGATGGCAGAAACTGTTGCTGTGTATCCCAGCATGCATTTTCCCTTTCTTCCTTCCTGCTGTCTGGAAAAGGGATGAAATGGCTAGAACTCCAGCAGCTAAGGCAATATTTTTTTTTTAAGATTTTTTTTATTTATTTGACAGAGAGAGTGAGAGAGACAGCCAATGAGGGAGGAGAGAGGGAACACAAGCAGGGGGAGTGGGAGAGGAAGAAGCAGGCTTCCAGCAGAGGAGCCTGACGTGGGGTTCGATCCCAAGACTCCAGGATCACACCCTGAGCCAAAGGCAGACGCTTAACGACTGAGCCACTCAGGCGCCCCAGCTAAGGCAATATATTAACAGCGGTAGAGGAAAAAGAGAGAAGAAATCTGGGTCTCAGATGACATCATGAAGCTTATGGACCAGCCCCAAGATATCCTTTTATGTAAAGTAAAAATGATTTGTATCTTGTTGGAACCACTGTTAGTTTTGAGTTTGTGCCATTCACAGCTGAAAGTAACCCTAGTTAATACATACAATGGTAAATTTTACAGAAGCCAAATTTTAATGATGAAACAGGATCTAGGTAGCTTAAATAGTAAAGAAGAGCATTTAGGCTTGAGGGTTATTTGTATATTTTTGGAAGGGATTAATGGAAGAAGTAGGCCTTGCTTGTTTGGGTACTTGTTCTAAGAGATGTCTCAAGAGATTGGAGTCTGGTTCAAAGTGCCACTGGCTTGAAATGTGTTTATTTTTCTTGATTTGGTGGATGAGGGGGGAGGTAGGAGCAGGAATATGCCATGCACCCTGTCCTGGCAAGTCTTGGAGTGAAACAGTGAGATCAGGGCCAAGCTGATGACTGGGGGATGGGAAGGGAATGAGGAACAGAGTTACTGTCACTGACTCTGGTTTGGGGAGATGATGCCAGTTCTTGGATCAAGGTCATGACATGTTCCTGGCTCAGTACAGCCTTGAGTGTTGTCTGTCCTTCTGTATCTCCACCAGCCCTCTGTGAGATATCAAGTTCATATTGCACAAAATTGAGAAAACCACTTTCCTCTGTGCCAGTGACTAGTACCTGAGGGGGTCTTCACCACATCCAAGACAGAGGCAGAAAGAAGAAAGAGAAGGGAGAGAAGGAGGGGCAAGAAAGTGGTGAAAGAATGGAAACTAAGAAAGGGAAAGAGATATATGTGAAAGGACAAGGCTGAGACGTGAAAGAAGAGGAAAGAAGAGAGGTATGCTGTGGGACCCAGTAGAGAAGAGCAATAACCCCCAGCATCCTTACAACAGAGGAGGCCAAGGGGACGGGCAGTGAGGACACTTCTGCCTGAGCTTCTGGTGGCTTTAAAATGCATTTTAATTGTTGGTTCTCCTTGCCTAAGCCACCTCCACCCCCCTTCACTTTTCTCTGAATCATTACAACCATCCCAGAAATTTCCTCCCTCAGCTCTGCAGACCAAGGACCCAAAGAAAGACCAGCTAATGGAAAGCTTTTTCCAGATTCCTATACTAATATCAAGACCCTACGTTTTGTTGAGCAAATAATGTTCAATGACTACTTTTCAGCCCCCTTGGCACATCCAGGCAGGTCTGGCTCTGCACATGAAGCAGATTATTTTCTGGTACAGATATTAACCATTTCTACATATTGAGTACTTACTGCGTGCCAAGCACCTTGCTAACCACTCTCTGTGGAATTTAATCTTTATCTCAGTTCCATGAGAGAAGTTACTGTTATTAGCCCCATTTTGCAGAGGGAAAAGCTGAGGCTCAGAGATATTAAGCAACTTGCCTGAGGCCACAGAGCTGCCAAGAGGCAGAGCAGAGAGCACAGGACTCAAACCCATGACTAACTAGTTCCAAAAGCTCACACCTTTGATCTCTACGCCTCACTGCCCTGTAGAATAACATGCTTTAGTGCCTGAGCTGCGTTAGAGTGTTGCATCTGGGGTATAACTTATTTATGGCTTCTTCCTCACTCAAACTCTATGCGAAGTTGGTCACCTGTTCTGGGGGTCCCTGGTGGAGCAAGAAAAATTCCAGAAATCTCTCTGTAACTACATACCTGACCAATATGCACTGGCCTTCCCTCCTGATGGCCTTAGACCCTGCCTGATGACACCTTTTGGTGACCTGAGGGGATTTTCCAAAAAAGCACAGACTGGAGGCTAATCACATCACCTAGAGTCTCCTAACTGGCTTCTATACAATTCTATACATTACTCAGTGCTCACCAAATAAGTGTGGTCACCACCTGTCACCATACAATGTTATTACAATATTACTGACTATACTGCCTATGCTGTACTTTCCATCTCTGTAACTTATTTATTTTTTAACTGGAAGCTTATCCTTAATTTCCTTCACCTATTTTGCCTGTCCCTCTAAACCCCCCTCCTCTGGCAACCACCAGTTTGTTCTCTACTTTATGAATCTGCTTCTGTTTTTGTCTGCTTTTTTTTTTTTTTTTAAGATTCCACATAGTATTTGTCTTTCTCTATATTACTTATTTCAAAATAGCCAAAGCAATCTTGAAAAGAAAAAAACAAAGCTGGAGATACCACAATCCAAGATTTCAAGATATACCACAGAGGTGTAGCAATCAAAATATAAGCTACTGGCACTAAATAGACACACATAGATCAACAGAACAGACTAGAGAGTCCAGAAATAAACCCACACTTATTTGATCAATGAAGCTAGGAGAAAGTGGGCAAAAATGTACAATGGGGAAAAGACAGACTTTTCAATAAATGGTTTTGGGGAAACTGGACAGCTACATGCAAAAGAATGAAACCGGACTTGTTACACTATATACAAACATAAATTCAGAATGGATAAAAGACCTAAATGCAAACCTGAAACTATAAAACTCCTAGAAGAAAACATAGGCAGTAATCTTTTGGACATCTGCCTCAGCAGCATTTTTTCTAGATATGTCTTCTCAGGTAAGGAAAATAAAAGCAAAAATAAACTACTGAGACTACACCAAATTAAAATAATAATAATAAAAGAAGCTTTTGCACAGCAAAGAAAACCATCAACAAAACAGAAAGGCAACCGAGTGAATGAGAGAAGGTATTTGCAAATGATATATCTGATAAAAGGTTTATATCCAAAATATACAAAGAACTTAATACAACTCAACACCAAAAGATCCCAAATTCAACTAAAAAATGGGCAGAGGGCCGCAGAGGCAAGTTTTTAATCCGAGAGGTTGTGTTTGACCTTAAGAGTCCTCTTCCCTGGTGGTTTCTCTCTCTCTCACTTTTCTCAACAGCCCCTCATGTTCTATACAAAAAACTTGATTCTAATTCTATGTGGCAATCAGGATGGCTTGCCAGCACTGACGCATACACCTAACAATTTAGAAGGGAGGAAGAGGAAAGAGAAAGAGTAGCATGATTTCTTTCAAAAGGGTAACTGCAGGAATGCCTGTGTGGCTCAGTCGTTAAGTGTCTGCCTTCAGGTGATGATCCCAGGGTCCTGGGATGGAGTCCCACATCAGGCTCCCTGGTCAGCAGGGAGCCTGCTTCTCCCTCTGCCTGCTGCACCCCGTGCTTGTGCTCGCTCTCTCTAACAAAAACATAAATAAAATCTTAAAAAAAAAAGGGGGGGGTTAACTGCAAAAATTGAATTGACATCTTTAGAGTGTACTTTCCAAATGATCACAGGACATTTGACCCATAGATAAAAATGAGCCCATAAATAAGAACTAGTTTATCTATTTTTAAAAATCAATAGAGCACAAACTGTTTTTGTTAGCTATTATGTTAAAAATTCCACTACAGTTTGTTTGGGGGGCAGGGAAGGGAGGATGAGGAAGAAGCTAGACTCAAAAACCAGTTTCCTTGTTTAACCAGAATCCTTACCGTCACCTACAAAGCCCTAGCATTCTGGCCCCTAGCCACATCTCCAGCCCCACCACCCTCCTCGCTATCCCTTAGCACGCAGAAATCCCCATGTCTGAGGATCTTTGTACTCCCATTCTCTCCATCTGGGATACCCTCCCCCGGGTGTTTGCTCCTCACTTTATACTTGTCACTGCTCAAATGTCACTCTTTCAGAGAGACCTAACCATCCATCCCACTTAAAATATCAGCTCCTGTTCACTCTGTCTCCTCACTTTGCTCTCTGTTCTGTCCTACGCTTACCGCTGCCTGACGTTACACATTTCCACTGCCTCCCCAGCACAATGCAAACCCCATGCAAGCAGGGACTTTGCCATTTCTGCGCTCTCTTGCATCCCGAGACCACTGGAACCCTGCCTTCTAGAGCAGACCCTTAACAAACTAAATAAGCACTATCACTCTGATCTAAGTAGTAGTACCCCCTTTTAACAGAGGACCTGGGGCTCTAAAAGTTTAGGGCATCACAGTAAGAGAGCTGGAATTGAATCCTCGTTTGTCGAAATAAAAAGGCCAGAGTTTTGCTTGCTATGCCATTCAGTCATGCAAAGAAAGAATAGACATAATGCTAACACTTCATCCCACTGCCAATTTTTACCCTCAGAGTAGTCCTCTGAGGGAATCCTAAGGGCCCCCATTACAGATCAGGAATAACAAGCTCATGTTATCCAGAGTGGAACCCAGGCAACGAGGTCAGAGGAAGGTTTTATGGGGCTTAGAACTTGTACAATTTGGGGAGGGGTCCTCTTTAAGAAAAATACTACAAAACCACAAGTGTAAAAATATCATCAGGGCCTTAGAACAGGCCTCCGGTGAGAGGCCCTGATGCTTGACCCCAACTTCTTGGTGTGTCCCTCACGCCAGTTAGTCAGGGAAAGTGTTGTGGCTACCCCTGCGGCAGAAGCAGCGACCACGGGTGGCTCTGAGGGTGCTGGCGCTGTGGAAAGGCAGGTAGCACGGCCCTGGCTTGGTTGTCATCTTTTAAGGAAGCCCTTTTACCTTCCTGCCTCAGTTTCTCCCTTGCAAAGTGGTGCCAATATGCTGGGACAGCGTTGAGTGAACGGAGTTTATGGCCACGTCGGGGGTGACGGGTGTTTTCAAGGATGCCCAAGGGCTTTGCTGCCCTCAAACACTGAGAACTGCGTAGAACTCTCACCGAGGCTCTGCGGAGCCAGCCCGGTTTCTGAGAGCACAGACGTCACGTCACAGCAGACGCAGGGAGCACCTCCAAGGAAGGCCCGCCCCAGAACCCAGCTCTGGGTTCGGCTCTGCAAGGAACTTGCTGAGCCTTGAGCAGGTCACAGCTGCGTCATCTGAGGAACGGTAAGAGTCGTTGGAATTTGTTCGTCCTCTGGTCTGAACTGTTCTCTGCTCATCCAGACATACCCGAGAGCAGAGTGCTGAGAGCAAGGCTCAGCCGTCTATAGATGGCTCCCCGTCTACGAGAACGTTCCGTTATCTGCGGGTTTGAGGGGGAAGTTTGGGCAGCGCTGACCCCGACGAGGAAGACTCGCCAGCTCTCCTCCTGTTTGCGGGGTGGGGAGGGTGGGGTCGGCGGTCAGGCGGGGCATCTCGGGAGGAGAAGGAAGAGGAACGCTGGCGAGCGGGGCCCGGAGCTCCAGGGCTGTCGGGAAAGCCCACGGCGCGCCTGCCGGGTGGGGGTGGAGGCGCGCGCGCGCGCGGGCAAAGCCGCCCCCAGGCCAGAAGCGGCCGCGAGCGCGCTCACCTTGCGGCCGTTCACGTAGAAGAGCAGCTCCACCGCCCGGTCCATGCTGGCGCGGCCCGCCACCCGACTCCGGAGTCGCCGACTGCGCTGCCGCCGGAGCCTACCCGGCAGCCAAGCCCCAGGGAGAAAGTCCCATTAAGACCCAAAATTCCGTGCGCCTCGCGGCGAAAACTTGCGCGGATCCCAGGACGTCACGCGAGCGCTCCGGCCGCGCGGAGATCATTGGCGGAACCCTCCCCTCCTCGCGCCGACTCGCCGCGTCCACGCCGAGCTCTCCGCCCCTCGGCAGGTGCGCCAGGTCCTGCGGCGTCTCCTTGGTCGTCTTTCATTGGTGCATATTTTAAGGGGCTTTCCAGCCATATGTGCAGTTCCGGAACAAGTCGTATTTTGTGCCACTGTTCCCACCACGCTCCCACCACACCTGGTACGGTCCTAATAAAACAGTCCCATTCATTCCAACTTTGCAGGGAAGGAACTTAAGAACAACCGGTGGTTTTACAACTTTATCTTACAGTTTTAGAAATAATTATCCAAGTTTGTTTTTAAAATCGAGAGCTACCTTGATACAGACTTAAAAAAAAAAAAAAGCTTGATAGCTCTTCACAGTTTATCCAGTATAAACATCTTCGAAAACTTTTTTAAAATGCAACTTGGAAAATACTGAAAAGCATAAATATAAAAACTATCTGTAAGCCTGCAACTTAGAATTTACTTATTAATTTTTGGGTCAATCTTTACAATTTTGAAATCTACCTGTAACTCCTTTTTAAAAACTCAAATAGAACCAAACTAGTTGTTTTCCAGACTTGTTTTCACTTAATATACCTAGAATACTGTGGCACTTGGGTAGGCTCAGTTGGTGAAGTCTCCAACTCTTGATTTCAGCTCTCCTCATGATCTCATGGTGATGAGGTCATGATAGGAGCCCCTGGTCCGGCTGGCCCTCAGCACAGAGTCTGCTGGTCCCTCTCTCTCTGCCCCGCCCCCACTCTCTCTCTCTCTCAGATAAATAACAAAAAAATCTTTAAAAAAATATACCTAGAACAATTTCCCATGTCATTTTGTTTTTGTGAACACGAAATTTTGTGAAAATTTGTGAGAAGTACAACTAGCATCGCCATATACCTCATCGAGCTCTGACAATAGTCAACTTTTTTCCATAGTTACTTAACTTTTTCCGGAGTATATTAAAGCCAAATACTTCAGAAATGTTACTTTATACCTAAGTACTTTAGCATACATTTTCCAAAAGACATTTCCTTACTCAAGGTGCAATTTTCACACCTCACAAAATATTTACTTAATATCCTCAAATTTCCCAGCATCCAAAAAAAGCCCTTTTACAACTTGATTTCTTTGAGTCAAACAAAGGCTATTCAATGTATTTGTTTGTTGTCTCTTCAGTCTGTTTTAATCTAGAACAGTCCCCTCACCCACTCCCCCTTTTATGCTGTTAACATGTCTGGTCAGTTGTTCTCTAGAACACACCACATTTTATAATGGCTGACTGCTTCTTCTGGTGTTCTTTGTTCTTCCACCCTACTTACTACCTATACTGTGCCTGATGAGGAAAATAAAGCAAGAGAAATGTAGCTTAAATTAAATCCCCTTACAGCTTGCAGCACACTGATAGGTACCTGAAATGCTCCAAGCCTGACATTCCTCAAGGAATCATGGCTGCCTGAATGCCTCAATGTTTATGTTTTATTAAAGACTAAAAGCAACCTTGTCCTGACAGCAACTAAATCTTCAAGCTCTTGTAAGACCTTGCTTTCAGCATACAGAAAGTCCTTAAAAACTTAATGTTATCTCTCCCCCCTCTCCCTCCACAAACTTGTAAGTATATAGTCAGTCACTCCTTGCACTCTCAGGTGCAGCTCTTTCTGCCCAGGGGTGCTGCTCCTGTGCTATATAAGAAAATCACCTTTTTGCATTAGAAACATCTCAAGAATTCTTTCCTAGTCGTTCACTACTGGACTTGAACTTCAAGTCACACCATTTTGGCATCCAATGTAGAGCTCAAATCTCATCTGGATTCTAAGGCTTGGTGCAAACATGGTGAGTACTTCCACTCCTCTCCCTTTACTTTCATTTCAAAGTACGGTCTTATTGGAACACTTTCATGTCAATTACTCAGGCTATATTCCTCTAGCCCATGGCTACTGTACAGGGAGGAGCAGAGACCTGCCTTATATATATATATATACACACACACACACACATATATATATATAGCTTTTTAAATATATTTATTTGAGGGGGAGAGGGCAGAGGGGAAGGGAGAGAAAGAACCTCAAACAGACTCCCTGCTGAGCGGGGAGCCCAAAGCAGGGCTTGATCTCACGACCCTGAGATCATGACCTGAGCCCAAACCAAGAGTCAGCTGCTTAACCGACTGAGCCACCCAGGTCCCTTTATTCCTATTCTTACACAGAATTGTCTTTTGGGCATAGGACAGCCACCTAACTTGCTAGTGTGGCTGCCAAACTTAAGAATCCCATGTGAGGTTTCCTCTTCATTAGTCTAATGTGATCCCCTTCATATATTCTGGCTGCCAGAACTCCACCTGGAGCTGGCTGAAACCAGTACCCAATTGAACTAAAACCCAATCAGGGACCGTTTCCTAGGGAAGTTGGCTGTAAGGACTATATGTGTTGGAATGTCGCTTAGGTCATGATGGATTTCTATCTTTACTCTTTTTCATCACTGTCCCCTACTAACTACTTAAGTTACAACATTGGGTCGTTTCCTCTTGTAAAACTTTTCTAGTGTTTTCCATGGGTTAGAAATGGTGGGTTCTTCATGGCAAGGCATGGCACGGTATTTTGGTCCTTTCACCACCATCCATTTGTAGTCTAGAATGCAATGGGGAAGTGGGGGGATGCCGGCAATCCCTCCTATAGGGACTTTATGGCAGGGTGGTGACCAACAGCGATTTTGTTCAAGGGAGGCCTCTGGTTGCTTTGATACTAGGAACCTCTAAGATATCCTGTGTGGGAGTCAGGGGGATTCTTGGTAACGGACCTTCTTTACTTTTCTAGGAACATGGGATCTTCTTCAGTCCTTAAGGATTCTCCCTTGGGATGCCTTTTAACCCACTGGAATCAAGTTGGATTGCAAGATCTAAAAAAGAAAAAACTGGATCATCTTCTGCAACATTAAATGGCCGCAGTACTCCTTCAGAGATAAGGGAGAATGACCCATTAATGGGACATTAAGCTTCAATATGACCTATCAGTTAGATCTCTTCTGCAAGAAACAGGGCAAATGGACTGAGGCACCCTATGTTCAGGCCTTCAGGGCCCTAAATCAGGATCCTGACCTAAGGGCTTCTTTCAGAATGTGTCTAACCACCAACCAGGTTAATAAACCCCCTCTGGACATATTGGATGATGATTGTCTCAATAAGCCCATTCTTCCTAACAAACCTGTGCCACTGCAGAAATCCAGTACAAACAAAGAGGACATTGGCTCTGTTACTATCCCTCCTTCTTATAAACCCCAAGACTCCTCTGCTCCCAGCCCAGCTGGACATACTAGGAGTGGAACTCCCTATCTTCCAGCAGTTCCACCTGAATCTGGAATGCATCCCCATACAGAAGTTGCTAATAGAGAAATGGGCACAATTAGAGTCCATGTGCCATTCCCCATGGCAGACCTGGCTCAGACAAAACAACAATTAGGATGATATTCTGAAAATCCTTCTCAGTTTATTGAGGGCTTTCAACAATTCTCTGTTATGATGTTTGATTTGACCTGGCAGGATAGATACATCATATTAACATGTTACACTGAGGAAGAGGACCATATGTGGGCAGGGGCTGGAGAGTTTGCCGATGAACTGGCAACAAGAGATAGGAAACGTTATTTGATTGCGGGCGGGGGGGCTGTTGTCCCAAATACCGAGCCACACTGGAATTAGCAAGAGGATAGACTAGGGACGGGAGAGACCATACGATCACTTGATTAATGGAAGGAATGAAAAAAGGATTCTCTTAATCTGTAAACTTTGATAAAATTCAGGAAGTGATTCAAGGTGCTGCTGAAAATCCAGCTCTACTTCAAGGTCACTTAATAGAAGCCATCCATAAATACACAAATCTGGACCCAACCTCACCTGAGGGAACGACTATATTAAACATGCATTTTATAAGTCAGTCGGTACCTGACGTCTGCTGAAAACTGAATAGAATGGCTTTAGGCCCTCATACTCCCACCCAGCGCCTACTAGAGGTAGCTACTGGAGTCTTTATTAATAGAGATGTGGCCTTAAAGCAAGAAAAGGACCAGAGAGCTCAATTGCAGGGTAAAGTACAGGCTCAAATATTGGCTGGCGCTATTGCGGATCCCCCACAACCCCAGACTAACCAGGGCCCAAAGGAAAAGCCGGTATCAGACAAAGGAGCAGGTAGGACCCCGTGCCATGGATGTGACCAGACCAGACACTGGAGCAAAGAATGTCCAAACAACGGCTCTCCCCCAGGGCCATGTCCTGTCTGTAAAAAATAGGGACATTGGAAAAGGGACTGTCCCATCTCCAGAGAGAGAGGAAGACAGGAACTCACTCCTCCCTCCCCCACCCCCGCCTCCCCAGAGCAGGAACTGGAGGATCCAGCATGACAGGGCCCTGAGGCTGGTTCCACTCCCTATGACATCAAGATGACCAAGCTGGGGTTATCCTGGATGTGGAAGGTAAGTCTGTCAATTTTCTTATTCCTATAGGAGCCACTCTGTTCTTATTCAACACTCTGGCCCAACTTGTTTTTCTAGCCATAAAATCATTGGCAGAGAAGGGGAACCCAAAACATGCCTCCAGGCAATGCCTTTAACCTGTGAATACAAAAGTCAGTGGGTTACTGTTCAGTGGGTTTCTGGTCCTTCTGTCTTGTCCCACTCCATTACTTGGATGAGATGTAATGTATAAACTGGGAAACAGGTTTGCTTTGACCTAAGAAGAGGATGGCTTGTTTTCTTTAACAACTGGAGAACTAACACCTTACCCTGATATCCCTCCTAATATCCCCGATATCCTGATATCCCTCCTAATATCCCTGATATCCTCCCTAATATCTGGAAGAAAGTAAACCCACAGGTCTGGGATGGCGATGTCCCAGGACGGTCTTGTAAAGCCCAGCCAGTGAAAGTGCCCTCGAAGGGCCCAGCCACTATACTTCAGAAAAACCAATATCCCTTAAACCCTGTGGCAAAAGCTGGGTTAAAACCACGTATTGATAAGTTTCTCAAATGTGGCATTTTAAAGCCTTGTCAATCTTCTTATAACTCTCCGATTTTAAGAGTAAAAAAGCCAAATGGGAAATATCAGATGGTACAAGATTTAAGAGCTATAAACGAGGCAGTGGAGCCTATTCATCCCATAATGCCAACTCCATATCCTGTTCTCGCCCAGGGCCCTGGTGATGCCAGCTGGTTTTCAGTACTTGATTGAAAAGCCACCTTCTTTGGCATCTCTCTATGTGAGGAAACACAGCCACTATTTGCCTTTGAATGAGCCTCACCTTCGAGCCCACAGGCTGCTCATTGAACTTGGACAGTCTTGCCACAGGGATTTAGAGACAAGTCCTCACTTGTTTGGGGCTGCCCTTAGTAAAGACTTCCGTGATATCTCCTTGCCTCAAGAGACTATAATCCAATATGTGGATGACATTTTAATCTGTAGTTCCACAAAAGAAATGTCTGATAGTAATTCTATAACTTGACTTAACTTCTTGGCAGACAGAGGCTATCGTGTCTCCCCTAAAAAGGTGCAAATATCTAAAGAGAAAGTACAATATTTGGGATATGAGCTAACACCAGGTCATCGTACCCTGTCTACTGACAGAAAAAAAGGCTTGGACCCCCACCTACAAAAAAACAACTCTGTACTTTCCTAGACATGGCAGGTTCTTGCCACCTGTGGATTCCTGGATTTGGGCTCTTAACCAAACCACTGTATGATTCAATTAAAGGCCCTGATGAGGAACCTTTATTCGGGACTAAAGCCCAGCAGTCAGTCCTTCAAACATTAAAAGCTAAGTTTTCGTCAGCCCCGGCTTTGGCTTTACCAAATTTAGAAAAACCTTTCATTTATATGTTGCAAAAAAACAGGGACAAGCTTTGGAAGTTCTTACCCAGAAATTAGGAAATGAAACAAGTGGGCTATTTTTCAAAGTCACTTGATAATGTAACACAAGGCTGGCTTGTCTTCAAGCGGTGGCTGTGACAGCCCTCCTGGTGGAATCTTCACAGTTTACTCTAGGACAGGCCTTGATAGTCATGACTCCACATCAGGTCCAAAGAGGCCAAGGGCCACCAATGGATGACGGGAGGCCGACTTACCAGATACCAGGCTATACTTTTAGACATAGCTGAAATAATAGCTAAAACCTGTCAAACTTGAATCCCAGCTACCCTTATGCCTGGACCTGAGCATCGTACTTCTACGTTAGAACATGACTGCTCAGAGATTACCGATCTTGTTCGTTCTAGCGGACCAGATTTAAAAGACTCCCCTATTGAAAATGAGATGACAGTTGGTTTGCTGATGGCAGTCCTTTCCTGGATAAGGGAGAGAGAAAAGCTGGGTGTGCTATCATTAGCTGATTAAGACCATTGAGGCAAAAGCCCTGCCAACAAATAATTCTGCTCAAAAGGCTGAATTAATGGCACTTACCTGTGCTCTTCAACTGGTAAAAGGTCTAAAAATTAATATTTATACTGATTCCAAATATGCTTTCTTGGTGCTGCCTGCCCAATGTGGAAGGAAAGGGGATTATTATCCAGATAGGGGCCTAGAATGAGGCTGTACACCTATCTAAGAAGGTCACTGTAATTCACCTCAGAGAACACCAACAGGAAATGACTTTAGAATCTGAAGGAAATAATTTGGCAGACCATGTAGCCAAGCAGGCAGCACAAAATAAACAAATATGAAGTCTTATACCAGTCTTAACTCCAGTAAAGTCCATAACTCCAGTCTACTCAGACCAAGAAATTCACATAGCCCAGGAATGAGGATATTCAAAAAATACGCAGGACTGGCTTGTTAATGATGAGGGAAACACCTACCGAAAAATAACCAATGGAAGGTAATACAGGGTTTACACCAGGTGACTTATTTGGGCAAAAGTGCTTTAGGACATTTAATTTAAAATATATTTGCTGGAATGAACTTAATAGCTACAATGAAACAGATTTGCCCATCCTGTATTGTTTGTGCCCAAGTAAATCTGGAAGGCGCAGTCCCCTCTCCCTCACTTTTAAAACCAGTCCAAAGGCATGGAACATATCCAGGAGAGGACTAGCAGCTTGATGGCACACAAATGCTTCCTTGCAAAGGCTATAAATTCCTACTAGTGTTTGTTAATACTTTCACTGGATGGGTCAAGGACTTTCCCTGTAAAACTGTAAGACCCACGGAAGTAACCAAAGTCTTGTTGTGAGAAATTATTCCTCGATTTGGCCTCCCACGATCTCTTCAGAGTGATAATGGCCCTTCTTTCACTGCACAAACAACCCAACAAATAGCACCAGCTTTAAAAATTAATTGTTTTCTACATTCAGCCTGTCATCCACAATGCTCTGGAAAGGTAGAAAAAGCTAATCATACTTTAAAGGGGCACCTAACTAAACTTAGTTTAGAGAGCCAGGAAAATTGGGTTTCTCTCTTACCAAGAGGACTTCTCAGAATGAGAACTGCTCCAAAACAACATCTAGGACTTAGCTCTTTTATTATATGGAAAGCCACTGCTCACAGTGGACCTGTTATTAGATAAAGATTATAATACTCTGTTAAATTATTCACTCAAGGCTGGTTTAATTTGTAAGTTACTTATTGAATATACTGATCACATGTTCCCCAAACCTGATTTAACTATAACCGAAAGCCTACCCCATGGTAAGTCATGGAGACATGGTTTATTTAAAAGACTGGAAGTCGCATACAGCGGGGGGCTTAAATCCAAAAAGGGAAGGTCCATATTGGGTCATATTAGGTACTCCCACTGCAGTAAAATTAGAAGGACACTCTTCATGGGCTCACATATCTAGAATAAAACCTGTACCTCCCTCACAGGAAACCCATGAGCAAACTAACATGCCTTCTTACTCCTGCAAACCTGTAGAAGATCTCAAACTCCTCTTCAAATGATGATGAAGGCTGTATATTTTCTTTTTGTTCTCTGTTCACCTATCTTTAAAAAAAAAAAAGATTTTATTATTTGTCAGAGAGGGAGAGAGAGCACACAAGCAGGGGGAGCAGCAGAGGGAGAGGGAAAAGCAGCCTCCCCCTGAGCAGGGAGCCTGATGCGGGGCTCGATCCCAGGACCCTGAGACCATGACCTGAGCTGAAGGCAGATGCTTAACTGACTGAGCCACCCAGATGTCCCTCTGTTCACCTATCTTAATGGACAATTCCTTTCTACAATGGGCACAGCATTACACTGAACTACAAAATCAAACAGCTTGTTGGATATGTGGCGTTTTGTCCGTGTCAAGTACACCTGGGTTTACCTAGTGGGTTTTTCCTTTACAAGGCACGGATTGGCACTCTCTATATACTTACACTTCAGAAATAATATATAACAATACCGTGTTCTGTGATAAATCTATCACTAATCAGAATGTTTCTTCTTGGCCGATGATCAATATGATATAGAATTTACCAGGACGTAACCAGACTTTTTCATACCCTCAAACTATTAAAATATTAACTGACTTTACAAGCGCACAAACTGATGCCCACCAATGAGTGCATAAGTTACAAAACCCTACTTACCGCTGTACTGAGGATGGTATATATCAAATTTAGGATACATACTTATGGCTCACACCCACCATTGGACAGCTCAGTCAAAAGGCAATTTTATGCTGGGAGCAAAAAAAATCATACAGATGATACCTGCGCGAATAGTACATGCCATTTAGGATGGCTATCATTAGAAACCCGTTCTCAAACCATTGTACTCAAGGCTACTGACTGGTTTGCTGCTGATTGGATAAGGTGAGCTGGAATCAGTTGGCTAGCCCCAAACGGAACCCACTGGTTATGTAGAACTAACCTATGGCCCTAGCTTCCTCTAGGGTGGATAGGTCATTGCACCTTAGGTTTCACCTGGATTCATGGGTGCATTACCAAAACCAACACTACCCCAGCTAATCTTCCCAATTTAAGAAAGAGATGGACATGATCTGTTTTTCATTGGTATGACCATCTGGCATCCATTTTTGTTCCATCTGTAGGGCTGGAAAGTATAATTTGGCATATGGAAGCTCTTAATAAATACACCATAAAAGCACTCAATGATTCACAAAATAGCATCTCCTCACTTAATACTGAGGTCACACAAATGCTCAAAGTGGTTCTACAAAATGGAACGGCTTTAGATGTCTTAACAGCAGCACAAGGAGGTACATGTGCCATTATTAAAACAGCATGCTGTGTCTACATCCCAGATTATCATAAAAATGTCACAGGACTATTAGAAGATACGAGTATTTAAATTGAGGCTCTACAAAAATCCTTCCCTCTCTTTCAACAATTGGTTAAGTTTCTAGCGTGGAGGGGGATTATGGTCAACTATTAAGGGTCTCTTTGTTGAACTTCTCATTCTTTTTTTTAAAGATTTTATTTATTTATTCGACGGAGATAGAGACAGCCAGCGAGAGAGGGAACGCAAGCAGGGGGAGTGGGAGAGGAAGAAGCAGGCTCATAGCGGAGGAGCCTGATGTGGGGCTCGATCCCACAACGCCGGGATCACGCCCTGAGCCAAAGGCAGACGCTTAACCGCTGTGCCACCCAGGCGCCCCATGAACTTCTCATTCTTATAGTCATTTTAATTCTAACACATTGTCTTCCTCAGTATTTTTTCACGTGGTGCCAAGACTCCCTCACTACAGTAACTGCACATTGACAGATGCTCCTTTTTACTCAGGGAGATTCATATATTCTGTCTACCTTGGATTCAACTGCCTCCGCCTTTCGTAACTCCTACATCCGCAACTGACCAATGTTGACCCATAGGTAGGGATATCTCTAGCCCCTATTCAGCAGGAAGAAGTTACAAAAGGTAAGACCTTTTACCCTCAACAACCTTAAAGAGTCCAAACTGTTCAGGGGGGAAAAAGATAAGGAAAACAAAGCAAGAAAAATGTAACTTAAATTAAATCCCCTTACACCTTGCATTCAGCACACTGATAGATAACCTGAAACTCTCAGAGCCTGACATTCCTCAAGGAATCATGGCTGCCTGAATGCCTCCATGTTTATGTTTTATTAAAGACTAAAAGCAACCTTGACAGTAGCTAAATCTTCAAGGTCCTGTAAGACCTTGCTTTCAGCATACAGAAATTCCTTAAAAACTTAATGTTATCTCTCCCCACTTAAAAGTATATAGTCAGACACTCCTCACACTCACAGATGCAGCTCTTTCTGCCCACGGGTCTTTGTCCTTGTGATATAATAAAATCACCTTTTTGTACTAAAATGTCTCAAGAATTCTTTCCTGGTCATTCGCTACTGGACCCAAACTTCAAATCACATCGTGCCTATCGATCTAAAGCCTTGCTTAGATTCCAGTTCAGTTTGGGGGCTGGGGGAGGGAATGAGAAGATTTCACAGGTGGTGCTGTACACTTGACATTGCAGCACATCGGGAGGCTTACGATGTCCGGTTGTCTCATTCCTAATGATGTGAAGATTGATTGCTGGGTTCAATGGGTTCTCTCTTCATAATCAATTTCTCCATCAACATCTCACCTCATGGTTTCACCATACATTGCTGACCACTGCCTGAAGAAGTTATTTTATTAGGCAGTTGCAAAATAGTAATTTTCCTAATTCTAACATTCCTTCTTCAGCCGAGATTCTTTTGAACAGAACTATCACTATTCGCTAGAGCTATTGACTATGCACAAATAGAATTGATATCAGAAAGGAAAAATACATGTTTGTTATTTCCTCTTACAAATTTTCAGAAGATCCAATGTTTTTGTTTCCTTTTTTTTTTTTTTTGAGTATCGTTATGAATTTGTGACTTTCGTATAACATGTTTAAATGTTACAATCTTTCATACCAATGTTGAGTTTGTCCCATCTTAGGCTAATGGAAGCACCTTCAAATTGGAATTCATGTCCTTTTGATGTGGTCACATTCATTTTTAATAATGTCCTTGTTTTCTTGTACAAGACATCCCAGGCTCACCTTGTTTATATACTGTCCCAAACTTGGAATCAGCCACTTCTCCAAAGAACCCTGGTTTCCGTGATGGAAAACAGTATTTAGAAACCATAATCTAGGGGGCTCCTGGGTGGCACAACGGTTAAGCGTCTGCCTTCGGCTCAGGGCGTGATCCCGGCGTTACGGGATCGAGCCCCACATCAGGCTCCTCCACTATGAGCCTGCTTCTTCCTCTCCCACTCCCCCTGCTGTGTTCCCTCTCTCGCTGGCTGTCTCTATCTCTTCAAACAAATAAAATCTTTTAAAAAAAAAAAAAAAAAAAGAAAAAGAAACCATAATCTAGATGCTAGAAGTACTCATTGCTAGTCAGTCATCATTGTTTCTAGACATTTATGGTGGACAGAGCTAGAAAATACATAACTTTTTTAAAAGTGCAAAAAGCATGAGTTCACACTAGTATTTCTAATTAAAATTTAAGATTGCAGAGTTTGATTCCGTAACCAAAGATTCTCAAGTTTCTGAAATCTAATTGCTTTAATCTGTCCCTAGATCTATTTCATACATATAGCAGCCATGAGACTAGTAAATGAAAGTTTAAGATTTTGTTATAGTTCTTTTTTAGAGTATATCCTAATAAAGATAAAAATTCAAAATACCTTTCGGAAGACTGGGTATCTCTGTCACCAACTTCATAGTTATTTTCATTCATTTCAGTTGGTTTTCAAGTTAGCTGTCCTCTAGTGATGTCACTTAGGTTGTTCCTTTTTTCCATTTTTGCTGCTACAAACCATACCATAGTGAAATTTTTAAAAAATATATTTTTTTTTTAGAGAGAGAGAAAGAGTGGGAGGAGGGGCAGAGGGAATGGGAGAGAAACTCCCAAGCAGACTTCCCGCTGAGCACAGAGCCTAACATGGACCCTGAGATCAGGACCTGACCCAAAATCAAGAGAATTTTCACTATAGTTTTCTAAAAGTGAGACTACTGGGTTGTATGACTGTATATGCCTACGTAATTTTGCTGGATAGTGTCAAAATCTTTTCTATAAAGTTTGTATCATTTGGCATTCCCTCCATCAATGTACCACAGGAACCAGCTGGGTAATAAAAAGAAGAGGCTGGGATTATTAGAACCTAGAATTGTGGGGACTGAGGAGAGGGTCCTGCTCAGCCACTGTTTAATACCTCAGGAGCTAGGAAAGGGCTTCTAGGAGTCAGAACGCAGATCTCAAAGATGGCTTGTGGCAGACAGCTGAGACACCTCAGGAGCCTGAAGGAGGCTCCCTGAGGAGCTAGGCCTGAGGCCTGTGAGGGGCACAACCCAGGTAGTGCTGGTACCTCCATGGGGGCAGAATGAGGCCGGTTCTAGGAATGCTAAACCGACTGGTGACAAACTAACTGCTGCCCCCCGAGGAAATCATCATTGCTGAGGGGATGCTGATTAGGAAAAGCAAGCAAACAAGAAGGAGCAAGTCCTTTGTCGCTCTTTCTGATTCTGTCTCTTTCTATCACCCCTTGTTGACAGAAGCTTTAAAAGTCATCTAGCAAAGAAAAACAAATGTGATTTGTAGAGTTCCAGCATCATACAGCAAATTGTAGAGAGGTGGGCTTAGAGGTGAGACACAATGGCTGACACATACTGGAAAGTGGAATTTATTCCATGAAAGTAAGAATGTTTCAACATCAATAAATGAGTAAACATAGTTTGTTACATTAATATACCCAAGAAGAATAATCCTATCCCATTGCGCTATTAAGCTCTTATGTTTCAGCTTCAAATCCACAGGTCTCACTCCATTTTGTTTAAGGCCAGGCCTTTGCAAAACCACATTTTTTCCTTTGCCAGGCTCCCTTTCAGTCTCTGGCAATAGAAGGAGATAGTAGCAAACTGCAAGTATGGAGGAGGAAAAAGAAATTTGCTTCTTCCTGTTTGCTTCTTGTTGCTGTCAGCCTCATCACAGCAATGGCTAACCCCCCGGCAGGAACAACTGACTTCAGAAGCAACAGAAGGCCCCAGTCTGCAGTTTGTCCACACTCTCAGGCCAGTCTTGTCAGAGCCCTTCAGGGAAACAGCACTAACCCGTTGCACACCTTCCCTAGGGTCCTGGAACTCTTCCTCCAAGACTTTCGGTCTCGTCCTTTCTTCTTTGCTCCCCCAGGCCCAGAGGTACTGCCCGCACTTACTTCCTCTATGACACTCCAGTGGTCCCTTTTGTCTTTTTAATTCTTGTTTAGTTCTGTACTATGTGGCTAACAATTTATAAAATAATTGTGGCTTCTATCTCTTCACTGGACCCAAACTCATACAATCTCTATCAATGCTATAAGTCACTTGAGAAAAATTCAACATTCATTTATGATTTAAAAAAAAAACCTCAATAAAATAATTGATAGACAATACTTTAATGTGATTATAAATTATACACGACTAGCTCAAAACCCAGCATCTTACTTATTAGGGTAAAACCAGAGGCATTCCCATGAAAATCAGGAACAATACAAGGATACCTATTCTTCTCACTACCACTTAACATTTTACTTAAGGTAGCAGCCGTACAATTAATTAGACAAAATAAAGCAACGAGAGGTATAAGATTTGGAAGGGAAAAAAGAAAGAGGTAAAGTTAACTTAGTTTTCAGGACATATGTCTAGAAAATACTACAAACAATGAATGTTCAGTAATTAACATACAGAAATCAGTAATCAACATGTATATGCAAATAATAATTAGAAGAGAGAATCAAAGGGAAGATCCCATTTATATTACCAAGAAAAAAATAAAATACCTAGGCATAAATTTATTAAGAAATATGTAAAAGCTCTAGGAGGGAAACTTCGATACTCCCCCTAAAGTCTACAGAGTATGGTAGTGGGGCACAAACAGACACACAGACGAATACAACAGAAAATTGAGAAATAAATTTAAGTGCACACGGAAATACGACGTAAACAAGGGTGGCATTTTAAATCGGTAGTGGAAAACATGAACCTTCACATTAATTGGGGGAGTCACTTCGAAGAAGTTTGAAATTACATTTGTATCTCATATAATAGAGAAAAATCCACATGAATCAGAAATTTAAATGTAAAACAAAATGAAACCATGGGTAAATGTATTTGTAATCTGAAAGTAGGAAAATTCTTATGGTGACCAAATTCCACCAGCAAGAAAAGGTTGATAAATTTGACTACATAAACTGAAAAAGAATTTACATGGGAAGGGAAAAAAAGAAAAATCTCATAGAAAGGAGGAAAAACAGAAATAAGCATTAGGGACAAAAATATAATACTGGAGACTAACTCTAGGAGGTCCATAGTCTCCAAGTAATAGGTGTACAGGAAAGAGAACAAAGACTGTCAGGGTGCCAATCATTGTGTTAACTCTTCCTTTAATAAGGCCTCCATTCAACCCACATTGTTGATATTATGAATAAGTTCCGTGGGACTCTGTATTCCTACAGCAGTTCCTCAAAGTTTGGTCCTAGAACAGTCTGTCCCAGAATGATCTGGAGTGTTTGTTAAAAACACTGAGTCCACCCTTTTAGTTGTCAGATATTCTTTAAGCAAGCTTTTCCATCTAGGCAGAATAGAATTTGACCTGTCATTTGAATACAGTAAACTATGTTCACTGAACTCAGACACGAATAGGATTTATTACTTTCTACTATTAGTATAGTAGTGTTCTTTAAAGTTATAAAAACCAAATTTTAAAGAGTCTGAAAGGTTAAGCCCCTCAGCCAAGTCACCAGATTACATAGAATGGAAATAATACAGAAACTGACATCTAACAAGTAATTCTGAAAGTATAAGAATGAAGGGGGACAGAAAACTGGCCAAGGCAGAAGGCAACTTTTAAAATCTTCTAGGTGATCAAATATATTGGATGGCTTAAAGACCAAACAAAACAAGATAGTTTGGTATGCAACAAGATAATCAATGCAAAAATATTTACAACATATTTTATTCGGTTAAAAGGTTAACAGCTTTTGCTTAGTTAAAGGCTGTTTGGTTGAAAGAAGTTTACAAAAACAGGAACATAAGTTATAGGATGACCAAAGTGATAGCTATTTTATATACATATATGTAAACATAAGAATAAATTAATACTCATGAAAAGGTGGGGAGGAAAGCCTTCATCATGCATTTCATCTTTTGAATCCTTGTTATATCCCTGTTTTGACTTGGTATGGTTTGAGAATTCAAAAAAAAATAGAATCCATAAATTCACCTCATCTTCTCATTTTCCTGCAAAGTAGAAAAAAAGGAAGATGAACAATATTCACAACTCAAAGCTGATGCTTTTGTTATGAAGCATGGAGAAGAAAACTCCTATATCATATATCTGGAATACTCTATAATAAAAGGAATTATAAAATAAGGTTTAAGAAAAATTGACCACGTAACCACGAAACCAGCCCTACAGGAGGTATTACGGGGGGTTCTATAAAAGTAAAAAGGCCCAAGAGTGATACAAAACAGAAAGTCACAGCCAATACAAACAAAGACTTTACTGACAACATGGCAGAATTAAAAGCATATCTCTCAGTACTCAGTCTTAATATTAATGGTTTAAATTCTTGCTTAAACGCCACAGGGTTGCAGATTGGATAAAAAGAAATGACCCATCCATTTGCTGTCTACAAGAGACTCATTTCGAACCCAAAGATGCATTCAGACTGAGAGTAAGGGGATGGAGTACCATCTTTCACGCAAATGGACCTCAAAAGAAAGCTGGGGTAGCAATTCTCGTATCAGATAAACTGGATTTTAAACTACAGACTATAGTTAGAGATGCAGAAGGGCACTATATTATTCTTAAAGGAAGTATTCAACAAGTGGATATGACAATTATAAATATATATCCCCCCAACAGGGGAGCAGCAAGATACACAAGCCAACTCTTAACCAGAATAAAGAGACATATAAATAAAAATACATTAATAGTAGGGGACCTCAACACTCCACTCTCAGAAATAGACAGAACACCCTGGCAAAAACTAAGCAAAGAATCAAAGGCTTTGAATGCCATACTCGACGAGTTGGACCTCTTAGATATATATAGAACACTACACCCCAGAACCAAAGAATACTCATTCTATTCTAATGCCCATGGAACATTTTCAAGAATAGACCATGTTCTGGGACACAAAACAGGTCTCAGCCGATACCAAAAGATTGAAATTATCCCCTGCATATTCTCAGACCACAACGCTCTGAAATTGGAACTCAACCACAAGGAAAAATTTGGAAGAAACTCAAACACTTGGAGACTAAGAACCATCCTGCTCAGGAATGACTCGATAAACCAGGAAATCAAAAATCAAATTAAACAATTTATGGAGACCAATGAGAATGAAAATACAACAGTCCAAAACCTATGGGATACTGCAAAGGCAGTCCTAAGGGGGAAATACATAGCCATCCAAGCCTCACTCAAAAGAATAGAAAAATCTAAAATGCAGTTTTTATATTCTCACCTCAAGAAGCTGGAACAGCAACAGAGGGACAGGCCTAATCCACGCACGAGGAAGCAGTTGACCAAAATTAGAGCTGAAATCAATCAAGCAGAAACCAGAAGTACAGTAGAGCAGATCAACAGGACTAGAAGCTGGTTCTTTGAGAGAATCAATAAAATTGACAGACCACTGGCAAGACTTATCCAAAAGAAAAGAGAAAGGACCCAGATTATTAAAATTATGAATGAAAAAGGAGAGGTCACGACGAACACCATTGAAATTGGAAGGATTATTAGAAATTTTTATCAACAGCTATATGCCAATAAACTAAGCAATCTGGAAGAGATGGAATCCTTCCTGGAAACCTATAAACTACCAAGATTGAAACCGGAAGAAATTGATTCCTTAAACAGGCCAATTAATTATGAAGAAATTGAGTCAGTGATAAACAACCTTCCAAATAACAAAACTCCAGGCCCGGACGGTTTTCCTGGGGAATTCTACCAAACATTCAAAGAAGAAATAATACCTATTCTCCTAAAGCTATTTCAAAAAATAGAAACAGAAGGAAAGCTACCAAACTCATTCTATGAGGCCAATATTACCTTGATCCCCAAACCAGGCAAAGACCCCATCAAAAAGGAGAATTACAGACCGATTTCCCTAATGAATATGGACGCCAAAATCCTCAACAAGATACTTGCTAATAGAATCCAACAGTACATTAAAAGGATTATCCATCACGATCAAGTGGGATTCATACCTGGGATGCAAGCGTGGTTCAATATTCGCAAATCAATCAGCGTGATACATCATATCAACAAGAAAAGACTCAGGAACCATATGATCCTCTCAATCGATGCCGAAAAAGCATTTGACAAAATACAGCATCCTTTCCTGATTAAAACCCTTCAGAGTGTAGGAATAGAAGGTACATTTCTCAATCTCATAAAAGCCATCTATGAAAAGCCTACTGCAAATATTATTCTCAATGGGGAAAAGCTGGAAGCCTTTCCCTTAAGATCAGGAACTCGACAAGGATGCCCACTCTCGCCACTATTATTCAACATAGTACTAGAAGTCCTTGCAACAGCAATCAGACGACAAAAAGGGATCAAAGGTATTCAAATTGGCAAAGAAGAAGTCAAAATGTCTCTCTTTGCAGATGACATGATACTCTATATGGAAAACCCAAAAGAAGCCACTCCCAAACTATTAGAAGTTATAGAGCAATTCAGTAACGTGGCGGGATACAAAATCAATGCTCAGAAATCAGTTGCATTTCTATACACGAATAACGAGACCGAAGAAAGAGAAATTAGGGAATCCATCCCATTTACAATAGCACCAAAAACCATACGTTACCTTGGAATTAACTTAACCAGAGACGTAAAGGACCTATATTCTAGAAACTATAAATCACTCTTGAAAGACATTGAGGAAGACATAAAAAGATGGAAAGATATTCCATGCTCATGGATCGGAAGAATTAACATAGTTAAAATGTCCATGCTACCCAGAGCAATCTACACTTTCAATGCTATCCCGATCAAAATACCAAGGACATTTTTCAAAGAACTGGAACAAACAGTCCTTAAATTTGTATGGAAACAGAAAAGGCCCCGAATCTCCAAGGAACTGTTGAAAAGGAAAAACAAAGCTGGGGGCATCACAATGCCGGATTTCGAGCTGTACTACAAAGCTGTGATCACAAAGACAGCATGGTACTGGCACAAAAACAGACACATAGACCAATGGAACAGAATAGAGAGCCCAGAAATGGACCCTCGGCTCTTTGGGCAACTAATATTTGATAAAGCAGGAAAAAACATCCGGTGGGAAAAAGACAGTCTCTTCAATAAATGGTGCTGGGAAAATTGGACAGCTACATGCAAAAGAATGAAACTTGACCACTCTCTCACACCATACACAAAAATAAATTCCAAATGGATGAAAGACCTCGATGTGAGACAGGAATCCATCAAAATTCTAGAGAACATAGGCAGCAACCTCTACGACATCGGCCAAAGCAACCTTTTTCATGACACATCCCCAAAGGCAAGAGAAACAAAAGATAAAATGAATTTATGGGACTTCATCAAGATTAAAAGTTTCTGCATAGCCAAGGAAACAGTCAGAAAAACTAAGAGGCAGCCCACGGAATGGGAGAAGATAGTTGCAAATGACACTACAGATAAAGGACTGGTATCCAAGATCTACAAAGAACTTCTCAAACTCAATATACGAGAAACAAATAAACAAATCAAAAAATGGGCAGAAGATATGAACAGACACTTTTCCAATGAAGACATACAAATGGCTAACAGACACATGAAAAAATGTTCAAAATCATTAGCCATCAAGGAAATTCAAATCAAAACCACACTGAGATACCACCTTACGCCAGTTAGAATGGCAAAAATAGACAAGGCAAGAAACAACAATTGTTGGAGAGGATGTGGAGAAAGGGGATCCCTCCTACATTGTTGGTGGGAATGCAAGTTTGTACAGCCACTCTGGAAAACAGTGTGGCGGTCCCTTAAAAAGTTAAAAATTGAGCTACCCTATGATCCAGCCATTGCACTACTGGGTGTTTACCCCAAAGATACAGACGTAGTGAAGAGAAGGGCCATATGCACCCCAATGTTCATAGCAGCAATGTCCACAATAGCTAAATCGTGGAAGGAGCCGAGATGCCCTGCAACAGATGACTGGATTAAGAAGTTGTGGTCCATATATACAATGGAGGGTAGGGGGGTGGGGGAATGGGATAGGCCGGTGATGGGTAGTAAGGAGGGCACGTATTGCATGGTGCACTGGGTGTTATACACAACTAATGAATCATCGAGCCTTACATCGAAAACCGGGGATGTACTGTATGGTGACTAACATAATATAATAAAAAATCATTATAAAAAAAATAATAATAATAAAATAAAAATAAAATTAAAAAAAAAAAAAGAAAAATTGACCAACTTAAGATTTCACACATTACATGTTTTACTATGTATTTTCTTTTTATTATGAACTTCAGCAAACATAGAAGATTATATGAAAATGTACAACTTAGAAACAATAAATAAATGTTGATGTACCCACCACCCAAGTTAAGAAATAAAATATTACCACACATCAGAAGCCTCCAGTGTGCCCCTTTCTGATCACATCCCTGTCATCCCCCAAGAAGTAACCGCTATCCTGAACTGTGTTCATCTCTTCCTTTTCTTCACAGTAAAGGTGTTTTTTTCAACACCTTTATTCACTTCCAAGTCTCTCCTTCACTGAAACATTAAAGACTCTTATTTTACAGTCTGTATCTAATTCTGCTATCAGTTGCTTCTGCTGGTACCTTGTTCCCTTGTGTATGTAGTGTTTACTGTGAGCTAACTTATTTCCCTTGGAATTTTACCTGTGGAAAATACGTTGAGGACTGAGATGGAGCTCTAGAAAATATCTGCATTTGCTTCTGATGGACAACAGGGGGCACTACAAGTCATGCACTAACTAAATCCTCAACTCGAGGTTTTCTGTGACTTTAAAATATTGTGAATTCCAACAGCAATGCAAGAGTTTGATTTTGCTTACGAATTCTCAGAAGATTTTTTTCCTCCTCAGTTCAGTACCAGAGTTATTTCCTGGGGCTTAAAAAAGCTGGTGGGAAGGTTATTTTTAGTTTGCTCTTCTACTGAGAGAGTAGCTCAACTTTATTGAAGGTGATCTACTATTAGACTTTTCATTTTAGCTAAACCCTAGGATATGCCTTCTGTCCTCAGCCGCATAAGGCTGTGAATCCAACACTTAGGTTCACCTAGTTTGGTAAATACGTTCGGGCAAAAGCCAGTCTCAGAGTCCACCTACCTCTCTGGGTTCCTGCTCTCATTCAGTCTCTGATGACAGCTTTCTTCTTCTCTTCTAGCTAATAGATATGTTCAAGGGGGTTTTTTGTTTTGTTTTTTAATATTTTACCCAGTAATTTTATTTTATTTTTAGTTTGATCATGCACCTAGTATATCATGTTGCAAGAAGTGGGGTTGTATTTATTCTTTACATTACCGCATGTCTTTTAGATGACATCCATACACATGGTCCCAAATTACAAAGGTATAAATGGTTAGATTAGAGTAGGTCTTTTTCCCTCCTCTGTATTCCTCTCCAGAGCCAATGATACCACTGCCTTGGGTAATTAGGTAGAATTTAATTAATTCTTTTAGAAGAGCTACCTATTCTAAATACAGCAAAATGCTGTAATGAAATAGTATTCTATTTTAGTTTAGATCTATTGGACACACAGATTATTTGGTAAATGGTTTAGTTGGTAAATTTTTTAAAAGCAAATATCACAATGAACATTAGTATAAATACTAAGAATGATGAAAACCCAGCTGCCTTTTTTTCTTTTTGGATGGCATCCAGCAGATATATCACAGCTTCTGATAGGCCCCCAGTGAGAAGAGATCTTGAATGAAACTGCTTGCAATGTATCATTTTAGGCACTGAGGATAGGGGTGGCAGAAGTTAACAAGAAGGTAAAACAAATATATTTTTTAAAGTCTTTACGTTTTAAGTCCCAAAGCACTGACTATGACAAAGGGGGACATTTTAATCATTAAAGTCCTAATCCACAATGAATACATGGCAATATATATAGTATGAATATTACTATAGTAATCATGAATATTACTATATGAGCATATAGTAATTATGATATTTATGTACCAAATAGCAAAACAACTACCTTTATGAAGCAAAAACTATAGGAGATGCATGGAGACAGATACAAACACAATAATAGGAGATTTTAATATACAACACTCTCAGTGCAAGACAGATGAGGTGGGCAAAAAAACAAGGAGATAGAAGATCTTTGGTCTTCCTTTAGGATGTAGGGGTAAAGCTTATGAATATATACCAAACTCTATATACTCTGATAAAAGAGGTTACATATTCTTCTCAAGTACTCACAGCATAGTTACAAAAGCAAATCCAACAGCACATTATGAAAAACACATACCATGACCAAGTGAGATTTATTCCAGGAATGCAAGTTTGGTTCAATATTAGAAAACCTATTATCATACACCATGTTAATAAATCTAAGGAAATAAAGCATATAATTTTTTCATGGATACTGAAAAAGTCCTTGACATAATGCAACACTCATCCGTGATTAAAACACTCAATAGACATTGGGGGACATTTTCTTAATATTAAAAATTGCAAATACTTACTTTAATACTAAAGCCATGGGAGACAACAGAGGTATTTCCACTCAAGTCAGGAACGAGGCAAGAATGCCCACCAATTCCTGTTAACTATACTTGAGGTGTTAGCCAATGCCATAAAACAAGAGAAATCAATCAGAGGCATACGAATAGGTAAAGAAATAAAACTAACTCTATTTTAGATGGTATCATGGTATTCCTCCTCCATTAAGTTTTACTTGAGAGAATCAATGAGATAGATAATAAAAGAAATTTACTGAAGTAGCAAGTTATAAACTTACACAGAATTCAACACCTTTCATACTCACAAAGAATAAATACTGAGCATGATATACATGTCCAAGTTACATGTGCATTTATAGTAGCAACCAAGAAGACTAAATACCTACAAATCAATTTAACAAGAAATGTGTAAAACCTGTTTGAGGAAAATTTTAAAACACTTCTAAAAATTACAAAAGACTTGAATAAATGCAAAGATATCTCCTGTTCTTACACAGCACAACTCAATACAAAGATGTCAGTTCTCCCTAAATTAAAGTACAAATCCAATGCAATCCCCCCCCCAAAATACTAGCTAGATCAGTGGTTTTTAACTCAAAGCAATTTTGCCTCCTGTGTGACATTTTGCAACATTTGGAGGTATTTTTGATTGTTTTAAGTGGATGGGTGCTACTGACATTTACTGGGTGGAGGGCAGGGATACTGCAAAATATCTTCCAATGCACAGAATGGCCTGCCACAACAAAGAAATATCTAGCTCAAAATGTCAATAGTGCTGAGTTTAAGAAACCCTGAGCTTGCCAAGTAAATACTAAAGTTCATATTTAAAAATAAGCATGCAATAACACCCAAGGAAACAATGAAAAAGAAAAACTATGAGAAGGCAGTAGCCTTACCAGACATTAAAACATCATATACAGCCTCTATACTAGACAGGTAGATCACTGCACTGGAATAAAAAGTCCAGCATTAGATGCACCTCCACTAAATACATTCAGAAATTTAGAATATGACATGGTTGGCATCTTAAATCTTTGGGATAAAGATGCATTTGTAAATAAATGAATGGTGCAAGTACAGATAGGTAGCCTTTGGAAGACATACAAAATTAGACCCATATCTTAGACCTCACACTAAAAAAAATTCTAAATGGTCTAGGGATTTATGTAAGAAATAAGACTATAAAAATACTAAAAGAAAATATGATGAATTCCTCTTTAACCATGGTATAGGGAAAGACCTTCTAACTATGACTCAAAATTCAAAGAGAATGAAAGAAAAGACTGAAAAATTTAACTACATAAAAATAAAAAGAATTAAAAAAAAAGTCAAAAAAACAATTGATAAACTCAAGAAAATGCTGGCTGCATATACTACAAGGGCTAATATCCCTACTACATGAAGAATTCTTCATAACTGAGGGACAAAAAGACCAGAAATCCAATGAAAAAATTGAAGAAAGATATGAACAGACTAAAAAATGGTATAATGATCCCCAAGCATGAGGAAAGCATTTAAATTCACTTACAGAGAAATGAAAGTAAAACAACAACGATATACTGTTGCTCACTCACCAGAGTGGCAAAAATTTTAAAATATGACAACATATTCTTGTTAATTATAATGTGGGTAAATGGTGCCACACTCTGCTGGTGGGCATGCAAATTTGTACGAGCCTCTGAAGGGAGGTGTGGCAAGACCTAACTACATATGTGCTTACTTTTCACCCCTGTAATCCCCTTTAAGGAATTTACCCTGAAGATACACTTCCAACAATATGAAAAGATATATACACAAGATTATTCAATGTAGTTATTATTTATAATAGCAAAATATTGGAAACAACCTAAATGTGCACATATAGGTTTATGACTGAATAAGTATAGTACATCTTTACACAATTAAGTATTATCCAGCTGTTAAAAAAAAAAAGGAGGAAAATCTTTACAAATTGATACGGATTTCCAAAATACACTGTTAAACGGAAGTAAACAAAGCCCAACAGAACAGCTATGGTATGCTGCCTTTATGTAAAAGAGGCGTTTATGTATCTGCTTCTTTATGCTAAAGAAATACAGGAAGGATAAGCCAGAAACTAAAGAAATTGGTTACCCCCAAGAGGTAGTTGAAAATAGGATAGAAAGAGGGAATAATGGGAATGGGATAGCTGAAATAAAAGCAGTTGCCGTTCTCTGCCTATACCATTTTGTATAGCTTTGATTTGTATAATCCAAATGTCTCACATACCTCAAAGTAAACAAAAAAAAACCTACCAAGATATAGAAGGAGAAAAGAGAAGACAAACAATAAAAAATGTACCTAAATGAATTACAAATGAATAACATAACTACTCTGGAAGGGGGCTAGTAAGGAAAGAACAAACCTAAGACAAAAATAACCATATCTAAATGTTATAATCTAGTGATAGTAAGTATGCTTCTCACAGGGATAGGAGTTAACAATTCTGAAGCTACTTTATGTGTATGCTAGAAATGAACAAATAAGTTAATGTATTACAGATAATGAGAGCCAGGCTTCTCACTGATGAAGAAATTATGAATAAGCAAAGCAAAAATGAACCCTGTGGTGTTGAACTGGAATCAGAGATTATCAATATAAAAACTCATGGTTTTTTACTTTATATACAGATAGAGAAATATAAAAGTGTGTGTATGCGTGGATTAGTATGCATACGTATGTCTCCTAGCTCTGTCTGCTGAGAGGGCCTAACAGCAATGCCCCCTGTGGTGGCCAGACCCTAAGGAGGATCCCTCCCACCACACTCATGATGATGTTCATGCCCTTGTGTAACTGCCTCTTTAAGGAACTGTGACTTGCATCTAACCAATAGACTATGGCAAAGATGATGGAATGTCTAACTTCTAAGACTGCATTTCATTTTGATACTCTATCTGCTAAAGGATTTGCCCTAGAGACTCTGCAGCTAGCTTTGAGATAAGTAGCTATTTTGGGAGGCCCATTTGGCAAGGAGCTGAGAGTGGCCGCTAGGAGTTGAGGACAGCCTTTACCCGACAGCAAGAAGCTGGGGCCCTCAATCCTATACCTACAAGGAAATAAATTTGCCAACAATCTGCATGACCTTGAGAGCAGATTCTCCCACAGGAGGGCCTCCAGATGAAAACCATCTTGGACCACATCTCAATTACAGCTTTGTGAGACACTAAGTAGAGCACTTAATTCCGTGTTCTAGTCCAGATTCCTGGCCCACAGAAACAGAGAGATAAGAAATGGATGCTGTTTTAGGCTACTAGTTTTACGGTAACACTGCTGTGCAGCTAGAACTAACTAATAAAATATCATATACATAGCAGAAATACCTAGTGCCCAGATCTTGGCTTCTAAACAAAATTCTTCAAAAGTACCTGATTTGGGGGTTAGGGCAGGAAAAACACTAAGATAAGCCTAGAACATCTTGTGCCAGAAAGTAAGGAAGTGCTCAAAATATGATGAGGTCTTGCTGAAAAAACACAGAAGGAGGCTACCCTGAAGGAACCCTAATAGCCACGCTGGAATAATCTGAGCAATGCGATAACTATTGGCAGTATTACATTTTCACTTACAGAATAAGTATCCATGAGTCTATACTGCTATAAATACATACATACATACATACATAAATGTTCTCATTAAGGACAGCTCTTCCTTACAGAATTCCAATAAATGTAAAAGGAAACAGGGAAACAGAAAACCATTATTAGGCAGAAATATAACTGCTGCAGGCAAGGTCCATCAATGGATGCTAAAATTAGTGGGCGAAAGTGTGAGGAAAACTAGGATGCACAGATTCAAAGCATCTCCCCCAGTGTTCAGTAACTATAAAGGAAAAGACAATAATTTATAGTGAAAAAAACCCAGCAGACACCACCTCCATCAAGTGATCAAAGTTAACATTACCAAGACATACTGACATGATAAACCCCTTCAAATGATGCAATGAGAAGGGCACACCATTTCTGCAGAATTCTTGCCAAAAACGCTTAACTGGCATTGTAATCACGAGAAAACATCAAACAACAAACCAAACTGAGGGACATTCTACAAAGTAACTGACCAATAGTCTTCAAACGTGTCAAAGTCATAAAAGGAAGGAATGAGGAACTGTCATAGGCTGGAGGAGGCTAAGGAGAAACAAGGTAGGATCCTGGATAGGATTCTAAAACAGCAAACGATGTTAATGAACAGCCATAGTTTAGTTGATAGTACTGTACCAATGCTAATTTTCTAATTTTGATCATTGTACTGTGGATAAGGTGTTAAAATTAGGGAAAGCTAGGGAAGGAAACTTTGTGCTATTTTTATAACTCTGATAAGTCTAAAATTAGTTTAAAATAAGAAAGTTTAACTTGCAACTCAATAAAAAAAGACAACCCAATTGAAAAAAGGGGAAAAGATCTGAACAGACTTTCCTTTTTTTCTTTTTCTTTTTCAGTAGGTTCCCTGCCAGCATGAAGCCAATGCAGGACTTGAATTCACGACCCTGAGATCATGACCTGAGCTGAGATCAAGAGAATCATTATATGATCTCACTCATATGTGGAATTTAAGAAACAAAACATAGGATCTTAGGGGAAGGGAGGGAAAAATAAAACAAGATGAAATCAGAGAGGGAGACAAACCATAGGAGACTCTTAATCACAGGAAACAAACTGAGGGTTGCTGGAGGGGAGAGGGGTGGGGAGATGGGGTAACTGGGTGATGGACATGAAGGAGGGCAAGTGATGTAATGAGCACTGGGTATATAAGGCTGATGAATCACTAAATTCTACCTCTGAAATTAATAATATACTATATGTTAATTAATTATATTTAATTTTTAAAAACCCAAATATAAAGAAATCAAGTGGAGGAAAAAAGAATAGCAAGGAAATAACTTTTCTATGATTATAACTTCGGATGCGCTTCATCTTAAATTGTGCTTGATACTCAATCCACAGTACTTGGAATAATTGCATTTTTAATTTTTCCCTCAGTCAAAAATGACATTAAGGTGTTGTGGCCCTATTTATATAACCCAACAATTTTCTGTATTATGTGAATAATTTCACCCTCTAATTTATTCGTGTTCAGTGCAGATGGTTGAGTATTCATTATGTTTAATAATATAAAAAGCTAATCCACGTGGTAGATGCTACAGCTCTAGAGGAAACAGCGTGGGACACCCAACTGACTGAGCCACCCAGGCGTCCCTGAATAGACTTTTCTTTAACAAAGATACACAAATGGCCAATAAGCACATGAAAAGATGCTCAATATCATCAGTCATCAGAGAAATACAAATCAAAACCTTACTACTTTACACACACTACTATGGTTAGAATCATCAAAAAGCCAAATGATAAGTGTGTTGGCAAGGAAATGGAGAAATCAGAACCCTCATACATCATTGGTGGTAATGTAAAATGGTGCAGCAGCTTTGGAAAACAGTCCAGCAGTTCCTCAAATGATTAAACAGAGTCACCATATGACCCAGGAATTCCACAAGTAGGCATATACCCAAGAGAAAAGAAAACATATGTAGATACAAAGACTTGCAAATAATATTTATAGCAGCATTACTCATAATAACCAAAAGATGGAAACAACCAAACGTCCCTTGACAGACAAGTGGATAAACAAAATGTGGTATAATCTATAGGATAGAATATTACTCAGTCCTAAAAAGAAATGAAATACTGATACACACTGTGACACAAGATAAACCCGGAAACATTATGCTAAGTTCAAGAAGCCAGTCACAAAGACCACATATTACAAGAATCTATTCATATGAAATATCTAGAACAGGGAAATCTATTGATAATAGGAAGTAGGTGAATGGTTGTCTAGGGCTGGGGTGGGGTGGGGGGTATGGGAATGATAGATAAAGGGCATGGGGTTTCTTTTTGAGGTGCAGAAATGTTCTCAAATTGATTGTGGTGATGGTATGCGTATCTGTAAATATACTAAAAACACACTGAATTGTACATTTTAAATGATGATATGTATGGTATGTGAATTATAGCCTGACTGGATCCTTTACTTCACTTTTGTTTCTCTTTCACCCTCCCTTGCATTGCTACATTGTATTGGTTATTGGTTGTTTTTTTTTAAGACTTTATTTTTTTAGAGCAGTTTAAGATTTACAATAATAGTGAGAGGAAGGTAAAGATTTCCCATTTGCCCTCTGCCCTTACCTATGTATAGCCGTCCCCATAGTCAACCATACTCACAAGCATTGTATATATTTTATCAAGGATGAATCTACACTAATACATCATAATCAGTTGAAGTCTATAGTTTATCTTCAGGTTCCCTCTTGGTGTTGTACATTCTAAGGGTTTGGACAAATGTATAACGACAGGTATCTTTCATTATAGTATCATACAGAGTATTTTCACTGCCCCAAAAATCCTCTATGTTCATCCGTCTCCCCTGCCTCCTCCTTGACAACCACTGATCTTTTCACTGGCTTCATAGCTTTGCCTCTTCCAGAATGTCATATAGTTGGAATTATACAGTAAGTAGCCTTCTCAGATTGGCTTCTTTCACTTAGTAAAATGCATTTATGGCTCTTCCTTGTCTTTTCATGGCTTGATACCTCATTTCTTTTTAGCACTGAGTAATACTCCACAGTCTAGATATACCATAGTTTGTTTTTCCATTCACCTACTGAAGGACATCTTGGTTACTTCCTAGTTTGGCAATGTGAATAAAGCTGCCATAAATATCCATGTGCAGATTTTTGTGTGGACATAAGTTTTCAACCCCTTTGGGTAAATACCAAGGAGTGTGACTGCTAGATCACACAGTAAGAGTATACGTTAAGTTTTCTAAGAAACCACCAAGCTGTCTTGCAAAATGGCTGTACCCTTTGGCTTTCCCGCTAGCAGTGAGTGAGAGCTTTCGCTCTATACCTGTTATTGCTTCAAAATACCTGTCAGAACCATCAACGCTTTTCATTTTATAAAAGAAGCAAATACTGAAACAATGCAAAGGATGAGAAAATTTAAGGGTAGTTTTCTCTCTTTTTGAAAATACGATCCCAAATATGATCAGGTTCTGCAAAACAGACTACTTCATTTATCCTTTTAAAAAAGTAAGATTTTCCATAAAACACATGTAAAAGGCATTTGGACATTTTTTGAGATAATTAAGGGAATCAGAATAGGGATTGGCTGTTAGATGACAGTAAGAAACTATTGCTAATTCATATAGATAATTGCTGTGATCACTGTTATCTAGTTTTGTTAAGAAGTTCCTTTTTTTTAAAGAGATATACACAGAAGTGTTTTTGGAAATTAAATGACCCAATATTAGGGATTTGCTTTAAAAATACTACAACAAAAAAGGATAGATAGATAAGGCAAAATACTGATAATAATTGAAACTGAGGGAGGGTGGATTAAGTAGGGGGAGTACTATTTTCTCTTTGTTGAGGTATGTTTTATATATTTTTTAAAAGATTTATTTATTTATTTATTTATTTGACAGAGAGACAGAGAGAGCAGGGCGGGCAGAGGGAGAAGCAGGCTCCCCACCGAGCAGGGATCCCAGGACCTGGGATCATCACCTGAGCTGAAGGTAGATGTTTAACCAACTGACCCACTCAGGAGCCCCTATTTATTTATTTGAGAGAGAGAGATGGAGAGAGGGATAGAGAGAGAGCATGTGCATGCATGGGGTGGGCGGGGCAGAGGGAGAGGGGGAAGAGAATCTCAAGTAGACTCCCCCCTGAGCAGTGAGCCCAACTCAGGGTTTGAGCTCACGACCCTGAGATCATAACCTGAACCAAAATCAAGAGTTGGATGCTTAATTGACTCAGCCACCCAGGCACCCTATGTTTGAAATTTAAAAAAAGAAAGAAAAAGACTATTAATTACTCTTTAAGGCTAAAGAACAAATAAGCCACCTTTAATTCTTCTAGGGAACAAGGTAGAACGCAAATGGAGATAACAGACATGGAAATAGTGGTTTGCAAATCATAGGCAACAAAGTCTTTTTACAAAGTCTGTTCAAAGAATAAAAGAAGACATTTCTTCAAATCTCACCCAGATCATACTGTGATTATTATATGTCAAAAATATATTGATATTCAGAAGTATTCAAATACTAATTCAGGCAGGAATTTCTTTTAAAGCATATAGTTTATAAAGTCACACTGAAATCACTTTAGTATCACTGAAATACTTACCTTTTGAGATTTGGCTCCTTTAAATAGAGAGGAGTACACCTTCTTCTTCGGCTTGGTAGCTCTAAAGATGGATTTTCTGACTTATTTTCAGCTTTAGCAGCATTATTTGAAACAAAACTGGTATTTGTCAAATCCTGCAATGTTCTACCACCTGCAAAAATGATTTTCACAAATACTTATAAACATATATAAAGAGAAATGGGACATCCTCATATATTAACAGATATGGGATATTTAGTGGTTTGCAAATTACTGCCAGCAAATTTTTAAACTTAGCAATAATCAAGTTATAATTTTAAATATTACAATAATAGCACCAAAATTATTTGTGAATCGATTTTTTCCCAGCAATGAGAGGAAAAGAGACTTAAAATTTGAAACAAACTACCAAAGTAGACCATAACACTTTTATTCTGAAGTCACATACAGGCTGATAAAAATTCTTCACAGGTCAACCCTATTCACAGAATCATACAAATGATCACACATTCATTCAACATTTGTATCAACTGCTTACTCTGTGAAAGGTACCATGAGGAATACAGAGATGCAAGATGGCTCATCAGTCCTCTATCATGGCCTGTAACTCTAGATTTTTGCATTTCTTTTGTTTTAGTATTCCTTTTACCCAGAATTGCCTTATCAATCAAAATCCTAGTATTCTCTAACTTGAAAAGATATCTGTACCCCCATGTTCATAGCAGCATTATGTACAGCAGCCAAGACACAGAAACAACCTAAGTGTTCACTGATGGATGAATGGATAAAGTTGTGGGGTGTGTGTGCGTGTATGTTAATATTATATGCATATTACTCAGCTATTTGGAAATCCTACCATTTGAAATAACACATATGGAGCTTGAAGGCATTATGCTAAGTGAAATAAGTTATACACAGAAAAACAAATACTGTAGGATCTCTCTTACAGCAGGAATTTAAAAAAAAAGAAAAATCAAAACCAAAGACCAAAACCCCAAACCCAGAAAAAGAGATCAGACTTGTGGTTACCAGAGGTGGCAGGGGTGGAGAGAGGGCGGAAAAGAGGAAGGTAATCAAAAGGTACGAACTTCCAGGTATAAGATAAATATGTACTAGGAATACAATGTACAACCTCATGACTATAGCTAACACTGCTGTGTGGTATACAAGAGGGTTTAAGAGGGGGCGACTGGGGGGCTCAGTTGGTTGAGCATCTGACTCTTGATTTTGGCTCAGGTTGTGATCTCAGGATTGTGAAATCAAGCCCCACAGTGGGCTCCACACTGGGCGTGGAGCCTGCTTAGGATTCTCTCTCCCTCTCCCTCTCCCTCTGCTTCTCAACCCCACCCCTCCCTCTCTTAAAAAAAAAAAAAAGAAAAAGTTAAGAGAACAAACCCTAAGAGTTCTTATCACAAGGAGAAAACTTTTTTCTTCTCTCTTTTCTGTTTACTGTATCCATTTGACATGATGGATGTTAGCTGAACCTACTGAGGCAACCATTTCACAATACATGTAAATCCAACCATCATGCTGTATGCCTTAAAGTTATACAGTAATATCAATTATTTCTCAATAAAATAGGAAAAAACTTCTAGTATTCTACATACATGTATATTCAAATGTTAGTTTCCCAGTAGAAAATTTTGATTGATATGGGAATGTCCAATGTCACAAAACTTCTCATAAAGAAGGAACAACCTTAGGATCTAATGTGTAAAGGGGAAAAAAATGGGATAACTAATGGTATATATAGCATGATGTCAGGTGTAATTTTTAAATTCCATAGATTCAATTCTGTATGCACATGCCAAAAATGTTGACTGCAGTTCTTCTAGGTGATTGTTTTTCCTACTATTTTCTGATTCTCTACTTTCAATTTTCTGGAATGAGTATTATTTTAATAACTGGGGGGAAAGAAAAAGTAAACACTAAAGATAAAAATCTTACCTATCCTATAGGGCCTAAAATGCTACCTATTTCATGATGTCTTTGCGGGCTCCTCTTGTCCAAATCACTTCCCATATATCTGTTAAGCACATGTGTGCTTTTATGAGAGCATTTACCACATTTACCTTTGTTATTTTTAGATATATATATTCTGAGGAAAGGGATTTGGTATGACTGATTTTTTAATCCTCTAAAACACCAAGTCAGACAACTTTGTGGTAAAGGCTAAATCTGTTTTTTAGGTTATAAATATCCAAGACACTACTTTGTTATCTTCCTAAAATACTAAACTTTCTTTAAATTCCTTTATATTGTTTCTATAGATCAGGCGACACAGTTAAATACTGTTCCTAACGCCATAAAAATATCAGTTATAACAGAAAATACTTTACTGGTTAAGTGAAAAAAGACAATACATTTACTTGGTCACTTCAGCTGCTGACCTACCTATTCCTGATTTCTGTGTTCTCTGGTTGAAATTCCTCCCTTTCATCTTCTCATGGTCATCATCACTTACTTGAAAGACTGGTGAGCTCTCCAGGGCAAAATTTTCTTTTATCACCAGATTTTTACTAGGAGAAATACTCAGAGGTACTAAATCCTCATGCATGCTCTTAAAGGAAGAATCTTGTATGTTAGGTGAATATACCTGAGATAAAGATTTAAATGCCTCTTTGTAAAAGTCTGCCTTCATTTTGACAGCTCTCTCATTTGCTGAATTTTTTTCCTCATCAGTTTGTCCAGATTTAACTGATATTCCCTGGTCAGTGTCAGATACTACCTGCATTACCTTCTGGCTCTCTGAAGGACAGATGGTCTTCCTTTTCTTTGATTTAGATGCCGTTTTGTTTCCTTTTCTGCCCTGACACTCTCCTTCTTTTACCACTTCCACAAAAGGGATGTCTCTCTTTTCATTCAGAGTTGTAGAGCTTTCCTTTAGATTCTCCTGGAGGTCCATGTGCTTACCAGGATCAGAATCTGCTTCATTAGTAATGTATTTTAAATCTGATTCTAGGAAGACAGACGTCTGTAAAGAATCTGGTAACTGTGAAATAGATTTGTTTTTACCTTTTGCGAAAATCTTTGCCTTGCCTGATGATTCTTTCCCATGCTTTTTAACTAGTTTGTAAGGATTTGAAATTTGATCACAATTTTCCTTTTCATTACTATTGATTTCCATAGAGTATCCACTGATGAGATCTTGGCATTCAAGTCTTTGTTTAGATTTATTTACTTGAAAAGCAAGATCTTTTGTACAGATTTCTTGATCATGCACATCTTTGTCATTATCCCCATATATGTGGTACTTTTCAGAAATTATTTCTGTCTTCCGATTGACTTTCTGCCTAAGTTTCTTATTTATTTTTGGCTCATTTTGCTGAGCAGGTTGCGTTTCAGTCACATGCTTTTTCAAACCCACCACATTCTGTGTCTCATAATCATATAAATTTCCATTATTGTGGGTGAAAAGATAAGCTGTTTGTAATTCACTTGTGACTTCTAAGTTTTCAGAAATGGCTTCTTTACCTGTTTGGGTTAGGGAAAAGAAGTTACCTTCTTCTGGGTCACACACACCTTTTTTTTTTAACTCATTTACTCGGTTCATTTCCACAATTATTTCTGTCTTACGACTTACTTTCTGCCTGAGCCTCTTATTTATTTTTGATTCATTTTGCTTTGTAGGTGGCATATCAGTAACATGTTTTTTCACCCCCAAAATGTTTTGAGTCTCATAAGGACCTAAGTTCCTAACACCTCTGGTAGAAGGATCAGCTATCTGAAACTCATTTGAGTCTTCTAGGTTTTCAGGGATGATTTCTTTCTCCTTTTGGGTTAAAGAAAGTAAGTTATCTTTTTCTGGGTCATGTATGCCTTTGTCATCTTTCTCATATACTTGGTTGATTTTCGAAATTATTTCTGTCTTCCGACATATTTTTTGCCTAAGCTTCTTATCTATTTTTGATTCATTTTGACAAGCAGGTTGCATATCATGGACATGCTTTTCTACTCCCAGAACATTTTGAGTCTCATAATCATAGAGGCTTCCACTATCTTTGGTAGAAAGGGAAGGTGTTTGAAACTCACTTGGGCCTTTTACATTTTCAGGTATGATTTCTTTATCCTTCTGAGTTAGGAAGAAAGAACTACCCTTTTCTGGGAAATATACATTCTTATCTAAATGATTCACCTCAGAAATTATTTCTGTCTTCCGATTTACTTTCTGCCTAAAAGTCTTAGGAACTTTTGATTCATTTTGCTGAACAGGATACACATCAGTGATCTGCTTTTGCAAATCCAACACATTTTGGATCTCACGATCACACGGGTTTCCATTATCAATGGTGGAAAGAGCAGGTTTCTGAAACTCATCTGAAACTGTAAGGTTTCCAGAGATGGTTTCTTTATCCTCCTGGGCTTGGAAGGAAAAGTAACCTTTTCCTGGGCCATGCACATCTTTAGCAGTATCCCCATATACTTTGTTTGTTTCAGAAATTATTTCTGTCTTCCGATTTACTTTCTGCCTAAGCTTCTCATTTATTTTTGATTCATTTTGCTGAGCAGGCTGCATATCAGTGACATGCTTTCTCAAATCCAACATATTCTGGGGCTCATACTCACATAAACTTTCATTATCTTTGGCGGAAAGATCAGCTGTTTGAAATGCACTTGTGACTTCTAGGTTTTCAGAAGTGGTTTCTTTATTCTTTTGGTTTGAGAATAAGTTACCTTTTTCTAACTTAGGAATCACAAATGTCTGTCTAGAAGCTTTACTTTTATGATAAGCTAAAGAACTCTGACCTATATCAAATTTATCTGAACTCTGGGAGAAGGAGTATGCTTCCTCTTGCTCATTTGTTACATGTATTCTTTTCTTTCTTTTATTACATTGTGTATTTTGTCCGTCCTCTTGATCAAAGCCATTATGAAGGGTTTCTTTCTTCAGTATGTTCAACTGAGTCAGCTGCTCAGTATTGAAAATAAAATTTGGATCTTCTGAATCCCCTTTGCTATTCAAGACAACTGATCTTTTCTCTGGTCCATTTTCAATCTTTTCCTCAATATTGATATCTGAACTATTTTTAAATTGTCTCTTTGATCTTTCTCTCTTTTTCTCAGAGCTTGAATCTTTCACTTTTCTGAAAGTTTTTATTCCACAACCATTTGATTTTTTATCACTTTTATTTTTAGTCCCTGTTGAAACTGTAACAATTTTGCTTACTTCACTAGCAGTTAAATCCATGTCAGCATCATACACAGTTTTCTGCAACTGAAAGTCATCACTACCCTGAATTGGATTCACGTACTCTGCAGTAGGCTCACTTGTAGACTCAGATGAGTCAGGAAGGCATTGTATGTTTCCTTGCATTTTAATATTCTTTTCATTAGTATGATCATTTATTTCATTATTCCAATTTAATTCTGGACTTAAAATGTGTTGTTGATCCAAGTCTGTCCCATGAGAACTGTCAACAGAAGGATTATTTGATTCCTGAGATGACACATGTTTTTTCCTTTCCGTTACATTACTGAGAGATGGTTTCTCCTTTCTGTGGCTGATTGACTGGGCATTTTTCATCTCGCTCATCGGAGAACTCATGGAATTTTGGTCTGAGTATAAATGACCTTCTATAAAATAAAGGGAAAGAAAATTTGGAAATAAGTAATGACAAGGAATCTGTTATTTTAAAACAAATTAGATTAAAAAGCTGTTTCACAGAAAGGATTCTGACAATGTGTTCTGTTCAGATACTTAGAATTTACGCTGATAAAAATAAAGTAGAAATGATCAGAGTATTCATAAGTCATATTTTACATTTGTATCTATGGAAAATATATATACTAAGAATTCACTCTGCCTTGCCCCAACAGTAGAGTATAGCTGATAGTAAAGCCATTATCATATATTTCTAAAGTGGGAGGAGGCCAGCAAATGAACCCAAATAACAGTGATGACTCTGATAAAGATTACTATCAAAAGGCTACCAGCAGGCAGCTAAAGTTTATATAAATTATATATACACACATAAATTTTTATAAAGGAAAAATAATTGTAAGCTCTAAATGAAATATACCTATGGTTCCATAATCCAATCTGCAAATCTATGATAAATACATCAGCCAGACTCCCCTGAAGGATTATTATTTTAGAAATAACCATGTAAATAAAACATAAGTGTCATCATTTTCTCTGGCTCAACCATTATCCAGGCTCAAGTTTTTGCTTTGGTTATGATCTTGAAAAAGTCACAAAAATCTATTTAGACCCTCAGTTTTTTTGTCTATGAAAAGGAGAAGATGAAACTAAATAAATATATGGTATCTTTCAATTTGTAAGCTAATAAGATACCAAGGAAAGCTCTTTAGGCTGACTCATTTCTAAATACTACTCGCAGAACAACAGCATTAGCCCATGGTGGATAAGACATCTGTCAGCATGTTTACTTAAAAATTAAATTTTTTACCAGCAGTTTTAAATGGTGGAAGTTAGCAAATTTATAACATAAGAGATCTAACTTATTAACTGTTTATACACCATGGGCCTCAAGAAAAAGTCTGATGAATATAACTTTTTAATACTGATACTCAAAATTAATTTTAAAAATTTCACCTTTGGGAAGCATATCAACAATAGAAAAAATATATCTGAATCATGTAAGCCACACATATCATGATTATTTTCCTTAAGAAATAACAATTCCAAGTTATACTGACTTGATAAAGGTTGTCTTGTTGATACAGAAGAGGGACTGTCAGGTGATATCTTTGATATAACATTGTCGTCATATTGCATTTTCTCTTTATCTTTATCATCATCATCATCATCATCATCATTTGAAGTTAACGGAACCCTAAAGGCAAGTGGAAATGAATGAGAAATTTAGTATTTTACAAAAATTACTTACAAAATTACGTGGATAGTTCTTTTTATATTCCATTTGTTTAAGATCCAACTGCAAACCCACTCTGGTACCTTTTTGTTCTTATGGTATCTTATGTTCAATGAAGACAATTACACGTAGGAAAGAGATAGTTTCTAATAGTATAGAACCTGGACTAAAACAGGAATACTTCTTACCCCATAGCCCCAGTGGCCTCAAAAAGAGATAACTGATATAATCACTGGTTGGGCTATTAGGATAATAAGACTAATGAAATGAATAAACTTCAAACATACTTACAAATACTCATATATAATACTTACAGCTTTCTTACAATTAATTTTATGGAATACCCAAAACTCTTTTTCTAGTTTCAAACAAGTACAACTGTATATAAAGTTAAGTGTGAACTAAAGTTTGCTATATTTCCAAAAGGCATCCATGTAAACTAAAGCCATGTTCCTGGAGTAGTTATATCTATTTGGCTGGTGGGGGGGGGGGTTGGACATAGAAACCCACAGAAATAATTAGATAAACTGACCTTGAATTCAAAGAATGAGGGTTAATATCCCTCAATGATAAAGATTTTGCCCTGAATGCCAAATATATCACAGATACATAAGAATTATTGATAATGGTAACAATAAATATTGATAAATATTTGTTAAAAATTTAAAGTCAACTATTAGAATAGCCATTGGGAGGAAATTTCTATGCCACTTGAAGAAATAAGTTAACAAAAATAAACAGAGAGGAGAGAGGTTCTGCTTCTCATAATGGACAAATCAGCCCTATCAAACATAATGATGATAAATTCTGGGTAAAATATTTTTTAAAATTACCTGAAGTAACTGGAGAGTAAACAAAAAGCAAGTAGATAATAAAGGGGGGTTAACACTTAAAAAAAGGTGAGTTTATAACTTCAGCCACTGCCACATTTTTAAAAAGTTAGAAATCTATATTCTTATTGATTCAAGAATTAAGGACAATTAAAACAGATGCAAAAGGGTGTGTGATGGGGGAAATAACAGGAGAGGTAGAGAGGGGAGCCCCAAATTTTGTGTGTAAACTCCCCCACCCGCCATCTCTGGCTGACTCATAGATTACATATATGTGAGGAAGATTCCAACCAGCTCAGCTAAGGATAAAAGGACCAAAATGAGATTAGCCACGTTAACAGACAGGTGAAGTATATCTCAAGCATCAGCCTTCAGTTCAGTCATGATCCCAGAGTCCCAGGATAGAGCACCACATCAGGCTCCCAGCTCAGCCGGCAGTCTGCTTCTCCCTCTGACCCTCCCCCTTCTCATGCTCTCTCTCTCACACTTTTTCTCTTTCAAATAAATAAAATCTTTTTAAAAAAATGCAGGAAGCAATATGAAAAAACAGAAGAGTTAAACATGTGTGTAATTTAAATGAATCTTGACTACACAAAACAATGACAGTAGTAATTTGTGGGATTAAAATATATGTATCGTATTAAAGTGTTAAAAAAATCTAAGGACGAATGTTGCTATCACTAGAGTAGGAACAGTAGAAGAAAACAAGTTAATAGATAAGAAAAATTAAATAATGGAAAATTGTTTTTAGAGAAAAAAAGTATACAAAACAAGTTGCTCAAACAGAAAATAACTAGATCTCAGGTATAAATCCAATTATATTGTCAACGATATTTAATACAAACATGCTAAATATTCTAATTAAAAGAAATGTTACAATGAATTCATTTTTTTAAAAAAAAGAACTTATATGCATCTTAAATATAATAGAGTTTGAAAGTAAAGTTATAGAGAAAGATAAACCAAGGAAATGTTATATCAGACAAATAGACTTTAAAGCAAGAATCATTTCTAGAAATAATTCATACTGATAAAACAAGTCTTCAGGAAAACAAATCAATCCTAAACTTATATGCATCTACTAACAACTTTAAAATACATAAAGCAAAAATTGACAAAACTGAAAGGAGAAATAGAGGAATCCATAATCATAGTGGAAGACTTTAATGCATTTCTCTCAGTAACTGATAGAATAAATAGACAAGAGAAGCAAGAAGGATATGGAAATTCTGAACAATATAATCAATAAACTTGACACAACTGACAAACATAAAGTACTGCATCCAACAACCACAAAATACATTATTTTTATGTGCATCTAAAATATTTACCAAACTAGACCAAGTTGTGTCCTAACGCAAGTGTTAATATATTTCAAAAGACTAAAGTCATTTGATCTATGTTTTGTAACTACAATGGAAATCGGCTAGAAATCAACAATAAAAAGTAATTAGAAAAAAAAAATACCCAGCTGATTAGAAATTTAATATGCTTGTTAGTGATCCATGGGTCAAATAATGTATCAGAACAGAAAGTAGAAAATATTTTGAACTCCATGATAATAAGGATATGGCATATCAAAAATTGTGTGGTGCAGCTAAAGCAATACTTACACAAAAATAAGCCTTAAATACATATTTTTAAAAAAGAAAGCCTAAAAATTAATAATCCAAACTAGCTCAAGAAACAAATAATAACAGTAATAATAAAAGTTTTAATTGAAAAGAAAGAAAAAGCAAAATAGGAAGAAGAAATAATAAGAAGCAGACTAAATGCAACAGAAAACAAATATACTAAAAAGATCTACATAGCCCAAAAGATGATTCATTTAGCGAAGATAAATAAAACAATAAATCCCTAGAGCAAAACTAATCAAGAAAAAAATTTATGAAACACCAATAGCCAATATTAAGGAAGAAAAAGAGAACATCACTACATACCCTACAAACATTAAACAAGTAACTAGAGCTGTTATGAACAACTATATGCCAATAACTTGATATTTTAGATGAAATGGACAAACTTTATGAAAAATTAACAAACCTGACATAAGAAAAAATTGAAAATCTGAATATTCCTGTATCTATTAAAATGGGATGTTATCAAAAACCTTTCCACAAGAAAACTACAGGCCCAGATAACTTCTCCCAAAGCTTTAAAGGAAAAAAAATATTTACACAAATACTTAAAGAAAACAAAAAAGAAATGCACTTATCAATTCAGTTACCATGACCAGCATAATATAAACACCAAAACTTGACAAATTATTAAAAAAAAAAAGATGTTTTATATTTATTGTAAGATTTTATTTGTTTATTTGACAGAGAGAGACACAGCTAGCGCGAGAGGGAACACAAGCAGGGGGAATGGGAGAGGAAGCAGGATCCCAGAGGAACAGGGAGCCTGATGTGGGGCTCGATCCCAGGATCCTGGGATCATGCCCTGGGCCGAAGGCAGATGCTTAATGACTGAGCCACCCAGGCGCCCCTAAAACATCTTTATTATTAACATACAATGAAAAATCCTTTAAAAAATTAGCAAGTAAAATTTAGTGATATATCAAAGGGATGTATCATCAGGAGCAGTTCATTGCAGAAGGTGATTTAATATTCAAATATCAATCCTTAAAATTCATTACATTAATAGAAAAAAATATTTAAAATAATTAATAGAAAAAAAGAGAAAAGTAATATATTCTTGATAGTGACATAAAAAGCATTTGATAAAATTAAGCCATTCATGAAAACCAGGAGTACAAAGGAACTTCTTTATTTGTTAAAGAGAATCTATAAAAACCCAAAAGCAAACATATTAAATAATGGGAACATAAGAATGTCCATCATTAGTACTTTTATTAATTACTGACAAAAAGTAGTCACTGTAACAAGAAAAAAATTAAAGGCCTACGAACTGAAGGGGAGAAGGAGAAACTGTCCCTATTTGTAAATAATAAAATTGTAGAAAATGGAAAAAAAAAACTACAGATAAACTATTAAAATCAATAGCAAGGTCACTGGAAACAAGGTCAGTACTCAAAAATTAATTGTATTTCTATATACTAGCAACAAGAAGAAAATGAAATTTAAAAACAGTAACATTCAGAATACCACTAAATACCTAATAAGTAGGAAAAATCTAAGATGTGCAATAACTAGTCAAGAAACTATAAAATTGAGAGAAAATATGTAATATCTAAATAAATGATGATATACTATGTTCATAGATAGAACACTCAATTTTATTAAATGTCCATTTTCCCCAAACTGAACTACATTCTACGCAATCCCAAACAAAATTCCAAAGGAGAGAGAGAGAGTGTGTGTGTATAAGTGTGTGTGTGTGTGTGTGTGTGTGTGTGTGTGTGTATTAACTGGCAAGTTGATTCTAAAATTCACTTGGAAATGCAAAGGTGCCAAAAGAGCCAACATAATATTCAAGAACAAAAACATAAATAAATAAAATGGAGACCCAAACTATCAAATATTGACTTATTATAAAGCTAGTAATTAAGATGATGTAGTATTGACAAAACAACTCATGTAATAGAATAATGAGTTCAGAAACAGATCCATATACACACCCAGTCATACAAAGTCAACAGGATTTCCACATGAAATAAATAAATTATGACCTTTCCCTTACATCATACCCCAAATTCTAGGTAAACTGAAGATCTAAATGTAAAAGGGAAAATCCTAAAGCTTGCTATTGATTGACTGATATTCTTCACAGTATAATTCAAGCTTTTAAAAAAAACCTAAGGGAATGCCTCATGGCCTTCCAACTGGTAAAGATTTTCTTAAGAGGCGATAATAGTACAGAGAGTAGTAACCATGGGGGGGCAATAGATAGATGAAGATATATAGATATATAAGTTAGATTTTTATAAAGAACTTCCGTTCATCTAAAGACCATTGAGAGAGTGACGCGGCAAGTCACAGAGTAAAAGATATTTGTAATGCACAAACAATTTACACACAATGTATAGAAAGAACTGCAAATCTGTAAAAAAAAAACAAAAACAGACAACCTAATAGAAAGAAAATAAACACATATAAACAGGTGTTTACTTTCATTAATAATCACAGAAATTAAAATTAAAACCTCAATGTAATACCCCTCAATATGGCTAAACTGAAAAAGACAGACAACAACAAGTGTTGTTGCAGATATAGAAAAGCAGGAATTATATACTGCAGTACGCAAGATAATGAAGATAGAAATAGTTATCAGATTTATTCAGCTAACGACATGATGCCAGTGGGGACCTAGGAGAAAGAAAGAAAAGAACCAAAGAGTAGCAGGATACTACAGATGCTTGTGGTTATTGAATTGATGGGTAAGTCTCCTTGCAGCCCTGGAGATACAACCTATAGCAAGAAACTACAGACCATCTCATTCCTACCTTACCAGACAACTACACATTGATGAAACCCAAACATTGTACAACACACACAAACACTGAATGTACTACATAAAAATCTAAACACTCTGAACCAGTATAATTCAAATCCATGAAACTAAAGGTTCGCCTTTGCCTCTTTCTTCTCAAGAGTCTATGGGAAAGCTGAATATTATTTTAGCTCTACTGGGTTATGCCTTCAATTTCTTTTATTGGTACAATGTTAACAAGTATTTCATTATTTATTTTAAAATGTTTTTCTATGTTTCAAGAAAGAATACCAAATAAAAACTATTCAGGGGCGCCTGGGTGGCTCGGATGGTTAAGCGTCTGCCTTTGGCTCAGGGCGTGATCTCAGGGTCCTGGACTCCCTGCTGGCTCAGTGGGGAGTCTGCTTCTCCCTCTCCCTCTGCCTCTCCCCCTGCTTGTGTGCATGCTCTGTCTCTCACTCTCAAATGAATAAATAAAATCTTTTTTAAAAACCAAATATTCAAAGTCTTATTTAGCTAGAAGTGTACAAGTATTTAAGTTTGAAGCAATTACCTTGCAAATGGAAGACGCATCAACTTGCACTGTTTACTGACCCGTTTCTTCTTGCTAGTCGGCAGTGGAAAGGGACTCTGATGAAACTGTTTTTGAAAAGAATAAAGAAAACAAAAAGGAAAAATAATTTCTAATCTCATTAAATGTTTGTTATTAAAGCACCTAACTATACAAGTACACCAATAGTAATAGAACAATTCTTGCATTAGTCTTCAATAGTCGAATGAGAATAATGTGATAAGGTTAAACATAATTCAACCTTTATCATGTCCCCAAAGGCCATCATTACTAATATTTTGGTATACAAACTCCCAAACGGTCTTCTCTGCATATGAATAAATACATGTGTGTATACCCACACACATGATATCTCTACATAAATATTCAATATGCTTGTGTCTTCATATGTATTATGTAATATATTATCGCATTTTATAATCTATTTTTTAATGATCTTTAAAATTAAAAGTCTGGGTGATTTTAGTGTATCTTTTAAGTTTTTGCTTATTTATATTTTCTAATTTTTTGAACATTTTCTGAACATGTTTTAATTATTTAATAAAGACCATAAAATTAGGCAACCCACAACCATGTTTTCCTATTACAGTGCTAACCTGTAATAGAAACAGGAGTATGGCCAAATTGACAAGCTAATTTTAAAATTCACATGGAAATGCAACAGACCCAGAATAGTTAAAACAACTTTGAAAAAGAACAAAGTTGGAGGGCTGTGATAATTGCGATAGTATAGTATTAGCATACAGACAGACAAACAGATCAATGAAATACAAGAGAGTCCAGAAATAGACCCACACACACTTGGTCAAAGGTGCAAAAGCCAAATGGGGAGCCTAGACTTCCATATTCACAGGCTATTAACAAGGCCAACTCTACTTCAAACCAGGGGTACTGTCTGAAAAGGTCAAGAAGAAAGGAGGACAGCCCAGTGGTAATAAGGATACCCCCTGTACCAACAATGTCAGTGGAGAACACATGGGGACTCTAGACTTCCATTCTTACTTGGTAATAACGGGGAGTGTCTCTTCCTCTCCTCTACAGTGGTAACAGAAGAGGTCTAGTAGAAAGTCAGGATTTTCACCACTCTTCAACAGTAACAACCTCCCCCTTCATAATTCCCACAATCTTGCTGTCAGTGGAGGCCAGAAAGTCATGAGGCACCCCCGTCTGTCCCAGTCAGGGTGGTGTCAGCCTGAACTCCAAGCCCCATCCATCAATTAGGAGACATGCCTTCCAGGGTGACAACAGAAGCTGAGTAGAGAACCTAACCTTTGACCCCCTCCAACTTGGCAGTCGGTGGCACTTCACCACTGGCATAATGTCAGAGGGGGCCTGCTAAAATTGAAGGTTTAAATAAGATCTGGAGATTCTTAATATAATGCCTAAATGTCTAAGATATAATAACTTATCACACCAAGAATTAGGAAAAGGCCTAAATTTGAAAATACTAAATATGAATATGAAAAGATAATCAAGACACCAACACCAAGATGATACAGATGCTGGAATTATCTAACAAGGATTTTAAAGCAGCCATCATAAAAATGCTTTAATAAGCAATCACTAACATGCTTAAATGAGAAAACAGAAAATCTCAGCAAAGAAACTAAGTCTCAGCAAATAAAGAAAAAATATAAAGAAGAACCAAATGGGAATTTAGACCTGAAAAATACAATAACCAAAATAAAATAAATTAAAAACTCAATGGACTCAAAAACAAAGGTAAGGGGGAAATCTGTGAACTTGAAGATAAAGCAACAGAAAGCACCCAATCTGAGCAAGAGAGAAGAGACTGAAAAATAATTACGAGGTTCAGGGATTTATGGGACAATAACAAAAGATAGAACCCTCATGTCACTGAAGTCCCAGAGGGAGATAAAGAGGGCAGACCTGAAGAAGTTTTAGAGAAATAATGGCTGAAAATGCCCCAAACTTGGCAAAAGAAACTAATCTGCATATTCAAGCTGAGTGAACCCCAAAAAGGATAAATTCCAAGAAATCCATGCCAGGATATATCAGGGTCAAATTTCCCAAAACTAAAGACAAAAATCTTTCAGAGCAGTGTAAAAAAAATGGTACCTTCCTACAGAGTTAGGAATAAAAAAAAATAAAGAAAGCATCTGATTCAGTTAAAGAACAATAAAATAAACCACAGGAAAGAAGAAATAACTTATTAATAACTTATTACTAAGATAAAAGCAAAAATTAATTAAGTTTGAAACACCAAAATAGAATCAAAAACTAAAAAAAAAAAATTAAACCCAGAAGACGGTTCTTTTAAAGGAAAAAAAAAATTAGAAAAACCACAACTACCTAACCTAGTGGGGCAAAAAACCGACGAAAAGCCCAAATATAAAAAATAGTCAACTGGGAAAATAAAACACAAACAAAATTTTAAAATGACAGACTATTATGGCCAACTCTGTGCAAATCAATTTGAAAACATGAATGAAATAATTTTCTAAGTAAATATAATTCAATAAAACTGACCATGAAATAGAGAAATTTTCCTAAGAAAACCAATATCCATAGAATAAATAAAGTGAACAAAGAGCAACCCTTCCTTTCAAGAAAGACCCAGGTTTCACAGACAAATTCTACAAAGCATTTAAAGAAAAAATAATTCTAAGACTATATCATTTATCTAGATCACAGGAAAAAGAAACATCCAAATTCTTTTTATGAGTTCAGTATTTATCACATTTTTATCAATGTCTAAAAGACTGTGTAATAAGAAAACCTTACTTATGAATAACAATTTAAAAATTCCTAACAAAATACAGGCAAAAAAAATTTAGGAATGCAATAATAAATCATTTCTGAAATTTATTCCAGAATTGCAAAATTAGGAAAGCTACTAAAATGTCATCATATTAATACATCTAAAAAGAAAGACCATATGATTATCACCATAGATGCTAAAAAAGTAATGTAAAATACATTATTTATTTTTATTTAAAAAGATAAATAACAGAAGTAGTATAAGATAAATACACACATTACCCTTAAAAAAAAGGATAATTTTTAATGGGGAAACACTATCCAACATTTTATTAAAATTTATTGCTTTCTAGTATGTCCTAGACATTGGTGGGGTATAGACAAAAATCCTATACTCAAGAACCTTATGTTCTGGTGAGATGAATAATAAAATTAATGAGTAAAATGATATGTCATACAGTGTTAAGTGATAAGAAGAAAAATTAAGGCAAGAAAAGCAGAATATGAAATGTTGGGGCGGGGGTGGGGAAGGATTCAGATTTATATAGGGTTGCCAGGAAAGGCTTGACTGAAGTCACTTTTGAGTCAAGATTTGAAGTAAGGGAGTAGGCCATGTGAAGGAAGAACAAGTCCAAAGGCCCTGAGGCGGCAGCTTGCCTGTGTTTGAGGAGTGGAAGGAGGTCTATGGATTGAAGATGTTAAAGAGTGGTCAATGAGGTGAGAGAAAGATGTTAAAGAATGGTCAATGAGGTGAGAGAAAGATGTTAAAGAATGGTCAATGAGGTGAGAGAAAGAACATGAGTTTCAGTTTTCAGACAATAACGGGCAACAGATGACATGGGAAGCCACTGGAGAGTTTTCAGCAGAGACTAATGTTTTAATGGGCTCTCTCTGGCTGCTATGCTGGGAAGAGAATATAGAGGCAAGCGCAGAAGCAAGAAGCCCAAGTTGGGATGCCACCCCAAGAACTTGGGTAAGAGAAAACAGTGGCTTGGATGGGTAGTGAAAGTCAGGGTTATAAGAAGTGGTAAAACTCTGGACTGATTTTTAGAGCAGCACGAAAAGGATTTGCTAAAGGATCCAATAAGAGGTGTAAGGGAAAAATAGGAAAACAAAATTGCAATTATCTGAGAGGAAGACCCCAAAAGGAACTGGTTTGGTGGCAAATGTAAAATTTAAAAGGAATGCCAAAAAGGTAGTTGGCTAGGTATTGTCTGGAGTTCAAAGGAGATGGGCAGGCTGCAGGTACAAATTTGGGAGTCATGAGTATTTAACAATAATTAAATCCATGAGAATGATGAATCATTTAGGGAACAAGTGTGGATAGAAGAGAGAAGTCCAAGAACTGAGTTCTGGGGTAACCAAAATTTAGCAGTCAGGAAAATAAAGAGGAACCAGCAAACAGACTGAAAAAGAACAATCAGAGAGGTAGGAAGAAACTTAGGAGAGTGTAGTATTATAAAAGTCACATGAAGGCCAACATAAGGACCAAGAAATATCTAGAGGTTTTCATAATGTGGAGATCAATTTTCAGAAGAGCACTTTTAGTGGAGTGGTGGTGAAATCCCAACTGGGTTCAAGAGAAACTGGAGATAGTATAAATAATTGTCTCAAAGAGTTTTGCTATAAAGGAAAAAAATGAGAGAGTAGCTGGGGGTGGGAGATGAGTAAGAGGTTTCATTTTTGTTTTTTTAAAAGATGGGAGATAGGAGATGACGTTTTTGCATCCTGATGGGAATAATCTAGAAGGGAGGGAAAATTAATAATGCAAGAGGAAAAGGCATTCTATACTAATGTCAAGCCAACAGCAACACACAACCCAAGTGTCCAACCCAGAGCCTAGTTAATAGAAGTCCATTCTAGATCTATCTTAAGCAGCACTAAAAAAGAATGAGGAAGCATTCCTTGTAATCATATGGAGAGATCTTCAAGATATGTCACATTAAAAAAAGTAAGCCATAGAACAATTAGGGACAGTATATTACCTTTTGTGTAAGAAAGAAAATTAAGAAAATATTTATGTTTTTGTTTTAATATAAAGAAACAAAGCAGTTACCCATATGAGGTGTGGGGAGCAGAAAGGAGAAAGAACAAAGTAGCTAAAAGCAGAATAGAAACAAAAGAAGTTTTCCTTCAATATTTTGTTATATTGTTCTGATATTAGAATGTCTACATTCCCCACATCCTCTCCCCCAACTAAAAAGAAAAGGAACTGCAAAACTCAAAACTTGATATGCAAAGTTAGTCTGTTAAATATTAAGTCCAAGAAAGCGGACACCAGGGTTGTATGCTGTCCCTTCACCCTCCAGCTTCTGCATTTACTCTCTTTTTCTTCTGCTAAATCCAGATGCTGATCTCAGCTCTCTTTGAGTTCTCCAAAGAGAAATACACAAAAAGCATCTGGGAACAATGCTGACTTTACTAAAGATTTTTTTAAAGAACTAGTGGAAGGAAGGAGCTTTATATCACATAGTTCACAACAAACAGTTTGGCAAAGTTTTTAGGGCTAACTGTTCTCCAAAGTTCCCCCAGGTCTTGCTAATTAATTAATTAGTTTCCTTCTCTTACTCTCCAAGCCAATTCCTGTACTAACTCTACACTCCCCACTGCTATGTCTGATTCTAGTCTTAGTAATTTATTCAAGGCGATTTGATTCAACCCTGCAAGCTGATCACGAAACAGAGCTCCCTCCCTTGATTTTTCCTACCCACCCCCCACCCAGTGAATGGCATCTCTTTTCCTTAGAGGGTACTAAATGTATAAGGCGCATCTCTGCTCACTGGTTGTACTAGGTATCAAATTTATAATAACGCTAGAAGCTACACGTCCTGTGAACATTATTCTACAGGGACATTTATGCAAATCCTTTCTTTATCCAAATGTGGATTAAATTAGGTGATAAAGTATGTACTCTTTGGCTAGCTTTTATAAAACTTCTGACAAAGGAACTAAACGTTGTTCACATAGGTTGAAAGAGTTCCTACCTTTTTACTACAAAGACTATGTATTTACGAGCCCTAAAAATTACTTTTAAAAGTTTTTAAAAGGAGAGATTTGCAGAAAATTTAGAAAACACAGGAAGATATACACAGAATAATAAAAAAGTAATGACAGCTAACATTTATTGCACTCTTCCTATTGCCAGGACACATTTAACGCTTGCCACATTTAATGATTAATTGCTTGCCACATTTAACGATTACAGTAATTCTTTTTGGATATACTACCATTATCTACACCATGCAGAAGAAGACACTAAAGTTGAAAGAGTTAAAGGCCAAGGTCACAGGACCAGGAAGTAACAGAGCTGGGATCTAAATATAGGCAATTCCATTTAAAAGCTGCCCTCTAAAGCACTTCTCCAGAATCTATCAAGAAATTTACATAAAATTGGGACTTCACTAACCTTTCTTCAGTTTATTATGTATATTTTGCCTTCTCATTCGTTATTAACTCCTGGCATTTATTTTCCCTATTTAGATAATTGAGTTAATTTCACTAATATTTGGCCCTTTTCCCTTCCTCATTTTTCTAGTGATTTGATTTTCCTCATGATAGATCATAAGAGCTATTTAACTATTAATCTTAATGCTTTATCTGCTATTTGTTTAATTTTCCCAGTCTGCCACCGGCCTTTAATTTTGATGATTTTTAGCCTTCTAAAAAAATTTTTTTCTTGAGAAAATCCATCAATAGCTTCCTTTATGGCTTCTATCTTTCATCTTTGTTTCTAGGTATAGAAAGGTCTCTCTCATCTAACATGGATTTATTTGTAATTTCTTCTTACCTTATATATCCTCTTTTTTATTTAAATCCATCTAAAATTTATTTTAGAGAATGGAATATGGTAGGATCTTCTATTTTTTTCCCCCAAATAGTTTTTCAATTGTGCCCACCCTTTTTTTAATAATACAAATTCTTTCCTAATTTGAAGTACTACCTTTTTATGAATGTCTTCCATGTTTTTAGTGGTTAGGGGCCATTATGTTCCACTGAACTGTCTATTCCTATGTTCTAACCAAAATCTAATTTTTATACAAAAATTTCAATAACCAATTATACCAAATGATAATGTGCTATTAGCCAGTTAAAATTAATATTATCATCATTTCTTTGCACAAAGCTTAAAATATGAATCTCTAACCTTGATGCTACTGAATCGCAATTATCCTTAGTAATGATTAAAAAATTACACTACTGGGGCGCCTGGGTGGCTCAGTCGTTAAGCGTCTGCCTTTGGCTCAGGGCATGATCCCGGAGTCCTGGGATCGAGCCCCACATCAGGCTCCTCTGCTGGGAGCCTGCTTCTTCCTCTCCCACTCCCCCTGCTTGTGCTCCCTCTCTCGCTGGCTGTCTCTCTCTCTGTCAAATAAATTTAAAAAATCTTAAAAAAAAAAAAAAATTACACTACTTACACATAAACTCTACTTACCTCAGAAAGAGTGCTCATTTCAATTGCAGTTATCAAATTATTGTTCATGAGTGCTTCTATTTCTATGAGCTTCTTATTCTGTATGTGTAAAATAAAGACCTCTTACATCAATTAAGATTCAGGGTTTATTATATCATACATTTATGGATATCACCAGCTGAGAAGACTTAGAAAATAACTGAGATCATATCAAGCTAAAAAGGTGCTACATTTTATAGTTCAAATAAACCCCCCACACATACACCTTGATTGCTTTTGAGCTCTCAATTATAAATTTTCCTAGAAACATTTCTCTATCTTCTCATAATAGTACTACATCCCATGGCAAGTGAACATAGTTTGTCAGGCAATTTAACACTCATAAATAGATCAATTTTTCCATTATAAATTAATTTCTGCTCATTTGAGTTAGATCTATAGTTGCAGCCTAGCTGACTATTGGCTCTTCCTGACCTGTCTGTGGACAGAGTTGAAAGTTGGAAGAGAAAGCAGTGACTACATTCTTCATTCTATTTGGCATGTAGCCAGGGGAATGCTGGGGCTAAAAGAGAGTACAAACACTCTGGGAACTCCCCTACTTTCATTGGAAGAATTATGTCCATCTTCTTAAAATGTATTAATGCACCAAGCTTTGCTAATGATAAGCAACCAAATGTTGATCAAGGTATTATATCAGCTTGCAGAGCCCCAAGTGTACATTTAGAATGTAGATTTAAGACACCTATTTAATTATCCATTAACAGTTTGTTCATTAACATGACATACTCTTTCAATTTCAATGATTTTTCACAATGATTGGAGATTTGAAAAACATTTTTAGAGCTTCTATAATAATATAATAATTATTCTATAATTTAGAATCCAAACACAATAAAGTTTCCATACCAAATTATTTAGTTTTAGGCGAAGAAATGTGTTCTCAAAATTCAGCTTCTCCACTTCTTTTTGCAATAGCGTCTTGTCGGTTGCAATTCTTCGAGAATTCTCTTTCTCTCTACTAAGAGCCTGAGCTAATGCCCTGTTGTTGTGCTTTAAAGAAATTTTGAAAATAGAAGAATTGTCTGTAAAAAAATTTTAAAAGTTAATATTGAACTTACATCTTCATAAGTTTTCATATCCTTAATGAAACTATTTTAGGCAAAAAATGTTGTAAGTTTTAACTAAAGGTTGGAAAACAATAGAATGACAGTATAGATGTAGTTTTGAAAAAAATATATCCAGAGTTTGGATCTGCAGAAATAAAAGCTAGACAGAAGATGAAGAATAAAAGAGCTGTGAGGAATGCAGACTATTGTGAATACAGAGTTAAGGATAAAAGACGTCTAGGATAGACACAGTATCCCAGATAATTAGACCAGTCACAAAAACTCGATCTTGATACCTGTTGCCCTACCTGCCTTCCTACTTCGACTAGGAGGTAGAATGGAGAAGCTGATTCCAAAGCTCTAACTGGAGATATCCCATAGGTACTAGGGTAGCCAATCTGTCAAAATTTTAAAGCCAGTTTCTGTGACTCCAGAAAATTGAAAATTAAAATTAACAAATCAGTTAATGCTCCCAAATTCCATTTTTCAAAATCTTGAGTGAAAGGGAGCATACTTACTGTAAGGTTGGACAGATCATCTAAACACTGTTGGATCTTCTACTCCACCCTAAATAACCAACTCTTAATTCGAGGCATTTACTGCAATCTAAATTTGACCCCTTCTCTTTACAAGCACTATGTAAATATAATTTAAATCAGAGATGTTTCCGTGTTTTTAGCAGAGAAATTTAATTGTGAATTCCTTGGTAAAGCTCACCTTAAATACAGTGTGTTTCCTTAATACACAGAAAATATACTTATATTTTCATAATTTTTATTTAAATGCCACTATTCAATAACATAGCCCACTGAATAGAAATATAGTATCTATAAAATACGTTTATAAAAGTAATAATATTTTTTAAATATTCAGGGAATGTTTGGGCATCTAAAAAACAGGGTCCAAAAAAGTACCTTATCTTTGGCATAGAGAAAGTAGTTTCAGACAGCCACCTTTGACACAGTAAATGAAAACAGACTAGAACTGGTTTTGCACTCCAGAGTTAAAGGATAATAATATTTTCCTGTTGCACTCCTCAAACACAATATGTTCCTTCATAACAGGTGTACAATCGTCCTGCCAAACAGGGCAGGAAATAGCCACTGTACGAGGGGGTCTAACATACCACATGACCCTAGACACCTGGGTAGGAGCAACATTAAGATTTAAAGATACTCAGAAAGTTCAGCTATTTCACAGGGCATGCACAATTACTCTTCACAGGGGCTATATCAGCAGGAAACCTCTCCTACTCCTGCTAAGATGGATACAAACCACTGAGATAATTTTCAGAAGTGATGAGAATTTATCTTGGTAGTTTTTCCCACTTTTTTTCCCCC
>NW_024423343.1:34220968-34576392 GCF_017311325.1 Ursus maritimus
CCCCCTCATAAAATCTTAGTTCCAGAATCCATGCGACCCTATCTCCAAAATGCTCAGTAAGCTTTAGCTATAGAAAATCACCCACTACAACACTCTTATTTGGGTCAACCACATCTAGATCACCCATCATCCTATTGCTACAGCATGCTAGAACAATCTGTCACTTTTTTTTAGCTCTTTTCTGGAAATGTCACATTGGTATTTTCTTTGCTGTGTAGGAGGTAGCTGCCTTACGCTACCCCAGCCTTACTCCTGAAAATTCTGCTGTCACCACTGAGGGTAAATCATCATAACCACTCAAGTAATAGGAGTTGCAGGATACAGGAAGGATTGAATGGACAAAATGTATCTGTTAACAAAAATAGTCATTTTAGTCATTTCTATACTTGATAAAATAAAGTACCAAATACTATATCAATTCTCCAAGGGAAAGTAAAAATGTGAGCATACTTTAAAACTAATGGCACTTACTTAGTATTTTTGTTTTGATTTTTGAAGCAAGAGAAACATTCAGCTTCCCAGTCCTTGAAATTCTTTTGTCTTTCACATGTCTCTTAATTCCTGAAGTAAAAAGTGAGCCAGTGTCCATCACTGTGTGCTCCATCACTGAAACAAAAACAAAAAAGAAAGAAATCAGAGTACTGATTAATAAAAGAAAAAAGGATAACTCATAAATACATTCTAAAAGGTAACAATCATGACTTAGGTGATATAATTTGTTTGTATATAAGTATTTGCAAAACCCTTTGCATAAATCTGAAAGTACGTGTATAGTCAAAAGTTGTTTAAAGTAGTATCCAAAAAAGGTAAATGACTTTTTTATTCAAACCTGTCTTACTATATCTATGCCTCAGGAGCTAGGTTAGGCACTGGGAACAGAACACATAGTCATGGAATGCAGAGTCTACAGTGGGTACAGATCCTATTTTGATACGATGTAAGAAGTGTAACCTTAGTGAATGCACAGAACAGATAAACCTAATTTTATGGGGTTGGAGGCTAGCTGATTTGGAGGAGTAAGCAGGAAATCTTGGAAGTATCTATTTGTCCATTAGAGTTAGGGTCTATTTGACTCTAGTCTAATAGTGGAAAGAAGAAGATAATCACATTATACTGTGACAAGAATAACGGATATAATACACAATGCATAAAAGTAATTAACTCTGCCTGGGTAGAGGAAAGGACCAGAAAAGGTTTTACTGAGAAGGCACAGTTGATGCTGAGCTACGTACTTAGACAAGACCAACCTCCCAAAACTCCCATTCCCTCCCCAAGTCTCCTTGCCTCCAGCTTCAGAGATCTAGAAGAAACACTGTTACCTATGCCTGCCTACCTCCTAATACTCAGCCTCTCCCCATTACCTGCCATAAATCCACAGGACTAATCTCACTATCCTCTTTATATCAATAACAGAATCTCTAGGCTCTCAGGTCACCCTCAGCTCCCTCATCCTAATCCTCCTCCAGCTCTGCAATAGTAAAAAATGGTCTCCCAAAGACATCGGGTCCCAGTCCCTGTCATTCTAAACCTTATGTGGAAAAGGGGTCTTTACAGATGTGATTAAGTTGAGGATCTTGTGATGGGGAGACTTTCCTGATTATATCTAGTTAGGCCCCCAAATGCCCTCATTAGTGTCCATATACTAAGTAGTACTACTTGAATAACTAAACAGGGCATATCAAACTTAACCTGCCCAAACCTGTTTCACTCAGAGCCTTCTCTATTTCAGTTAATGTAAACTCCATCCTAGCTGCTCTGGCCAAAAATCTCTCATGTCCCAGTCAACCTTCACAGTACATTAGAAGCTGACCTCCTTAGTACCTCCACTACTATCAGCCTAGACCAAGGCGCTGACATGTCTCACTTGAATTCTTGTAATAGCCTCTAATCCTACTTCCACTGCTGCCCTCATTACAGTGTATTTATTAGTCTACACAATCTAAAACTCTCCATTGGTTCCCATTTCTCTCAGAATAAAAGCTGAAGTTCTTCAATGGTTAAGAACTCCCTCCACCATCAGCTCTTCTTCCCATTTCTCCAATTTGAACTCTTCCTTCTGTCCCCTAGCCCATTCCTTCTAGGCCACACTGGTCAGCAAGCTCTAACTGCTTGACAAATGGCAGCCATTCTTCAGCTCCATGTCCTTTGTATTGGTCATTCTCTCTACTGAGAAAGCTCTTCCTCCAGATACAGAAATGGCTCATTCATTCTCCTCCAAGTCTTCGCTCAAATGTCACCTTCTCAGTGAGGCCTTTCAAAACTGTAACTCCTTTCCTCAGCATGTCTGATTACTCTTACCCTTATTTGTTCCATAGCATTTAAATCACTATCTAATATACTACAGAATTTACTTATTTCCTATCAACTAGAATTTAAGTTCCAGAAAGCTATGGATTTTTCTGTTTTATTCACTGACATATTTCCCAGCTCACAGACCAGTGCCTGACAAATAATATGAACACAATAAACATTTATTGAATGAATAACTAAGTCTTAAAAACAAAGAACTTGTCAGGTATCAAGATTAGAAAGGGTATTCCAGGAAGTAAGAATGGCATGTGTAAATGCATGAAAATGGAACATTTAAGAAGATACCAGTGATCTCTTGATGCTAGAATGTTATTACCCTTTCTCTGTTTCTCTCTCTCTTTTTTAAAGATTTTATTTATTTGAGAGAGAGCAAGCGAGAGAGAGAGAGCACAAGGGTGGGGGGAGGAGAAGCAGGCTCCCCGTCAAGCAGGGAGCCCGATGCAGGACTTGATCCCAGGACCCAGGGATCATGACCTATATCTCTGTTTCTCTTAACAGCAAACTCCTTTTTTTTTTTCAAACAGCAAACTCCTTTAAAGAATTCTCCATACTTGCTGTCTCCAATTCATCCCCTCCCATTCCTTCTTGATCTACTCTAATCAAGTTGTTGCTCTCACCACTAGCAGATGGAAATCGATCACTAAAGTCACTAAATCACAATGTTGCTAAATCAGATATAGTAGTCAAGATCCAGTTCTCAACTGATCTATGATTTTAATCATAGTATGTGACATCAGGTCATTCTCTCTGAAATACTTTTAGTGGGTTTCCAAAACACCACATTCTCCTGGATTTTTTCTGCCTCACTGACCACTAAGTCTCTTCTGCTGATTATTCTTTATCTCTTTATCTCTTACCATTGGAGTGCACCAGATCTCAATCCTTGGGTCTCATCTATTTTCTGTGTACATATACTCCCATGAGGGTATCTTCTAGTGCTCTGGCTTTTAAATCTAATGCCAGTGACTTATCCCAAATCAATTCCAGACTTATTTATCCAACTGCCTCTAACTTGGATGTCTAATATGTACCTCAAACTTAACATGTCCTAAACTCACCCCACCCAAACCTGCTCCACTCTGTCCTCTCCATCTCATTTAACAGCAACTCCATCCTTCTACTTGCTCAGCTCAGAAACATCTTTCTGTTACATCCCACATCCACTCTACCATTAGTATGCTGGCCTGGCTTTTACAACATGTCCACATGGGCCACCGACCACTGTCACTCTGATCCAAGTTGCCATTCTCTCCCATGTACATCATTGCTATAACTACCTAAAAGTTGTCCCTGTTTCCACCTTCTTTGCTACTATCAATTCTCAACCTAGTAACCAAAATGATCCCTTTAAAACTTAAGTAAATTCATGTCACTCCTGTTAAAAACTCTCCAGTGGCTTTCCATCTCACTGGAGTAGAGTCATAATCCTTGCAATGGCCTATAAGGTACTACACAGTTTGGCACTTCTCCCCTTCCCCAATTCCTCATCCAGTACCTCTCTGACCTCTTCACCACTCTTCCTGTGCTCATTAAGCTCCAGCCACACTAGCTACCTTAGCATATGCCCACTGCAGAACCTTTATATTTTTTTTCCTTTGTATCAACTCTTCTCCAAGTAATCACAGGGTTTACTCACTGTCTTCAAGCCTTTATTCAGGTATCACTATCTTAGCCTTTCCAGACCAAACTATTTAAAATTGCACACCTGACCCCATTTCACTTATTATATTTTTTGCCATTGATTTACCAGTGTCTAATATAAGATCACATAATTTCCTTATTTAATTGTTTGTTTTCTCCTACTAAAATGTGTTTCACGAGGGCATGGATTTTTGTCAAGTTTGTTTGCTGCTGGACCCTTAGCCAAGACTGCCTGGCACACAGTAGCTACTGGATAAACATTTGTTGAAGAAAACAACTGTGGACAAATGAAAGAAGTCTCAAATACTAAAAACTGACCAATATTGGAATGAGTCTCCTTTGCAAATGTTGAGTAGATGTTGGGAGATGTCAAGCAAATAACGAGAAGATGGTTTTAGAGGAATTTTCTGCAATGAGGAAGAAGTTTAACCAGGAACCTTACAACACTAAGGCTCAATGTTTCTTCTAAAAGTTTTGCCAAAAAGAAAAAAAAGTAAAATCAAAGATCACCACCTATTCCATAGACAGAACATAGGCACATAAAGAAATGCCAGACAAATGGTTGCATCTCACATCTCTGAAGGGATACTAACATAGAAATCTTGTCCATCTCCCAAAAAAATCCAGTCAGAAAGATCAAATCTCATTTTGCTAATTAGGGAACCACTGCTGAATTTGTCCTCCCCAGTAAGTTGGTTCTTACTTCCCTAACTTAATAAATGGCACTAGTAATCACCCAAATGCTCAAGCCAGAAATCAATCTTCCTTTTAACACTGCCCTGTCACCCTCCACATTAACCACCTCACAAAGTAACACTTTAGGAACCTAAGCCAGGCCACTGGAGTACCATTCACGGGTGACTTGCGATATAGAGAATGAAGTATCATAACAGCGGTTGGGATTGTTAGGAATCCCAGGTCCAACATTTCATAGCTATGTTATTTTAACATCTCTAAGTCTCAACTTTTAGACTTACAAAGTTCGAGAAAGTAGGGGCATCTCATTGTCGTGACTAACTGAACCAATGTATTTACAGTGCCTAGTACAAGACTTGGCACATAGTCAGCACTCACTAATAAGAGTTATTTATTATTTATTCTGTAGCTCTTGTCTGGCCATCATCCCAACTAACTCTAAATCAGAAACACTAAGTTCCAAAACCGGTTCTCCTGAATTGGATCCGTCATCTAGAAAAATCATCGTCCCTATTCCCTACCGAAATCCTACCTGCACATCAAGACCCAGTTTAAGTTCTAAGTTTTTCCCAGTCTTCCATACCCCTTCGCCCTCAGCCAGCGTTCCTTCTAAACGACACCTCCAAAGGAGAGGGCTCCTTCAAGAACGTGGGTAAGCAGTCTCTAACGTTCGTCCAACAGATATTTATGAAGGGCTCACAATGAAGTAGAAAATGTTCTTAAAATTCAGGGAGTAGTGCACTCACAAAAACAGTAATCTCTTCTTTCAAAGAGGTGATCTAACTGGTCGCTCGCCCCCCCCGCCCCCCCCCCCAGCCGGGCGCAAAATCGAAAGCACGAGAGGCAACCAGTTAAATTCAAACCACGGGTTCCCCCAAGGAGCCCCTCGGAGCTGGTACAAGGGCCGCAGTACGACATACCCGAGGGCGGAGGGTGGGAGGGACCTCGAGCCGCCCCGGGCTCGCTGGAGAGGTCTCTGGAAGGTAGCGCCGGGAGATTCGGCCGGGAAAGGCACGGATCTCCTCAGACAGCTGGCGGCCACTCCAAAAGCCCCTCACTTACCGCTCTTTCAGCGTGGGGGAGACGACCACCCAGCTTCTGGAGCTCGACGCCGGAGGCTAGGGCTTGGGTTTAAACTCCGCAGCCGTTGGCGGTTGACACATCAGCCAATCAGATCCCGAGGAGGCCGCGCAAAGGAGCGCGGTTACCAGGAAGTGGGAGGTGGAAGGGGCGGGACCTCGAGCTGAGGGACAGAGTGGGCGTGGCCAGGCAAGCCTGGGGCTCTTCGTGGAGAGGAAAATTGGCTGCCCGGGCCTGGAGCGGGCGGCGTTGTACTGCTTTCTGATGCCTTGACCCAAAAGGTAATATTCCTTTAACAAAAATACCTTTATTAGATTTCTAAACGGCTGGACAGCCATCTTTGCAAGATCTTTATTTAGTTTTCACTTAAAAGCACACCCCATTTTTCTTTCAACTTGCTCAAGGAAGGGGCAATGAAATTTCTTTGAAAACCCTGGATCTCATTTAGGTCTTATACAAATGGTTTGGTTCAGTTAAATGTACAAGAACGATATTTTCCGTTATACACAACTACATTAAAAAATATATTATTCTCTTTATGTTCCAAGTCAGTTAGCTTAGGTTTCCTCTTACAAGTGACTTTCATAATCTATGGAAAAACTTGGAAAAACTATACTGAGAATAGAATTTCCTCTTTGTATGACATTAGACTGAAAAAACAAACTGCAAATAGCTTATTACATCTAGATTTTAATAATTGCTTATATAGTGATGCAGTCAACTTCATACTCATGTCAATGTTTTGCTCATTTGGGGACATTTGAGAATCACAAATTTCCATTTTACTTGAGAGAATCCAGAAAAATTATGTAGTGTATGATTCTGAGTTAGATTTTTTTAGTCTAATATATTTCAAAATCAGTGACCAAAGAGTCGGGCTACATGAATCTTGTGTAAGTAGAAGAGTATTTATTGATTGGCCAGCTGCTAAAATTACAGTTTATGGTTCAGTAAAAATCTTCCATAAAAGTGGTTTAGAATGTAATATACTGGCTATAGAAATTTCCAGTTTATCTAGGGATTAACTAGCACTATATCTTGTTTACCCAGCCTGACACATTAAATGCTCAATATATGTTATATGTTTTTTAAATGAACCATGTCATGGCTCTGCCATTTAGCGATTATTTAACCTTGGCCAAGTCGCATAATCTCTTTGAGCTTCTGTTTCTTCATTTGTAATATGGAGGTTAATAACAACATCCGATATATTTTTATGATGGTTCCAATCAGCAGACCATTTTGTTCAAATATACTAAGATTGCTTTCCTCTTGACTTATTTTGTAGCTACAACTTCAAAACCAAAACAAATAGAAAAGGGAGAGCAGTCAGAGGTAAAAGAAATGTTACAAACCTTTTAAAGACATAAATACCAACACCTCTTTTTTTAAAAAGTGACGATTATCTTATTCAGAGCAGTTGGGAGAATTTAATGAATCAAAGGGAGAGCAGTCAGAAGTAAAAGAAATGTTACAAACCTTTTCAAGACATAAATACCAACACGTCTTTTTAAAAAAGTGACGATTATCTTATTCAGAGCAGTTGGGAGAATTTAATGAATCAATGCTTTGCAAATTATAAAAAGCTCTTGAAAAAGGTAAATTATTTTCATACGCAACCATAAGCTTAAAAGGTATAATTAATTGAACTGAATTTAACCTGATCTGAGCTTGCTTTTAGGTCATTTGCCTCTTGGTATAATGGATAGAGGCAGGAGCCCTGAACTAGGAGGGTGAAGGTACAGTTCGTTTTATCTTGAACATGCATTAGCTGTGTGTTCTTTGTTTCAGGCTCCTTATCTGTAAGGTAAACCAGTTAAATTAAATGAGCTCTCAGTTCTGTTATGATAACTCTCCTGCACAAGGCACTGATTTTGCTCCTCTCCCTCCATTTTCCTTTATTCCTACATTCATTAGTTGCCTGATTTTCTCCCCCTAAGGGTATATTCCAGCCAATTAAAATTTGATTGTCCTGCCCCCCACCCCCACACTAGAAAATCATCTAAGAAAAATAGTCCCTGAACAGGAATCAAGTAGAAGACACACTGCAAATCAATAAACCAATAAACAAAATAGAAATAGTGTACTTACATTTTATTAAACCATCTGATCTGATCATCTGTATCAATCTGGCAGTTTGAATTACACCAAGAAAAACTAACCCAGGCTGGCAGAAGCAGAAAAGGGCATTGGGTGGGTTAAAGCACTTCTGGAGAGGATAGAGATGTGGGCTTGAAAACAGGAACAAGAGGGACTTGGCAACAAAGACCCAGCCACAGTCATGGTACCAGCACAGTCGTCAAGGATACTGCTGATCTTACACAGCCATCAGCGGCCCTGCCTGCCACCACCGCGACCTCCGCTGTTGCCACCTCTGGAACAAGTGGGCATGACGATGCTACAAATTGCCCATCCCTTCTACCTGGCACCACTAGCTCCGGCTGCTAGGCCTGAGTTGGGTGTGTCTGACTGGTCAAGCCCGGATCAGAGGCTACAAACTCTACCTGGAAGAGAGTCCTGAACATAAGTCTAGGTCTGGCTTTTTTAGTTTCTTAGAGGCCAACTCTGCCTCCCATCTAGTCTCAGGAAGGGCTTTTGAGCTGGGCGGCCAAAAGAATGAAAAAGGTTCATTTCAGTATTTTATGCTACTGTGTTACAATCTTTCTTTCCTTCTTTCTTTTTCTTTCTTTCTTTCTTTCTTTCTTTCTTTCTTTCTTTCTTTCTTTCTTTCTTTCTAAGATTTTGTTTGATTTGACAGACAGAGACAGTGAGAGAGGGAACACAAGCAGGGGGAGTGGGAGAGGGAGAAACAGCCCCCCCCATGCGGGGAGCCCGATGCGGAGGTCCATCCCATCATGACCTGAGCTGAAGGCAGGCGCTTAACGACTGAGCCACCAGGAGCCCCACAGTAATTATTTCTATTTCTTCACTGAAAAGACTTCCTGCTGTGCCGGGCTAGGGATAGGTAATAATCCTAACAGCAGCAGATAACATTTATCAAGGTTTTTCATGTCCTAGCCACTGTGTCAAGCCCTTTATATGCCTTTTCAATTCTCACAATGATCCTATGTGGCAGGTACGATTGTTTCCTTTTTATAGTTGAGGAAACGGAGACACACAAAAAATTTTAAGTAACTTCTGCACAGTTTAGTATGCGGTACATACGGAATTTGAACGGAGGCAGTGGCAGAAGTGGCTGGTCATCTGCCACTTTAGTTTCAAGGTTTGGCATTCATCATGTAAACTTACCCATCTTACCTGCTTACCAGCCTCCTCTTTTTCTTCAATTAACTTATTTTTAAGTCCCTTTGGCACCTGGCATTATGCTAGAGGTGAAGATGGATGAGGCAAATCCTCTTTCCTTAAGGGATAAGGCAGACAAGCGAACAATCCATTCCCATACATTATGATAAGTAGAGATTTAAGATGATTCAACACTGTTTCTCTGGTTTTGGCAGGGGCAGGGAATATGTAACAGGGGCGCTAAGCATTCTTATCTCTGACCTAGGTGTATGTGTGTGTGGTGGGGAGGCTTCTCTGGGGGAGGGTAAAATAACCGGGGGTCTTGTCTAACGGTCTGTCTGGCTAGATGACCTTCAGTGGTTCTCACTGGGGCTCTTTCACTGCCGCTCCCCTAGTCTAGGGACTGGACTATCCTGAGAGACAGGGGTTGGGTCTACTTCCCAATCTCTATCCTGTGCCTCCACAGGTTTTTCCAAAAAGGTTCAAACATTTCTTTACTCAAGATTTCCTGTGATGAAATCCACACCATACAAACTGGAGGCTTGGGGAGGGCTTGAAAAGTCAGCCCGTCGTGCTCAGTAGCTTTACTAACAGACTAACGGTAACATACCCACCCAACAGTGCAGGGCCCTGAAGCCCACATGTCCAGGGTTCTCTCCACATGGACATTCCCCTGGCTGCTGGAGAGGGTCCCAAGAGACCTTCTCCACACCCTTCCTCAACACACCCATTCTTCCTCCTACTCCTCACTGCAAATGCAAAGGAATGGTGGTTGTGGATAGTAATGAATTCTGTTTGAAGTCCCCTTGGGATATCTAGGTAGAAATGTCCAGCAGGCACATAGATATAAAACATGGAACTCAAGGGGCGCCTGGGTGGCACAGCGGTTAAGCGTCTGCCTTCGGCTCAGGGCGTGATCCCGGCGATCTGGGATCGAGCCCCACATCAGGCTCTTCTGCTATGAGCCTGCTTCTTCCTCTCCCACTCCCCCTGCTTGTGTTCCCTCTCTCGCTGGCTGTCTCTATCTCTGTCAAATAAATAAAATCTTTAAAAAAAAAAAAAAAACATGGAACTCAAAAGAGATATCTGGATTTGGGAGTCAGCAGCGAAGGGTAATAGAAATCACAGAGGTTGATTAAGTTCCAGGGGGAGGGTGCATAGAAGCACAAAGAGGGTAGAAAACATCAACATGGAGAAAGATGAAAGGACAGCCAGGGAGGCAGTGAGGGGTAGGAGGAGACAAAAGCTTCCTGGAGGCCAAGGGAAGAACTCATTTCAGAGGGGCCAGGCAGCCTTGTCTTACCCCGTAGAAGACGGGAGCGAGAACAGCCCTGGGGGTGAACAGTCAGGAAGTCATTCATTTCCCAGCAGAGATGATGCAGCGCTGTGGGCAGACAATTCTTTATGGATAAAAAGAGAACTGACAAAAGCAGCAGGGGAATCCAGGGTGGAGGGAGGAGCTGGTAGACAGGGAGAGTGAATGACATGGGCAAGAGGTGGCGAGGGGTGGCGCAGATTTCTGTGGACCCAGAGGTTGGAACAAGGGCTAAGCCATGGGCTGAAGGGTCACCTCCTGCTCTGAGGCAGGAAGAAGAGGTGAAATACCAGATGTTGTAGACGTAGATGAGTTTGCCAACAGAAGCGCTCTGCAAGCTTTCGAATTCATACCAGTGTAGGACTATGAACTATCATTTTATTTAAAACATCCGCTTCCTTTTGAAAAAGCCATCTCTACATTTAAAACATTTTGGTACTTCTCCTATAAGTAGTTTTTCTAACAGAATGAAAGGAAAGAATTAGTTTGTGCCTAAGACTCTCAGCTGTTATATCAACCACTACACAAAGGAAGGGCCTCTTAGGATACAGTTAGTCATAGAAAGAAAAATAAAACGCACGGGTTTCAAACTGACTAGAACACCACAGAATTTAAGAGGGAAAAGAGAAATACAATTGCAGATTCCTCCCAATGTAAAAATCTCGACAGTGAATATAAATAAGCCCAAACAAATATGTTCACCAAATCAAATTTTATTCAGCCAAGGTGGTACCAGTACGTAGCTAAATCCTTATCATAAGAGCTGGTTGTAGAAAACTTTGCTATGTTCACCCTTAAAGCAAACATGAAGTACTTCTCTCAGTAAGGGGATAACTAGTAATTTTTTAAACTCATAAAATATCATGTATCTTCTCCATCATCTTAATTTTATTAAGATAGATGACATAGGTGGTTTTCTTAAAATCATATTTGCCATTTTTTGTAAGTAATGAACTATATAGAGAGTGATAGAAATTATTTAGAAAAAAGGATAAACAGCTAACAGGACCTATGAGGTTATACTGATGGAAAGTTGGTGCTGTCAAAGAATTTCAGAGACCAGTACATCTGACACGTCATTGTAGCAATACGAGGTGGTTCCCATTCATTGCCACAATAGTAGCAGAGGGGAGAGTGATTCCTGTTTAGTTGTAGATCCAGGGGCCAACAGAGGACAGTTCATGTGACCCAGGGGGTTGCGGGAGGCTGAAAAGAGAGATTGACTTCGTAATCCCTGGAACTTGTGAAAATTACTTTATAGGGCAAAACCATGGATATTACCTTATTTTGAAAAAGTCTTTTATTTTATTTTATTTTATTTATTTATTTGACAGAGAGAGAGACAGCCAGCGAGAGAGGGAACACAAGCAGGGGGAGTGGGAGAGGAAGAAGCAGGCTCCCAGCGGAGCAGGGAGCCCGATGCAGGGCTCGATCCCAGGACTCGGGGATCACGCCCTGAACCGAAGGCAGATGCTTAACGACTGAGCCACCCAGGCGCCCCTGAAAAAGTCTTTGAAGATTTAATTATGCTAAGGATCTTAAGCTGAGGAAATTATCCTAGATTATCCAAGTGGGCTCTATAGGACATCACAAGTGTTCTTAAGAGAGAGGCAGAGAGAAATTTGATGCACAAGAGAAGGATGGAGCGGAGACAGATGCAGTCATACACGCAGGAACGTCAACCGGTCACCAGGAGCTGGAAGAGGCAAGGATCAGATTCCCCCAGGAGCCTTCAGGGGAGTGCAGCCATGCTGATACCTTGATTTCAGGTTTCCAGCCACCAGAATTTTCAGAGCATACTGTGGTTCTAAGCCACCCACTTTGTGGGAATCTGTTGCAGTAGCCTCAGAAAAACCAGTACAGGGGCTGTAAAGGACCTTTAGGGGTTTTCCAGATGAGAGCTGCATTGTATGGAAAGGGGCCTTTTATATTAAGAGAAAGGCAGGACAAAGGCAATAAAACATCAAAAAATGAGTTAATTTTCTAGTGAATAGTTCAGTTCAGATGTAAATATTAAGGGCCCGGGTAGAAGGAGGGAGAAATTTCAGAATTGCTAACCCATCACTGTGAAAACTTGACTCACTAGAGTTGAATATTTGTTTACTGTTATTGTTTTAATCTTTTGCTTAAGGCAATGTGGTCAAATATTGTGATCTAAAGTTACTCGGATTCATTAATTTTCTCCCGTCTATTCAGGGTGACTGACTACATTATTCATTTGAATTATGGTTAAGTTTACTTATGTCCATTTGTATATGGTTTTAGTTTGTTCCCTATCTTTATATGCATGTATGTTTATACTCATTTATGAATTTTAGTATGTGGAACATTAACTAGTTCCAGAAGTCAGCACTTTATGAATATATGTATTCAGAAGTAGCACTCTTCCTTTCTTCTATTCCTTTCTCACTCCTACTTCCTTACTGCCTGCAATAGTTTCCTACAGCTGCTGTAACGAATCACCACACATTTAACAGTTTAAAACAACAGAAATCTGCCTTCTGGTGGCTCTGGAGGCCAGAAGTCTGAGACAAAATCTTCTGGGGCTAAAATGAGTATGTCAGCAAGGGCGTGCTCCCTCTGGAAGCTCATGGGGAAAATCTGTTCCCTTGCCTTTTCCAGCGTCCAGAGCAGCATTCTTCACATTCTTCGATCCCGGGTACCTTCCCCCTTTTTCAAAACCAGTACCACCACATCATGTGAGTCTGTTTTCCATGTTTCCATCACACAGCCTTCTCTCCCGCTTATAGTCAAATCTCCCTCTGCAGGCCTCTTACAAGGATACTTGTGATTACGTTTTAGGACCCACCCTGAAAATCCCAGATAATCTCTCCATCTCAAGATATTTATTTATTTTTTTTAAAGATTTTATTTATTTATTTATTTATTTGACAGAGAGAGAGAGAACGCAAGCAGGGGGAGCAGCAGGCAGAGGGAGAGGGAGAAGCAGGCTCCCCGCAAAGCAGGGAGCCAGATGCAGCACTCGATCCCAGGACCCTGGGATCATGACCTGAGATGAAGGCAGACACTTCACCGACTGAGCCACCCAGGCGCCCCAAGATATTTAATTTAATGACATCTACAAAGAGTTTTTCCATATGAAGTAACATTCACAGGTTCTTGGGATTAGCACCTGGGTAACTGTGGTGGCCATTATTAAGCCAACTCCAGGTAACTAATCTTGATAGTTTTTTTTGTTGTGATTTGTATGCTTCTATTTGTACAACTGATTAGATATGTGTAGGTTTTCTCATTCCCCATTCTTTCTTATGCAAAAAGTGACATACTGTAAAAATTCTTGCATTTTTGTCTTTTTTCACTTAACAAAATACCCTGTAAATCACTCTATATTAGTTCATAGAAAATGACCTCATTCTTTTCCATACCTTCATAGTACTCCATTATATGGATGTACCATAGTTTATCCATACACTCTCCTGTGTATGAGAATTTAGTTTTTTCTGATATTTTGCAGTTACAGTACTACAATCACTAACTTTGTGTATAGAACATTCATATTAGGGTAGATCGAATATGCATTTCATGTATGAGTGAGTTTGAATGTATTTTCATATTTTTGAGAAATAAGTGAAAAAGGTGTGTGTGTGTAAATTCTCTCACAGGAATTTCTCTTTGTTTTTTGTTCAAAAAATGTTTAAGCATAGTCAAATTTATCAATTTTATTTTTTACTATGTCTGAATTTTGAGTCATAGTTAGAAAGTCTTTTCTTACATCCAGGTTATAGAGAAAATCATACATGGTTTCTTCTAGTACTTATATGATTTCATCCTTGACATTTATATCCCTGGTCCTGTTGGAATTTATTCTCCATTACAGTGAGACGCTCGGTTTTAATTTTATCTTTCTCCAAATAGCAAACCAGCAAACCTTTCTCCCACTGGTTAAAACGTCTGCCTTTTATATTTGTTAAAATATTTGTTAAAATGGCCACCTTTTCCCAAATAATTTGAGATACTATGGTTATCACATACTAAATTGCCATATGTATTTGGATCTATTTCTGTAAATTTCTATTTTATTCCACTTGTCTATCTGTCAGTTTATGCACCAGCACCATGAATGATAAAAGCCAGACTTACAGTACATTTTAATGAGTGGTAGGGCCAGTCTCCTCTCATAAACTTTTCTTTTTCAGCATTCTCCTGGCTAGTTTTGCATGTTTATTTTCCAAGTGAATTTTAATATCAACTTGTCTAGCTCCATAAAAATCTTGTCGGTATTTCTGTTGGTACTTATCAAATTTATAAATTAACTTAGAGAAAACCAGTATCTTTATAACATTATGGAATGTCTTTCCATTTGTCCAAGTCCATTTTTCTATCTTTCAGGGGTACTTTAAAGTTTTTCTTTTTTAAGGTTTGCACATTTCCTGATAACTTTGGTCTGAAATATTTTATCTTCTTTGTTACTATTGTATTCTCTGTTTATAGGGTGTATAGTAAATATATCTCTAAGATCTACCTTATTGATTTTGCTTTTTACATATCTATTTTCCTTTCTTATTTTTTATTTACTTCATCTATATTGAAAGTAGTATATTTAAGTTTCCTACTATTAGTGTTTTTCTACAATGTTTCTTTGCATGTCCTGAGATTTTTGCATTATACATGTGTTGCTGAGTTGTTTGGTGAATAGAAATCATAACTGTTATATATCATTGTGAATTGTAACATTAAAACATGTCCTTCTTTGTCTCATTTAATGCATTTTGACTTAAAATTCTACTTTGATATCAGGATCACAACATCTGCTTTCTTGTTGTTTCCACTTACCTACTAAACTTTTGTCCATTCCTTTGGTTTTAGACTTTCTGAATCATTTTGATTTAGACATGTTTCTTACTTTCAGCTGCTTTCTTTGTGAACCAAATTGAAAAATATTTTTCATTTAATAAATTAAACCTGTTCATATTGATTGATATGACATATGCCTAGTCCTACTGTCATTTTGTTAAAATTATTTTATATAAAGAATATTAACATTGGTGTAATTGTTGAGTTTCTTTCTGTGTATGATGCATTTTCTTTGCTCTTTTAATTTTTAAAATTTCTTTTTGTACTTAGAAAACTTTGTAGTGTTATTCTAGTGATTATCTTTTGATTTATACCTTTTATAAAGCCCTTCATTCTTTCAGTTCTTTCTTGTTTAATCTCTTCTTACCTGATATGCCAATTTTAGTATTATCCATTAACCCCCTTTATTGCCTATATCACAATCAATGAACCAATCATTGAACTTATTCTACTTTCTTTTTTCTCTCTGGTGTCTCCCATTTTACTTACATTATTTCTACTTTGTTTGAACCTATAACACATTATTCTTTGAGTTTTATTCTCATCTTTGTGTAATTTTAATCTATAATTAAATATAGTAAATGATCACTGTCAGTCTTTTTTCTTTTCTTTCAGAGGTAGAATTTAGAGATTCGTTGGTTGTATATAACACCCAGTGCTCATTACATCAAGTGTCCTCCTTAACGCCCATCACCCAATTATCTCTTCCGCCCACCTGCCTCCCGTCCAGCAACCCTGTTTGTTTCTTTTTTTTTTTTACATGAATGACACTATTTAATTATATAATAAATGCCTAAAAAAACAGTAGAATGAAATACAATAAAATATGGAGTGGGCACAATAAAAAAAATTAACAATGATGGTGTTTGATGTCAATGAATTCTACAACTTTCCACGATGTTTATGCATTTCTTCAGTAATGAAAAAGATCTTAATTGAAAACAAAATTAAATGAGCTCACATTCCCATAAACTGCACACAAGCTGAAATGAATTAACAAGGATAAGTAAAGTCTAGAATTTAAAACCCACTGTAGTTTGTCCAAAAAGCTAATACCTGACAATAGATCACTAAGGGCAAAACACTATCCTCATGACCTCAGTAAGTCATTTGCACCTACGTAAAATTTTTTCTTTTATAACATTTGTCAGGGAACTAGGGAGAACAAAGTGAATTTACTACTTTTTTCTTAGTGTTTACCAAAGTAAACACAATCTTTGAGATTCTTTTGGTCAATAGTCTATCCTTAGCTCACTTTTTTTTTTTTTATGTAAAGTTCCATGATTCATTACTTGCGTGTAACACCCAGTGCACCATGCAATACGTGCCCTCCTTAATACCCATCACCAGCCTCAGTTTGTTTCTTAGAGTTTAGCATCTCTTATGGTTTTCCTCACTTTCAATTTTCATTTTATTTTATTCTTTCTTCCTTTCCCCTATGTTCATCTGTTTTGTTTCTTAAATTCCACATAGGAGTGAAATCATATAGTATTTGTCTTCCTCTGACTGACTTATTTCAGTCATTAGCATAATACCCTCCAGTTCCATCCATGTTGTTGCAAATGGCAAGATTTCATTGTTTTTGATGGCTGAGTAATATTCTATTGTGTGTGTGTGTGTGTGTACACATACATATATGCGCTCCATCTTGTTTATCCATTCATCTGTTGACATCAGTTGTTTTGATCAAGTTTTGCCACTTGGTTGAATGTAAAACATCTTTTCACAGATTCTTCAAGAAGGGCTCATGTACACAAAATTTCATGAATTTTTCCTGTTTAAAGTTCATTTCTTCTTGTTTTGATACTTGAAAAATAAGTTGACTGAATATTCTTGACTCACACTTCTTTTTCTTGAGGTTTTAAAAAGTGCTATTCTGTTGTTGCCTTTCCTGGGTGTTGTTTTTGAGCTGCCTGGTGCCAGTTTAATGCTCTCATTCTTGTAATTTCTTGATCTTATTTTGCTGAAGGCTTGGGTATTTTTATCTTTGAAGCCCAGTAGTTTCATTCGTCTATTTCTTGAAATTGATAATTCTGATTTGATTTTCCCATGTAACTGATGGGTCCTTTTGGTATATAGGTTTCTATCTTCTTTTATAGTTCATTCCAGGGTCATTTTGTTTGCTTTCTTCAGGGAATACCATTATTTGTATGTTGCTTCTTCATCTTTCATTTCTTTTGGACCCTAAGTACTTTTAATTTTGTATCTTGTTTTCATTATTTTGGTTATTTTCCTGACTTTTTTCAATGCCCCTTATTACATTTTCATTGGACTTTATTTTCTCCAAAAGCTTTGCAATTTATATTTCATTTCTGTGATAATTTTGGTCTTTTCTTCTTGAATTCAATCTTTTTATTTCTTCCTTTATATCCATTTCTATTTTTTATTTATTGAATTTTGGGTTCAAAGTGGTTTTTCACATCCCTAAAAGCTTCTTTGTGGATATTTAATTCACTTTGGAGTTTGTGTTGCCGTTTTCTTCTGCTTTGGGGTTGTTTTTACTTATGTTATTTAATTTATTCACTTATTTATTTTAAAGATTTTATTTATTTATTTGTCGGAGAAAGAGAGTGCACAAGCTGGGAGAGAGGCAAGCAGAGGGAGAAGCAGGCTCCCCACTGAGCAAGGAGCCCGATGTAGGACTTGATCCCAGGACCCTGGGATCATGACCTGAGCTGAAGGCAGACACTTAACCGACTAAGCCACCCAGGCTTCCCTATTTTTTTTTTTTTTTTTTGAGGGGTACTTTTTATCAGAGCTGAAGTGGTCTTCTTTTCTGTTTTCTTCTTATAATAGCTTTGTTTATATTTACTCTGTTTTCACCTATTCATTTTGTAAGATTTTAAGTTCAAGGGTGCCTTGTTCTGAAGTGAAATACAGTTTCTTAATGAATGGGGTGTGTGTGTGCGCGTGTGTGTGTGTGAGAGAGATATGGACTAACGATTGCATATTTTCACAGCTTTATCTTTTTCCTTACTTGACCTTAAACTTTCCTTTTACTTCTTTTTCTCTTCACCAAACTCCAATGGATGTGTCTCCATTCCCTTCTTACTTTTTGTACCTCTAGAAGCAATGGTTTCCACACACTATGACCTTGAATCATGTGCATTTAAAAAAAATTTTTAATATATAGTAAGTATTCTGATCTACCAGAATTCTTTACCACTATTTTAGCACAAGAGTAGACTTCTCTTTTCACGGTTATTTTAGACCAATTTTAGGCCCATCAACAGCTCTCCTTTTCTCCCATGTATTCTTTCCAGACTGCCCTTTTTCTCTGTGCAAGTTTGTGGTAGGACCAAGGGACACAGTTTGCTGAGGTTTGGTTTATTTTTCTATATATGGATAATTTGAATTATGGGTGTTCTCTTTTAGTTTTACATATGGCATGAGGTTTGTGTAGTTTTGGTTTTTTTTTTATTGTTCTGTATTATGTTTTTTGGAGAAGGAATTGTAGAATTCAGATTTACACAGCTATGGCTGCTAGTATCTTGGTTACACAAAAATTCCACACTAGAATTATTTTGATGGAAGTGCACACTTATATCAGGCATTTTAAAAAGAGAAACACTGCAATCCATCCAGATTAAGTAAATAAAGGAGCAATCAGCCCTCCTCATTCCCCTTTCTATACCTTATCCTGGGTTGGAGGGAGAGAATTGTTTATGGTTTAAGAACTTCCTCTCTATTCAATCTATCATACAATGGGGGAACAGCCAGAGGGTGGGGTCCCCCCAATGCTGTTGAGCTAAATATCTGAGCTTTGGCTTGAACCTTGCTCTAAAAGACCATTAGGACTGTTCTCATCCTGGCTTAGATCCTTGTTTACCTTAATCACCCTGCAGTCTCAACCCCTCTAGCTGTCCACTGCCAAACAGGTTCCCACTCCTAGATAGCTACTATGTTCACTAATCTGAACCCATCCCTGACTCTTCTCATTCCTCTTAAACATTTCCATTGAGCCTCTTAGCATTTCCTTTTTAAATGTTCCCATCATTTCTCTCATCTTTTTTCTTTTTTAAAGATTTTATCCATTTGAGAGAGTGTGTGCAAGAGAGAACATGAGTGGTGGGTGAGAGAGAGGCAGAGGGAAAGGGAGAAGCAGACTCCCTGCTGAACAGGGAGCCTGACATGGGGCTTAATCCCAGGACCTTGGTATCACTGACACTTAGGCAGACACTTCACTAACTGAACCACCCAGGTGCCCCTTTTATTCTTTTTTTTTTTCATTGAAACTTGTCTGTGCCTAGAGGGCCTGCTTCCTCTGCAGCCCTCTCAAGTATGACTGCTTTTTCTTCCACTCTCTGCATACATCAGGGTCAGGAGGTGGGGTTGGTGTCTTCTTTTCTCCCATTACTGTTGACAGTTTTTTCCTCCTTCCTTTCTCTAAGTTCTAGCTAATCTGACCTGTGTGACATCTGGATATAGTATCTCTCCTTATATCCTCAATGTTATTTTCTAAGGTTCTTCTAATCATCCACTGTTGATGACATTAGCTTCTGTTTCATCTTCTTTCTTTCCACTCTTGTTGATTTTACTACTTATGGGGATAACTTATCTAAAAATAATCATTCCTAAACTCCTTACCTCCGTTATCTTTTCTTCCCCCCATCTCAGCCTAGAACCTTGGCATTACACTCTTGCAATGATAATACCTCTGAAATCTTGAAATCGAGTATACTTTCTGACAAGACAAGGGTGTCCACTCTCACAACTTTTACTCAACACACAAGGCGAAGTCCTAGCTGCAGCAATCAGACATCCAAAAGGCATCCAAATTGGTAAGGAAGAAGTAAAACCATCACTATTCACAGATGACATGATACTATATATATATACATATATGTATATGTATATACATATATATATATAAACCCTAAAGATTTCACCAAAGAATTATTAGAACTAATAAATGAGGTCAGTAAAGTCACAGGATACAAAATTAATATCTGTTGTGTTTCTCTACACTAATAATGAAGTGGTAGAAAGAGAAATTAAGAAAATAATACCATTTATAATTGCATCAACAAGAACAAAATACCAAAAAATAAATTTAACCAAGGAGGTAAAAGACCTATATTCTGAAAACTATAAGACATTGAAGAAATAAATTAAAGACGACACAAATAAATAGAAACATATGCCATGTTCATGGATTCAAAGAAGTAAAATTGTTAGAGTGTCCATACTGCCCAAAGCAACCTACAGATGCAATGCAAGCTCTATCAGAATAGCAATAGCATTTTTCACAGAACTAGAATAAATAATCCTAAAATTTGTGATGGAACCACAAAGGGCCTTGAATAGCCAAAGCTATTTCTCAACCTTCTTGAGAAAGAAGAACAAAGCTGGAAGTATCACAATTCCAGATTTCAAGATATACTACAGCATGGTACTGGGACAAAAATAGACATATAGATCAATAGGAAGAATAGAGAGCCTAAAAATAAACCCATACCTATATGGTCAATTAATCTATGACAAAGGAGACAAGAATACACAATGGGGGGAAAGACAGCCTCTTCAACAAATGGTATTGGGAATAGTGGACAGCAACATGCAAAAGAATGAAACTGAACCACTTTTTTACACCATATACAAAAATAAACTCAAAGTGGATTAAAAACCTAAATGCAAGATCTGAAGCCATAAAACTCCGAAAAGAAAACATAGGCAGTAATCTCTTGAACATCTGCCTTAAAAATATGTTTATGGATGTGTCTCCTCAGGCAAGAGAAACAAAGGTAAAAATAAACTACTGGGACTATACCAAAGACAAAGCTTTTGTGCACAAAAGGAACCATTAACAAAACAAAAAGGCAACCTAGAAGATATTTGCAAATGATATATCTGATAAGGGGTTGATATATAAAGAACTTATACTACTCAACACCAAAAAACAAAACAAAACAAAAAACCAATCCAATTAAAAAACGGACAAAGGAAAAATAGACATTTTTCCAAAGAAGACATATAGATGGCCAATAGATACATGAAAAGATGGTCAACATCTTTGTATTTGTGTGTGTGTATGTGTGTGTGTATACATATACACACACATACAGATATGTACCCACATACACATATACACAATGAAACATTACTCAGCCATAAAAATGAATGAAATCTTGACAGTTGTGACAACATGGATGGATCTAGAAGTTATTATGGTAGGTGAAACAAGTCAGACAGAGAAAGAAAAATACCATCTGATTTCACTTACATGTGGAATCTAAAAAATAAACAAAAACAAATGAACAAACAAACACTCTTAAACACAGAGAACAAACTGGTGGTTGCCAGAGGGAAAGTGGGTAGAGGGACGGGCAAAATAGAGGAAGGGCATTAAGAAGTACAAACTTACACTATAAGATAAATAAGTCATGGAGATGAAAAGTATAGCATAGGAAATACAGTCAATAATATTGTAATAACATTGTGTGGTGACAGATGGTGACTACACTTATCTTGGTGAGCACCGAGTAATGTATAGAATTGTCTAATCTGTATGTTGTACAGCTGAATTGTAACACTGTACCTCAATTATACTTCAATAAAATAAAATAAAGTTTAAAAAGTACAATATTCTCGGGGCATCTGGGTGGCTCAGTCAATTAGATGTTTTGACTCTTGATTTCAGCTCAGGCCATGACCTCAGGGTCATGAGATCGAGCCCTGTGTCAAGCTCTGCCCTGGGTGTGGAGCCCTGCTTAAGATTCCCTTTGTCCCTCCATGCTCTTTTTCTCTCTCCCTTTCACACACACACACACACACACACACACACACACACACACACACAGTAAGATATTCTCAAACCACTGCCTCCAAACCTTCCAGCTCACTTACTCTAATACTCTTATTTAAATAATTTACTTACTCTAATACTCCTATTTAAATAATTTCTCAACTTCACTGAGATCTCCAATCCATTAACCTCACTACTTTTTTCACTATCCATCACCACCTCTATATAGTTACTTCTCTCTTTCCCAGCTTAGAGTCCCTGGTTCATCAGGGGAATCAATCACTTATAAACGTCCTCATCTCTCTTGCCCCTCTCTCCTTGTATTATATTTCAACTCTAGCTGAGTCCCATTATCAGCTCCTGCAATGAAGCTGTTGAATGTTCCTGGATAAAAGTCATATAACCGGGATGACTGACTTGTCATTCATGTTATAATGATTATAATCTTCAAATAGGCTCTCATTCCTTCTTGGCAATCCTAGAATGTTTCTATATAAAGTTTGAGTTTTCAGTTTCTCAAGATAAATAGTTTGTATTTTATCCTCCTTCTTCAACCTTGTTCATACCTCATCTTCTGTACTCTCAGCCTCTGACCTTCCTTTAGATTTAATAGAGAAAGTAGAAGCCATTCAATCAGAATTTCCTCATTTACTCATTGTGAAACTTACCAATTTATCAGAACTTAATCTATCTTCTCTGTTTTATCTCTTGTCCAACAGAAATTCCTCCACTTGTGGAATATTACTCAGCCATAAAAAAGAATGAAATCTTACCATTTGCAATGACATGGATGGAGCTAGAAAGGATTATGCTAAGGGAAATAAGTCAGTCAGAGAAAGATAAATACCACACGATTTCACTCATGTGTGGAATTTAAGAAACAAAACAAATGATCAGAGAGAAAGAGAGAGAAGGAGAGAGAGAGAGAGAGAGAGAGACAAACCAATAAACCAATAAACTCTTAACTACAGAGAACTGATGGTCACCAGAGGGGAGGTGGGTGGGGGATGTGTGAAATAAATAATGGGGATTACGGAGGGCACTTGTGATGAACACCAGATATTGTATGGAAGTGTTGAATCACTATATTGTACCCCTGAAACTAATATACATTGTATGTTAACTAATTGGAATTAAAATAAAAACTTAAAAAAGGAAATTCCTCCACTTGTGCTCTGGATCCAGTACCCTTTTGCCTTCTCAAGTATCTTATTCCTTCAGTGGTCCCCACTCTCTCTCCTGTATCACCAGTCCCTACCTTTCCACTGAATCATTCCCATCAGCATAACCTGTTCCAGTAACTCTCATCCCAGAGCTTCTTTCCCCAATCCTGTATCCCACCTTAACTACAGCCCCACTTCTCTCTTGTTCTCTTTACCATAGGTCTTCTCTATAGCTTTATAACTAGTTTCCCATCTCACATTCACCCTTCAGCCCAGTTTTATCTGGACTTGCATCTTCATCACAGTATTGAAACTGCTTTTGTCAAGGTCACCAAGAATGCCCATATCATCCAATCTAATGGACTCTTGATCTCTGAGTAGCATTTGACAGAAATGACATTTCCTCTCTGTAGCTCCATACTCTTCTCCCCTCTGGCTTTTCCTTTGAAGCCTGAACTCTAAGTATTGGAGACAGTGCTCCATGCTACTTCTTATTTACCTGTTCTTTGCACAGGTGATTTTATCCAGTCCCATGGCTTTAAATACTGATGCCTTCTAAACTCACACCTTTAGCACAGAACTTCACTCCTGAGTTCCAGATTCATTCAATGGCTATTCAATCTCTAGTTGGATGTCTATTAAACATCTCAATAGCTATAGTCCTAGATACAACTTCTGATCTCTTCCATAAGTCACCATTGCAGTAAATGGCACCATCATCCAGTTTTCAAGCCAACAATTTAGAAGTGATCCTGCAATTTCCCTTTCCCTTATTTCCCATATGCGGCAGCCATGCAAACACACCTCTCAGATCTCTGATCACAGGGAGCATTACTGGCTGATGTCCCCAGTTGCTGTGCTCTGAAATCTATCACCATCATCCAGGCTGCCCTTCCCGTAGATGGCTCCCAGCCAGAGACTGCATGAGGCAGGGTCACAAGGCAGGCCCATTCCTGGGAGACATAGGACTCCTCCGATCCGGGACATTGGGTTGAGGACTCCCCATTGGCTTTCTTGAAAGCATCTTAGAATTGCATCATATCTACATTTTTCCTACCCATTTTTTTCCTGTCCTCCATGAGAGTTGAATCATCATCCAGGCTAAAGTTTTTCCCAATCCCCTTCAGAGCCCTCCCTGATTTTCCTTCACAGGTGTTTTCCCCAGTAAGTCTTTTGCATGTTTAATCTAAACTTACGGTCTGTTTCTCAAAGAACCTGAACTAACACACCACAGCTGAACTGTCAGCAATTTCATATTATTTCTGTTTCCTAAATATAACTCTTGCAGCCATCCACTTCTCTCTATTGCCATCATCACTGAGAAGAAGCTGTGCCATTTCTCCCCTGGATTACTGCAACGGCTGCCTACTCTTCAATCCATTCTCAACACAGTAGCCAGAGTGATTTTTTTTATATATATATATAGTAAATCAATCATGCCACTTCCCAGCTTAAAACCTTTGGATGGTTTTCCATTATGCCTAGGGTAAAATTTAAACTCCCACGACCACCACAAGATACTTTAAAACCTGGCTCCTGCCTATCTTTTTAGCTTCATCTCATCACTTTCCCCCTTAGCCTAACACTCACCAAGCTCCAGCCATAGGAGTGTCCTTTCTCTTCCTACAAATTGTCAAATCCTTTCCTGCCTCAGGGCCTTTCCACTTGCTCTCTCTTCTCCATAAATTACTCTTCCCCCATCTCGTCAGAGGGTTGGCTCATTTTCATCCTTAGCACTCACCTTAAATGTCCCCTCATCAGCGGGGCCTCCTCCACCCCAGCCATCATCTCCACCCAACATTACCCTATTTCCTCTCAAGTAGTTACCACTATCTGTAACCACTTGGCTTAGTGTCTGTTTCTCTCACTTGAACAGGAGTAAGCAAATTATAACCCATAGGCAGCCAATTATTTTTGTATGGCCCATGACCTAAGAATTGTTTTTACACACACACACACAAAAAAAAAGAATTGTTTTTACATATTTAAGTGTTTGAAAAAAAATTTTTAAGAATATTTCACAACACATGAAAATTATGTGAAATTCAAATTCCAGTGTCCATGAATAGAGTCGGGACACAACCACTCTCATTTAGGTATTATCTGTGGCTGCTTTACCACCATAACCGCAAAGTCGAGTAGCTGCACATGGCCCACAAAGCCTAAAACATTTACAGGAAAAGTTTTCTTTTCTAAACATTTATTTGTTAAGTTACCTCTACCCCAACATGGGCTCGAGCTCACAACCCCAAGATGAAGAGTCGCATACTCTAGTGACAGAGCCCTTCAGGCACACCCAGAAAAGGTTTTCTGACCACTGCATTAGAATGTGAGTGCCATGGGTTAGGGTCATTGCTTGTCTTGTTCAGCCCTTCACTCCTACTGCCTGGTCCACAGCTAATGCTCAATTTATAGGATGAATCAATCTTCCTACTCTCCAGGGACTACTACTATCTGGGGGTGGGGTGGGTGTAGGTCTCATTGGCTTCTTCCGCTCTAAGACCCAGGCAGAGGAACTGGGAACCAATTATTATTGGCACTGGAGAAGTACCTTGAAAACATGACCGAGTTTTATTCCTCTTGAAATACCTAGCAAAGTCTTTAGCACAAGGTAGGGTGCTGCTGGAAGCTGGAAAGAACTCTTTCGGGGTTGTTGTTGAGATAAAATTAAATAGTCATGGAAAGGGCTCAGCATAATGTCAGATGTACAGAAGTGTTCGCTAAATGTTCGCTTCTGCCTCAATTTTCCTTGCTGTGATGGGCATAAAAATATGGGATAGTACAACAGACTAAATTAAACAAGAATGTTCTGCGTGAAATAGCTTTGTAAACTACAAACACTATCCGAATGGACTTACCAAAGCGCATGCCCAATGTTATTAAATCTTGGCATTGAGCAGCCCAGTTTGGAGAGAAGGACCCTCACCCGGGAGTGAGAAGACATAACTCTTCCTAACTCTTACCACGTAACTAACACGAACAATCGCAACTTCGGTGTTGTTTCTCTTCTTCATGTGTAAAAGCAGCCTCTGCGCGGACACGACATTCCTCTGGGGTCCAGCCGGCGTCTCTCTGCCAGGTCTTGCCTTTTCCTGCCGGTATGCAGCCCTCCCACTCTCGCCCTCAGGGCCCGCTGGCTGCGGCGGCCTGAGGGGCGGGACCAGTCCGGGGGCGGGGCGGGGCGCGCCTGGGGCGGGGCCTTCCTCTTTCCGTCTGTAGTCGCCGCGGGGCCGCGCCGCACGGGGGCGCCGCTGGGGCCGCGCTGTTCCACGAGTTGCCGAACAGCCGAGGAGGCCCTCACTTCCGCGTCGGGCCCCGCGGCGTCCGGCGGCCGCGCCGAAGGCCGGGCGGGCCGCAGGTCAGTCGGGGAGGCCGCCTACCCGGCCCCGCCTGTGCAAAGGACCCGGGCGCCGGGTGGGCCGCGGGCCCGGGTGGCGGCGGGGCGCCCCGAGGAAGGGCCCGGATCGCGCCGATATCACGGGCGCCCCGGGCTGCAGGCTCGGGCTTCGGGCCGATTGGGGCCCCCGGGCAGCGGGGAGACCCTGGCTGGGCTTTCTGGTGTGCCAGCCCCTCCCCCTTTCTTCCCGCATCGTGGGAGGAGTGCGAGTCCCTTGAGCAGCGTTTCTCAAAGTGGGGTCCGCGGGCGGACTCCCGAGCCCATCTCAGACTTTCTGAAACGGACTCTGCTGTGGCCCGGGAATCTGAATTTACAGCAAGCGACTCTGATGGTTTTGACGCAAGGGGGTCACAGAACCGCAGTTTGGGGCACTTCGCCAGAGGGCAGGGCACTTCGACACAGCAGGGAGTCTAAGTGGGTGCATTTGAGGATGAGGCCCCGTGCCTGGCCTTGAAATGGTGATGGATGGTTCTCTGCCATAGAAGAAACTGAGGCAGGGGTATCTCTTAAATCCTTGCACTCAGGGTGCTGCTGTGTTCCTCTTGTCACAACAAAAGTCTTCAGATGGACAGATGCTTAGTGAATGAAGTGCCCGGTCAGGAGCCTTAGGGATGAAAGTGCTGAAGTAGGCAGTGTGGGGTGCAGCTTTTGGAGCTGGTCCTTCTGACCTGGATTGGGGGCGACTCCACCACTTACCAGCAGGGCAGCCCTAGTGTGGACCCTGCGCACATCACTCTGTTTCTTTCTCCAGTGTCCTCATCTGTCAGTAGGGACAGTAATTCCTATCCTAGGGCTCTTGTGTGAATTAGGTAATGTCTGCCAAGGGTCTCCTGCAGTAACTGGCACCTAATAAGCATTGAGTAAATGGGAATTATTAAGAGTGATGTAGATTCTGCCTTTGTAGGGCTTATGGTCCCCAAATTAGGGATTAAATAAGTGAGATAAAACGGAGAGAGGTACAAAGTATATTTGGTGGGTGGTGCACAGATTCTAACTGGGGGATGCTTGGGAAGGTCATGCAAGTTGTGAGATTTGCCTGTGACTTTGAAGAATAGATGGATTCCAGGGAGCTGGCGACTGGGGCAGCATGAGCCCGTTCCATCCCATGCTTCAGAGGTGGTTCCTTCACATGGATCATTGCCCCGTTGCTCCTAGGACTCCTAGGCAGCAGAAGTCACACTGATAAGTGGTTTTTGAAAGCCGGACCATTGGTCCGTAAGAGTTTCTGTCTACTGACCATGTTTGACACACATTGCTTTCATCAGACACCAGTGGTCTCCTTTTCCCAATTCATTGGAGACTGGCTAAATTGGAGCATCTACAAAAGGATGCTCGTTGATCCCACAGTAAAAGCAAGTTGCCATGAATATAGTTGAGCCTCTTGACAGCCATTTTACATGTGCTGTGAAATGTGCAGTTCCATCAGGAGCACCTTTATCATCACAGTTTTGTTTTAGGTTCCATAAAAACACTGCAGTTACCTTCGGTTCATCCATCTCCAGAGTGGATTAAGAAATCAAATCCTTAAAACTTCTCTAAAGCTTCAGCCATTTTAGCCTGGAGAAGCCAGATGATGCAGAGGTGTTATTTGTTGCTCTTCTGCACCAGTCTGGCTACTGGTATACATAAAATTCTGATCTCAGCTGATAAATTATATATTCCTTAGTTACCTAACCTAGGAACTACAATTATCATTGTTAATAATTTCTGCTTTTGTGTCTCCTTAAATCTCCAGAGCCAATATCAATCCCTCAGTATACACCTTATGGAAAAATTTATAGGATTATAGATAATATTTATCCTTCATCGAGTACTTACTCTGAGCCAGAGACAGTTCTATATGTTTTGTCAGCTTATCTTACCTTTTTTATGTTCTATCAGTTATTCCTCTGATAGTCCTTTGAGGTACGCACCATCCCTGGCTCCATTTTATAGATGAGGAAACAGGCAGAAGAGAAGTATTTGCCCCACCCTAGCAAGTGGTAGAGCCTCATAGCCTAATCCTTGCTACATGCTGCCCCCCTCTGCAGCCTAGACAGCTCCCTCAGACTTACTGTAGCATAAAAAGATACGTGAATATCAAAGAACATAAGCAAACCTCACCTTTGCTTTATATGTGACAGACAATGCATTATTTTAATTCTTTAAACAGTCATTTCAATAGCTATGCTTTGGTTGGTGATCATTTACCATTTACAAATACTCTGAGCCAAAGTTTTCCAGCTTCCCAGCATATCTCAAAACTTCTTTCATATTATATAAAGTCCTTTGAAATTGTCAGTGCTGAGGGATTTAAGTCACATTAAAATGTATTTTATTATCTCCTTAGTGTATTGTTGGAAATACCAGCAGTGATTGTTCTTTGTTTTCACAGAGGTAGACCAAGACCACCATTATTTTGCAGTTTCTGAAAGTGTTTGAAGGCAAAAATTCAGGTGTTGCTGGGAGCAATGGAAGGTCACAAGGCAGAAGAAAAAGTGTTAGATATTCTTCGACTGAACGTCGGTGGCTGTACTTATACAGCCAGACGGGAGTCCTTGTGCCGCTTTAAAGATTCCATGCTGGCATCCATGTTCAGTGGTCGTTTTCCTCTAAAAACAGATGAGTCGGGTAAATATCTAAAGTCTGTAAGCATGATCATAAATATTCATTAAAATAGTCTGGTTTAAATTCCCTTTGGTTTTGCTAATTACAATAGAATATATTAGACCAGTATACTAATTATTGAGACCATTAGGCCTGTATGGAGACTTATTAAATACATGGAGAAATGAAATATGGGTTTCCAGAATCAGTGATGCTGTCACTACTAGTTGACAGGAAGACTAATGCATGTGAAGGCCTACCATGACCTCATCATGGGGATTGATTATTTTTGGAAAGTTGTTCCATTCATGCAACTCCATGGATAAAGGTATTGAGGCTTCTCTGTATTCCTCAGGTTAAAACATCGAGTTCTCTGGAGAAAGAGCCACCCTCCTAGTTCACAAGGCAGTCAGCGGCAGTGCAGAATTAGCGTGAAACTTGCCACCTAATCTGGCTATGTAGCCTAGTGTGGGCTGATGTGCACACGACAAAATGTCAGTCACCTAGTGGTAGAGAACTGAACATTGGTGTTCCAGAAGAAACTGTAAAGCACAAGGGTAGGGATCTGGGCTGCTCTCCCTGCTTGGGGTCCTCTGGCATTTACTGAACCCACTACCGGTTGGAGAGAAACCTCAGCAATGCCACTAAGGCATTTTGCACCTCTTTGGTGTTCTGGGGCTCAGAGAACCCAGTCTCGCTTCTGTGTCAGAAGAGAGGGAGTGAGAAGTCTTGAGCATGAGGGGCTGTTAGTAACCCTGGGTCTTGAGAGAGTGCTTTGCCAGCTGAAGGGGAGTTGAATGAATGGAAAACACCAATGGCTGCTGCCTGAGGCATGATGGCCATGTGGGCAGGAAGGTTGTTGGTGAAAAGATGGTAAGCAAGGATTGCGTTTTTTCCTGTCCCCAAATTTTAGCTTCTTAATTCCTTCTACTCTAAGCTACTCAAGGGAGAAAAGGAATTATTGAGTAACCTCACACCAACTCTGCTAAATTGTCTAAGAAAGCCTTTTGTCGTAAAGTACCAGCACAGCATTGGGAGCCCAGGGTTTATATGTTAGTAACACTACCAGTCGACTTACAGCCAAACATGACACATTAACGGGGATATCGTCATTACGGAGGAGCTCCATACGTCTTTCCTGGCTGGGCAGCGCTGAAGGGTAGGCCTACATTTCAGGAGTAGTCTGGGGTCTCTGTGGCTTTTGAAGGGCCATAGAGGGAATATGGTCATTGCATCTAAAATCCCCAAATGGAGCTCGGAATACATTTTCCTGTATGGTAGGTGAGAAAACAGAGGATCACCAAATTTGACTAAACCCATTTGAACAGTAGCTATTAACTTTCTTGTGAGAAAGAAACATTTCTAATTGTAGAGGTCTTCAGTCTGATTTTAGTTTGACATGTTGAAATTTTATCACGGTCATACGTATTTATGCAATCATGTTTGAACTGAATGTTTTCTAGGGGCTTGTGTTATTGACCGTGATGGACATCTATTTAAATACCTTTTGGATTATCTTCATGGAGAAGTTCACATCCCCACAGATGAGCGAACCCGCATTGCTCTGCAGGAAGAGGCGGATTACTTTGGCATCCCTTATCCGTACAGCTTGTCTGACCACTTGGCCAATGAAATGGAGACATATTCTTTAAGGTCAAATATAGAACTTAAAAAGGTCTTGGCATTTTCTTAAGTTTTAAAAAATATATATGTATACATATATATTCACTTTTTATACACAAAGCAATGTGTGTTATTTTGCATAGCCTGTGTTGCCACATAAACCAAACGTGGGAAAGTTTTACTTTTTCTAACTTTTGAAGACACTTTTCTTAATTACTACTAATTATTTTAAGGCCAAAATCCTATGTTCTAGGAAAGTGTATTACAGTGCCACTCAAAGGTTTATGGAGTGTTTGTTTCTCATTGAAGATTTAATATCTTTTGATGGCTTTTTTAATAGAAATATTCTGTTCTTTAGGTTCTTCGTAAATTAACAGCAATACTGTAATATATAAGGGTATAGTGGTATTATTTTATTTACTGAAATGACTTTAAAAGAATGGTCATGATAAGTAAAAGATTGTATAAAATCTCCTGCCTGATTTAGTGAGTGTAGCAGTTTATTACTAAGTTAAAACATCAGTTTGAGTAATTTACTTTGAGATCAGTAAATCTCTTTTTAAAGATGCTTCTCCTTTAAATCACATTTTAAAGAACTTTACATGACTTGAAAAGCTTCATTACCTGTTTTTGTCTTATTGGTAATTATTATATTTGCTTTTAGCACCTTTGGGGATCTAAAAAGAAAATATTTTTCCTAGATAATTAATAATAGTGAAAACTGATCTGAATTGATTTGGTTTAGACATCGCCTTAGGAGAGCAAGCCGACGGTATGGTTATTAGGAGTGTAGCATGAAGAGAAAGTTGATTCGGTTCCAGATCCCCTTCAGGAATTTGCACGGTTGTGTGGGTTCTGCCAAGGGAAGTTATTTAGAAATGAGTCGTCAGACAGTTATTTGGTGCTGTTTGCCACGTCTGCAGAATGGGGCTAAAACACCTGACTGAAAAGTTGGGGTGGGTTAAGATTCCTCTTCTGAAGTCTCAACTCTATGGTCTTTTATTTCTGTTTTATATGCAAAAAGGACACAGCATGTGCGCATTCACTATGTCAGCCAACACATATTTATCTCAAATGTCGTAGGTGTAGAGAGCACTGCTCTAGGGACTCTGTGGGACACAAAGAAATACAACACACAGATAGCAATAGTAAATGAAAATGTAAGACATATTAGGCTCCTATTTTCATTCATTTGAGTCAGTTAAATATTAAGCATCTCCTCCTTTGTGTCAGGCACTATTCCAGGCACTTGGGATACTAGACAAAGCAGACAAAAGTGCTGGTCCTCGGGGAGCTCACAGGAACACTGCTTTTTCTCCCAGGGAAGGTCCCTGCCACTCCAGTGGGTGAAGCCCTATTGCTCTGTGTCCCTAGCACTTCATCGGCTCACCTGGTAGCACTTACACTGTGTGCTGATGGCTTATCGACTGTCCGTCTTTTACGTTACCTATAACTCAAGGAGGGTTGGGACGCTGTGTCCAGGACCTTAGGTACTGCTCACCACATTAGTAGCTTCTTAATATGCAAATGAATCAGTGAATAGGTAGATAAATGCTAAAAGAGTTCTTACAGTTTGCATTGAGTTCATATATTCATGTCTTTCAGTGGAAAAGAACAAGTTTATCTGGTTCACGATTGGACTTGGAGTTAAAAATAAACATCAGCCATGAGGCTTAGTCAGTAGAAGGTGAAAGGAAGATTGAGTCAAATGGGAAATTGGGGGGAAAATAAAGGGAAAAGAAAAAGGTCTTTTAGTCATATGAAGATTTTAAAATTAAAAATAATGTTGGTAGTGAGGTTAATGGAGGAGAAAGGGAAATACAATTTCCATGTGGAAAGGATTCTGTAGAGGAAAAGGTGTTGGGTTTGTGGGTGGTGCTTTTTGTGATTTGCCCCACCCCCACCCTAAATTCAACAAAAGCATGTTTGGTTTTTCAAGGCATAAAGACTAGGCCGAAATTTATAATCTTTTTATTTCCCTTATGACCAACTGAAATTGCAGCTTTACATGAAAGTAATAGAGCAAATTCATTCTTACTTTACTCCAGAATTAAATTCAAATTTTTTATATTTTTTTGCTCCAGGCTCTAACAGACTTCTGTGATTCATATGGTTTAGTTTGCAATAAGCCAACAGTCTGGGTTCTCCACTATCTTAACACATCTGGTGCAAGCTGTGAGAGCAGAATTATTGGTGTATATTCCACAAAAACTGATGGAACAGATGCTATTGATAAGCAGCTGGGAGGAAGAATTCACAGTAAAAGCATTTTTAAAAGGTATGTCCATATTTAAATATGAAAAGGAACAAAATAAAGTCTCGGTTCTTGTAAGAGGTGTTACTGAATGGAGTATGTGGTTGATTCGAGAACAGAAAGGATCATTAACACCGGGGCAACACACAGCGCGAGCCCTCACAGCTGTCAAGACAGGCCTGCTTCATGACATGTATGTAAGTTATAGGACGTCCGCAGTGGTCGAGCATTTTGCCTCTCAACTGGGAGTGGGCATCAGAATCCCCTGAGAGGCTTTAGAAAAAAAGGAAAGAAGGAAAAGCAAAGCCACCTGCCTGGCTGTCTCCCCTGGACCATCGTCCAGGAGCAGGAGCACTCACTGCTGACTTGGAAGTCAGCAGGCCCGCCAAGTGGCTCAGGACTGGCCTGTGCCTCAGTGTCCTGTTCTGAGAAACGATGAAGGACTTCCCTGGTTCCTCCCAGCCTTAAAATTCTATGACTCGAACATGTCAAATTCTTAAGGGTTATTCTCTTAATATTTTTTCTGTAAATTTACTTCACATTGGTCAATTCAGTTAGCAGTCCTGTTTTGTTTTGTTTTTTAATTCTCTGGGTGGTTGGATTGGGTCACATATTAGTGACTAATGAATGACCACATGAATTTGCTTATTAGGTGATGAAATACGTCGTTTTCTGAATTCTTTACAGGATGTTTATATAAGATATATGAGTGCCTGGCATAATGCTAGGAAGGTTTTAGTCAAAGGTGAATCTTTTGGGCACCTGGGTGGCGCAGTCGTTAAGCGTCTGCCTTCGGCTCAGGGCGTGATCCCGGCGTTATGGGATCGAGCCCCACATCAGGCTCCTCTCCTAGGAGCCTGCTTCTTCCTCTCCCACTCCCCCTGCTTGTGTTCCCTCTCTCGCTGGCTGTCTCTATCTCTCTTAAAAAAAAAAAAAGAATCTTTTAAAATTTTCCTGAGCTTAAGTAATTTTTTTAGAAAACTTATTTTTAAAAATTTGTTGATTTGTCTGCACAGTCCATATTGTGGAATTAACAAGTACTTTGCCACGGTAAAAGGAGATCAAATGTAGGTTAGCATGAGTATAGTATATTATACTCATAACATATAATATATATTATCTATATGCTTGAGGAAGGGTCACAGAAGAGCAACTATTCAATACCAACATATTTTCCCCCTTAATTAACAAGTACTTGGTGAGTATCTATTAGTTGTGTGTGTGTGTTTGTGTGTGTGTGTGTGTGCGCATATACACACACATTCATACTTAGGTAGTATGTTTTCATCACCTTTTGCAATATTTCTAGAGAGGCGGGAAATAATGTTCAGTACATTTGGAGCTATTACTCAGTAGCTGAACTGAAGAAAATGATGGATGCCTTTGATGCCTGGGAAGGAAAAGGTATAGTACAGTTCTTTTATTTCATGGCAGAAGGTAGACTTTTCCTTAATAAAACAAAGTAAGCTCAAATGCTGCATTTCTTTTTTTTTTTGAGAAAGTACTTCTATGTATAGGTCAAGTATTTCTTTGTGTATTTGTCACCTCATAGTATCATTGATTGATACTTAAAAATTTTTAGACCTCTTGGGGCGCCTGGGTGGTTCAGTCGGTTAAGCGTCCGACTCTTGGTTTCAGCTCAGGTCCCGATCTCAGGGTCATGAGGTCAAGCCCCTCATCGGGCTCCATGCTTAGTACAGAGTCTGCTTGGGACACTCTTTCCCTTTCCCTCTTCCCCTTCCCCCTGCTCTCTTCTCTCTCTCTCTCTAAAATAAATAAATAAATCTTTAAAAAAAAATCTTTACTCTGAGTTGCTAGATATTACTAATAGTTTATAATTCAGTAACCTAAAAAACAGTTTATAATTTCAGCATCTGTTAGTTATGCTTATATAGTTCAATTAAACAGCAGTTTATTTAGCACCTACTATGTACCTAGTATTGTTCCTAGGAAGTATACCTTTAAATTAAGCATACAGTGTACCATCAACAGAAAAAAGGAGGGGCGTCTGGCTGGCTCCGACGACGGAGTGTGCAACTCCTGATCTCAGGGTTGTGAGTTTGAGCCCCGTGTTAGGTGTAGAGATTACTTAAAAGTAAAATCTTAAAAAAAAAAAAGGGGGGCAAATTAAAAAAAGAGAAAATGAAAATAATGCCACAGAAGGGGGCGCCTGGGTGGCACAGCGGTTAAGCGTCTGCCTTCGGCTCAGGACGTGATCCCGGCGTTATGGGATCGAGCCCCACATCAGGCTCCTCTGCTGGGAGCCTGCTTCTTCCTCTCCCACTCCCCCTGCTTGTGTTCCCTCTCTCGCTGGCTGTCTCTATCTCTGTCGAATAAATAAATAAAATCTTTAAAAAAAAAAATAATGCCACAGAAGATGTCTGAAGAATGCTTAGGAAACAATCATCTTTAAATGCACACTTTGGAATTTGACCATTTTTACCAACTGTTCATATCATTTGATAATAATAATAATGCTGTTTAGTATCCAGTATGATAAGTAGTTTATATTCAGTACCTCTTAGTCTTAAAACAATTCTGGATGCTGTTTGCACCTCTTAGGTGCAAACCCTATAAGAAGTCCTAAAGTTGGGTCCACAGATAAATAAGACACATCTAATTGGTCCTGAAATGATCTTGAAAGCTGGTAGAGACAGACATTGCAAGTCACATAAGATTGAATAAAAGGAGAGGAGGAGGCTTTTAAAAACTCTCCCATCACCTGTTTCTCCTTCAGGCGGGGTGCTACTACCAACCCTTCTTCCTTTTCCTGACTTTGTCCCCCTCACTTTTCCTCCTTTTTTTTTAATTTTTTCTAAATCATACCCCTCAAGCAGAAAAAAGTGCTGTTCTCTTTAAGGTTTTTATTTTAGATTTAATTGACTTTGAGACGCTCAGGCTTAAGTTGAGGAACAAACCCCCTGGTGTTGTGTGTCTCCTGTTGTGCCTCTGGACTGGCAGACTGCCCAGGAGGCTCCGGGAGGGTCCTGGCTGGGCTTCTTTCTCCACTGACTCAGGAAGCTGAAGGGGAGAGCTGGCATCACTGACTTACAGAGCGTAAGACTGATTTTAACTTTTTCGAGAGCATGTAATGAAGTATCATTGGTATTTAACACCCTTCTGGAAGGCCTGTGGAAAGCCATCAGAGAGGAAACAGAAGTAAGAGAAAGAATTATTGGAAGGAAGAAGACAGTTACTATTTGGGGACAGTATGTCTTTTTAGAAAACCCAAAGGAATCAACTAAAGGTATTTTAAATGATGAGTTTAGTAAACCAAACTAGCTGGACAGAATATAAGTAAACAAAGACCAGCTTACTTACTATAGATTAGTTAGAAATTATAGGGGAAAACCCCATTCACAATAGCAATAAACAACAAAATAAGTAGGACTGACCTATCAAGAAATACTTTGGTGATGTCTTTTGTGAAGAAAACTGCTAAAATATATTTATCCCTCCATCAATTCATCCATCCATCTATAAAAAAGGAAGACAGATTACGGTGAGACATACCATTTTCTTGAAAGGGAAATCTATTCAGATAGATTTTATAATATTCATTACAAAGATGTCAGTTCTTCTCAGATTAAGTTATAGGTTTGACACAATTCCTATCAAAATATCATTAGAACTCTTTGGGAATATTGAGGAAATGATTTTAAAATTCTTTGAAAGTATAAGCCAATAAAATAGGAACATTTTGGGAAGTAGAAGTCATTAGAGGAATGAGTCTTAACTGTGCGATAGTAAAAATACTATATAGGGATTTGTAATAATAAGAACCATTATGTTTCTGGTACAAGAATAGATTCAGAGATCAGAAGTAAATCCCGATGAAGTTACAAGAATAAAAATACTATGTGATAAGGAGTATTAAATATCAATGTAAAAAGATAGATGATTTAATAAGTAATTGAGAAATATATTTGGGAGAAAACAGAACTTTAGCCTCATGTCATTTATCAAAATAACCCCAGGTGAATTTAATGGATGAAAAATGAAGCTAGAATAAACTATAATGAAACTTAAGCAAATAAGTGATTTCTTAATAGGAAAATAAATCATAAAGACAAAGATGAATAAATTTGATTACATAATATTTAATATATTAACTTTAAAACAACAAAGTCTAAATAAAAGTAAAAGGCTAATAAAAACCTAGATAGGGGCACCTGGGTGGCTCAGTTGTTAAGCATCTGCCTTCGGCTCAGGGCGTGATCCCAGCGTTCTGGGATCGAGCCCCACATCAGGCTCCTCCGCTGGGAGCCTGCTTCTTCCTCTCCCACTCCCCCTGCTTGTGTTCCCTCTCTCGCTGGCTGTCTCTCTCTGTGTCAAATAAATAAATAAAATCTTTAAAAAAAAAAAAAAACCTAGATAAAAATGTTACATTACCTGGACAAAGAATATCCTTAAAATAGAGAGGATTTATTTAAGTTGATTAGAAAATCAGTTCAACCCCTATTGTAAATAAATGTGCAAGGTTCATGACCACAAAATTTCCAGGAAAGGAGATAAACCAAGAGGTTCAAACTCATTATTTATCAATGAAATACATATTAAATAAGAATTATTTTTTATACAAGATTAGTAAATATCTCTCATGAATTCTTGGCAGGAGTACAAATTAATATTACTTTATTGGGAAATAATTTATCATTACATATCAATAACATCAAAATTGTTCATATTCTTTGACCCGACAGTTCTACTTCTAGGTATCTACCCTAAGGTTATAATTAAATCAGACAAAGGCTTATGAACAGAGTGTTCAATTAAGCATTATTCATAACAGAAAAAATAAAAAAAATATAAATGACTGTAATAGAGGACTGAATACATATTGGTACATCTATGGGATATAGTTGAGCAATAGCTATTAAAATTATTTTGAATAATTTTTTACATAGATGAATGCCCACGATAAAATAAGCTGTCATGAAAGATCAAAAGCAGGAAACAAAATTAAATATAAAGTGTTATGTGCCTACCATATGAATAAGGAAAAAGACTGGAATCAGATTCATCAGAGTGTAATGAACCATAATTCCTAGTTTTAGGATTAGAAATGATCTTGATTTTTTTGTATATACTTTTCTATATTATGCAAATTTTGTACAATGAAAGTGAATTACTTTATAGGCAGAAAAAAAAAAGTTTTTAAAATAAATTGTGGTGTATCCATTTAATGGAATACTACTCAGCAATAAAAAGAAATGATCATTAATGTGTGTATCATGCTAAAGAAGCCGTACACAAAAGACTGAGTACTGTATGATTCCATTTATATGCCACCCCCAAAAAGGCAAAACTAGGGAATGGAGGGGAAGGCACTGACTGCAAAGGGGTACAAGGGAACTTTTGGGGTGATAAAAATGTTCTATGTCTTGACTGTGGCTATGATTACATGACTGTGTACAATAGTCAAAACTCATTGAACTGAGTACTTTAAAAGGGTGAATTTTATTTTATGTAAATTATATCTCAATAAACCTGACTTAAAAAAAAGTCTTAATGGATGAGATTTGGGAATGTTTTTATAGTATAAGTAGGTTTGGGAGCATGATCAAGCAGTTCCAGGAAATTACTGTCTTAAAATGAGGTCCATAGGCTTCTGTGAGTATTGGATATATTTATTATATATAATAATTTATATGCCCAACTTGCTAAGTTAATATTTATTACTAAGTCTTTAATGATTAAAAGACAAGACACCAGGGGTACCTGGGTGGTACAGTCAGTTGAGCATTGGACTCTTGGTTTTTGGCTGAGGTTGGGGTTGTGGGATTGAGCCCCGTGTTGGGCTCTGCACTTGGCATGGAGTCTGCTTGAGATTCTCTTTCTGCCCTCTCCCTCTGCCCCTCCTGCTCATGCTCTCTCTCCCTCTCTCATAAACGGATCTTTAAAAAAACAAACAAACAAAAAAACAAGACACCATATCCATTCCTGGGACTTCAAAGTTACTTTTTAAAAATGTCAGTCAATTTTTATTCAGCATCATTTCTTAAGCCTTTTAAAATGCATCTATATATAATTTTTTGTGATTCTTTTTTAAAAAATTGAGGTGAAATTCATGTAACATAAAATCAAAGTATACACTTCAGTGGCATTTACTGTTAACAATGTTGTATAACCACCATCTCTATCTAGTTGCAAAACATTTTCCTCACCCCAAAAGGAAAGCCAGTACCTGTAAGCAGTTACTCGCGGGTCTCTTCTGTTTTCAGCCTCTGGCAACCACCAATCTGTTTTCTGTCTCAATGCATTTGCCTGTTCTGGATATTTCCTGTAATTGAAATCGTACAATACATGACCTTTTGTCTTTTTTCACTCAGCATAATGTTTTTGAGGTGCATAAAAATACATTTCCAACTTTCATTCAGAAACTTAACTAGATTTAAAAATTAAAATGCGTTTGACCACAACCTTGGCCTAAACCATTAACTCAAGATTATTTTGCTTGAAAAGGTGCTTATAGGGTAGTGATAGCTCATCTTTATGCAGTGGTTGCCTCTTACAGAGTGGTTCACAAAATATACCTGATTTGAAGATTACTGCCACCCAATGAGGTAGATAGGGCGGGAGTTAGAACCCTCACTGTCCAATCCTTACATGACTGTCAACACTATGATTTATAAAATAAAGGCACCTAATGTCTCTTTAGTGTTCAAGTGCCAGGCCATACTAAGCATGTTGCATTTATTTACTCATTTAATCATCACAACCAGCCTATGAAGTATGTACCATTATCATCATTTCACAGATGAGAAAATTTAGGCACAGAAAAGTTAAGTAACTTTCCCAATATCGCATGATCAATGAGTGATAGACGTGGCATTCAGACTCAGGCAGGCTTGGCTCCAGAGCTTGTGCCTTTAACAGCTCATCTGCCCAGGACCCATATGAAGACCTGCTGATGATCAGGGGTGGAGCTGGGTCTGGTAGCCAGCAATTGCTAGACCTGGGTTATGAGCTGGGCCACCATTGCCTTGGCTCTTCTCGGGAACACTTCCTGTGTACACCTACCTTCTTCAGATGCACGGCATGAATTTCAAACTCCTTCTGCCTAGTCTTACACAAAACAGTGCTGCTGAACCTTTTGTAGTGGACAGTGGCTCTCTTCATAATGCCTTTTTATCTTCCAGGTGTTAGCTACTGGCGGGTGCCTCATGAGCTGATAGAATGTTGGACTCTGGAAGAGCGGCCCTTACTTGGAAGCCTCCGTCACATGGCCCCAATTCGAAAGAGGTTATCTGGCTCTGTTGATATTGTTTTTTGTTTTTTTTAATGTGACATGTATTTTACTGCCTTTATTGGGGTCTAGTGGAAGATGTGGACAGAAAAAACAAGCAGGAATGGTTTTATGGAGATTCTCCTCTGTGTTGTCATTCCTCTGGTTTATTAAGCATTATTTTTGATTCATGGATAAGATAATAATGATGAGTTAGAAGCAGCTGCAAGGTCCCAAAGACTCATTTGATTCACTTGAGAAAATTTAGTTATGTTCAGTAGTTTTAGGGTTGAATATATTATATTTGCATTCTCTACTACATGTCAGTGTTCAGATCACCATGCCATTATGATCCTATTTCCAGGATCAAAGTTCATGATGATATATTTTTTTGCCTCTGAAAACACATCAGTGCTGATGAGAGGGAGAAGACTTGGGGGATTACAGTTACACTTCCTGTTCAGGAGATGATCTTCGTGAAGTGAAACTGATGCAAGCAGTAGAAGGAGCAGGCAGGGTTTCAACAGTGGTTGTTTGACAGTTTTAAGGTCATTTCAAATAATATTCTCTGTGACTTTTCCTTCATTTTGTTAATGTGGTATATCACATTGACTGGCTTACAGATGTGGAACCATCCTTGCATCCCTGGAATAAATCCTCCTTGATCATGGTGTATGATCCTTTAATGTATTGTTGAAAATGGTCTGCTAATATTTTGTTGAGTATTATTGCATTTATATTCACCAGGGATGTTGGCCTGTAATTTTCTTTTCTTGTGGTATTCTTGTCTGGTTTTGGTATCAGGGTTATCCTGGCCTCATAAAAAGAATTTGGAAGAGCTCCCTCATCTTCTGTTGTTTGGAAAAGTTTGAGAAGGATTGGTATTAAATCTCCTTCAAATGTTTGGTAGAATTTACCAGTAAAACCATCTGGTCCTGGACTTTTGTTTGTTGGGAGGTTGTTTTTGTTTTGTTTAAAGTAAGCTCTAGGCCCTACATGGGTCTTGAACTCATGACGCCAAGATCAGGAGTCCCATGCTCCACTGACTGAGCCAGCCAGGTGCCCTGGGAGCTTTTTGATTACTGATTCAATCTCCTTATTAGTAATCGGTCTGTTCAGATTGTGAATTTCATCATTAGTCAGTCTTGGTAGGTTGTATGTTTCTAGGAATTTTTAAGAAGTTATTTTTAAATTTATTTCCTTTTTTAAAAAAACACTGAAGTATAGTTGACATACAATGTTATATTAGTTTCAGGGGTACAACATAGTGAATCAACAATTCTATACATTATGCATTGCTCACCATGCTAAGTGTAGTTACCATCTGTCACCATACAATGTTATATAATATTATTGACTATATTCCCTATGCTGTACTTTTCATTCCCATGACTTATTTATTTTATAACTAGAAGTCGGTACCTCTTAATCCCTTAGGAATTTATCCATCTCTTCTAGGCTGTCCAATTTGTTGGTGTGTAATTATTTGTAGTAAGCTCTTATACTCCTTTGTATCTTCATGGTATCAGTTGTAACATCTCTTCATTTCTGATTTTATTTATGAGTCCTTTCGCTTTTTTCTTGGTGAGTCCAGCTAAAGATTGGTCAATTTTGTTTATCTTTTTAAAGAACCAGCTCTTAGTTTCATTGATCTTTTCTATTGTCTTTAGAGTCTCTACTTCATTTACTTCTGCTCTAATCTTTATTTCCTTTCTTCTAATGATGTGTAGTTGTCACTCAGCTGTTCTTTAGGATTTTATTTTTTAAGAGGAAATTGTTCCACATGTAGATGTAGACTCAGTGTATCTGTAGGAGGAGGTAAATTCAAGATTTTCCTACATCACCATCATGAACTGAAAGAAATCTATCATACGGTTTTGATATATAAAAAATCATACGATTATCTCAATAGATACAGAAAAAGCATCTGACAAAATTCAACAACAGTTTATGACAAAAATTCTCAACAAAGTGGGAATAGAGGGACTACACTTCAACATAATAAAGTCCATATATGACAAGTCCACAGCTAGCAACATACTCAATTTGAAAAGCTGATAGGTTTTCCTTTAAGGTCAGGAACAAGACAAGGATGCCCACTCTCACCACTTTTATTCAACATAGTACTGGAAGTCCTAGCCAGAGCATTTAGGCAAGAAAAAGAAATAAAGGGCATCCAAATTAGAAAGGAAGAAGTAAAACTGGCACTATTTGCAGTTGGCATGATATTACACATAGAAAACCTTAAAACTCCATCAAAACTGTTAGAGCTAACAAATTCAGTAAATTTCAGGATACAAAATTAATAACTGAAAATGTTTGTTTTTGTACACTAATGATGATCAGAAAGATAAATTAAGAAAATCCCATTTGCAATTGTACCAAAAAGAATAAAATATCTAGGAATAAATTTAACCAAGGAGGTGAAAGACCTGTATATTGAAAACAATAAGACGTGAACGAAATTGAAGAAAACATAAATAAATGGAAAGATATTCTGTCCTCCTGGATTGGAAGAATATCATAAAAAGCAATCCACCAAGCTACCAAAGCAATCTACAGATTCAGTGCAATCCCTATCAAAATTCCAATGGCATTTTTTTATGGAACTAGAACAAACGATCCTCACATTTGTATGGAACCATAAAAGATCCTGAATAGCCAAAGCAATCCTGAGAAAGAAGATTTGACAAAGCTGGAAACCTCATGGTCCCTGATTTCAAACTAGCAGAGTCCCCCCGTTATCCACAGGAGATATGTTCCAAGACCCCCAGTGGATGCCTAAAACCATGGATAGTATTGAACTGTGTATGTACTATGTTTTTTCCTATACATACATACCGTGACAAAGTTTAGTTTATTAATTAGGCATAGTAAGAGAGTAATAGCAGTAACTAATAAAATAGAATAATTATAACAATATACTGTAATAAAGTTTAACTGAATGTGGTCTCTCTCTTAAAATATCTTATTGTACTATACTCACCCTTCTTGTGATGATGTGAGACGATAAAATGCCTATATCATGAGATGAAGTGAAGTGAATGACATAGACATAGCGTTAGGCTAAAAGTCATAGCATGAATGACATTGTGACATAGCGTTAGGCTACTACTGACATTCTGAGGACAGTCAGAAGGAGGATCATCTGCTTTCAGACCATTGTTGACCGTGGGTAATTTAAACTGCATAAAGTGAAACTGTGGATAAGGGCAGACTATTGTATATTACAAAACTATAATAACTAAAACAGTATGGTATTGGCATAAAACCAGACACATAGATCAGAGGAACAGAACAGAAAGCCCAGAAATAAACCCATACATATAATCATCTAGTTTACAATAAAAGGAGCCAAAAATATATAATGGGGAAAGGACGGTCTCTTTAATACATGGTGTTGGGAAAACTGGATATCCACATGCAAAAGAAAAACTGGATCCCTGGATCCCTATCTTGCACCATACACAAAAATTAATTCAAAGTGGATTAAAGACTTGAAAATAAGATCTGAAGTCATAAAGCTGGAAGAAAACAGAGGTGTAAGTTCCTTGACATAGGCCTTAGCAATGTTTTTTTTGTATCTGACACCAAAAGCAAAAGCAACAAAGGCAAAAATAAACAAGTGCACCTATATCAAACTAAAAACTTCTGCACAGCAAAGGAAACCATCAAAATGAAAAGACTATCTGCTGAATGGGAGAAAATATTTGCAAATCATGTATCTGATAAGGAACTAATATCTGAAATATATAAGGAACTCATACCAAAAAATGATTAAAAAATGAGCAGAAATATCTGAATAGACATTTTTCCGAAGAAGACATACAGATGGCCAACAGGTACATGAAAAGATGCTCAACGTCAGTAATCATTAGGGAAATGCAAATCAAAACCACAATGAGCTATCACCTCAGATCTGTTAGGATGGCTATTATCAAAAAGACAGGACATAACAAATGTTGGCAAGGATGTGGAGAGGGTGCACTTATGGTGGGAATGTAAACTGGTGCAGCCACTATGGAAAACAGCATGGAGGTTCTTCAAAAAATTAAAGGTAGAACTACCATATGATCCAGCAATTTCACTTCCGGGTATTTATCCAAAGAAAATGCAGAGTAACTTGAAAAGATATATGCACCCCGATGGTCATTGCAATATTATTTACAATATGGAAAAACTCAAGTGTCAATTGATGGGTGAATGGATAAAGAAGATGTGGTATATATATATGTGTATACACACACACACACACACACACATATACAATGGAATATTATTCAGCCATAAAAAAGAATGCAATCTTGCCATTTGTGACAACATGGATGAACCTTGAGGGCATTAAGTGAAATAAGTCAAAGACAGACAAATACCATGTGATCTAACACAGGGAGCCAAAAAAAAAAAAAAAAAAAAAAAATCCCAGCTGATGAATACAAAGAACTGATTGGTGTTTGCCAGAGGCAGGGATAGGGTGGGGGAGGGAAGAAATGGGTAAACTAGGGTGGGTTTTTTGTTTGTTTAAATAGAATGTTTTAAAAATTAAAACACTGCTTTGCCTTTAGACTTTTTATAATGAATGGCAAACTTAATTCAAGAATCTTTGAGGGTTTGTCCAGTACCTCTCAAATTCAAAAAGCATCCAACTATACCTTGGGCTTGACCATTCTAGCAGCTCCTAAAATGCGTTTGGCAGAATGCTAATTTTACTGGGTGCCAAATGTAGCGTTACAGAATTATTGGGAAATATGGATCCAGCAAAGTTAAACAGGTGTCTTTACTTTAAACCTCAGAACCTTTGTTAATACAGAGTATAAAGTTTGAGGAGGAGAGTGCAATATGCAATAGCATTTCTCAAAGAGTTTATTGGGCTGAAACAGTAAATTTACTCAGTAACTCTTAAAAAACTGTTGTTCTGGGAAAACAGAACAACTTGGGATCATCCTGGTTATCCTCTGGATCACGTGAGGACTCTTAGGAACCAAGTGATGTATAATTCTAGTGTAACATACCCAATTTTAATTTGTCGTTCATATTAACATTATGGTGATCTTATTTTATTTTTTAACATTATGGTGATTTTAAGAGTTTGTATTCAAGCAGAAGCAACCTTATGTAAACTTGGTGATTTACTTATTGACCTTGGTGGGAGAGGAGCTGAGGTAAGATGATCCCTCTGAATCTCCTGACTCAAATTCTTGATGAAAACGATTTGCCCCTGAAGATACAACTTTGGAGACGTTTTCATGGGTCACCCAACCTGTAAATGCTGACCGTGACATGCTTCTGTATTCACAGGCGACTGATGGCGTTCAACGAAGAGGAAGACGAAGGTGTGAACTGTAAGACTGGTCCCAAGCCGGTCAGATTCCTGGGCCCTTCCACCAGCACCCAAATTAAAGTCAAGAACTCGGCGTCGGTCAGGGTGTCCCCGGCCGGCACCCTGCAGTCTGCGGGCGGAAAGGCAGCGCTGCGCTCTGCGCCGCCCAAGGCTCCGTCCCCGGCGGGCACTGCGCTGCCGGGGCAGCCCCAGGCTCCTCGTGGGGCCGGGAGCGCTGAAAACGGAGCCGCGCACCCACCTCCCGCCAAGGTCCTGCTCTCCGACAAGAAGGCCACCCCGCCCCGAGTCATAAAACTGAAGCGGACTCCCCTGTGCGCCGCCGGGCCGTGCCCGCCTGCCGGCGCCGGAGCCAGGCCCGCGGGGCCCCCGGTGCCGGCCCCGGAAGCCCCCGGCGCGCACGCGCGGACTGAAAACGGGCGGGGCCAGGCTGATTGACGGAAGCGTGGGCGCCGGACCTCCCGCTCGCCTCCCGCAGCGCCCGACCCGTGCGCGGCACACCAGTGGCGCTGTTCCTTGGTGCAGTAGGGTTGGGAACTTGGGTTTCTCTTTAGGATCATTACGGGAAAAATGAATTGTGTCACGTGGGAATGGAAGAGGGAGACTTTAAGTGGTTGGGCCTATCTTTACTTTTCCCAATTTTGAAATGGTTGTCTACTGACAGTTTGAATTTCAGGTTTTTAATTTTTTTTTTTTTTTTGATGGTTCATTGGTGTGAAGGCAACAAAACATACAGTAAAATCATCACTAGAGAAGTCCACCTTGTTGCTGAATAATTATAGACTAGGCACTCTTGTAATGTTACTCATTGCTGCCCAGGGCTGAATGGGGTTCCATATTCCCGTCCGGTGAAATAGGGTGACATTAGTGCTTCCCTGTGCTGTGTCACAGCCAAGAGATTTGAGAGAAAATGCAGACCCAGGTGAACTCCCTGCAGGTTTCTTTCTGTCTCAGAGGTCTTCGTGAAAAGAAATGAGGAGGAGGAAAAAAAAGTAATTTAAGATCATACTTTGACTCAATTGAACTATTTTCTTTTCCTAGATTGTTTTTTTCTTACTCTTTTGCTAGCAGATTTATTTATACATCACAAGAAGATGTCTTGGATGAGAACTATATAACATGTCTTCGGAATGAATTGTTATAATATTTTAATTTGGATAGTGAAGTTCTGAAAGTACTTTGAAAAAGAAGTTAAAGGTTAACTTTTAACTAAAGTTACTACTTGTTTCTCAGGAATGACCACTGAGGAGTCATTCTGACTATACAATATGATTTTTATGCATAAAATTCCCACTTAACTTGAACTTAATATTTTTAAACAGAATATTTTGATTAATCCTCTATTTTTTCACAACTCTTCAGTTGTATGTGTTTACTCTTACATGTTAAGTTTTATAATTGGATCCCATATTTCTACCTTCAGTAAGCAGTATGCCTTCAGTGTATTAAACGTTAAGTTCATAAAGCAGGGTACTTTTCATTCAGTGCTTATCATTGTACTTGCATTACTTTGAAAGAGTAGAGTAAACATACTCAAAACATTACTTCTTACAAAATAAAGTAAAAATTTTCCATGAAAAGTAACATTTTCCATGACTGTGCTTATTTTTAAGCCTTAGAGCCCTTTGAGGTTGTTTGTTTATGTAGTTTATCTATCATAAAATTCCTTTCTTGTCTAGGTAATATATGAAATAATTAAACCAATTTTGGATAGCTAACCAGATACCAGCAGCCTTTTAACATAGGTGTTTTATTTGGCTAGGAAGAAAGTGAATATTCAACCGATGGTTCATGAATGACATTTCCCTGTAGAATATAAAAGTAGTCACCTTGAAAAATAGTATTATAAAGAATCCAAGCATTCTGAAAATCAAAGATCACAGTGAATTTTAAGAACTTCCATTTCAGACATTACTAGTATTGCTTGATCTAGGACATTTTGAATTGCTGATTCACATAAGAATATTTTACACCAATGGTACCAATAAACTTGCTTGATGCAGGGTTGCCACGAAATCTTCAATCTGTAAAAAATGCAGTATTTATGAAGCACAATAAAGCAAAGTGCAATTAAACGAGGCGTGCCTGTACTCGCGGGTGATTCTGTGAACAGCCTGCTCTTCTTTGCTGCTAACAGTTTAAAGGAAGTCTACTGAGCACATCTAGTCTTTATGAGCAGAGAGTTTTGGGAATAGCCACCAGGCTGCGGTGCAGCTGAGGTGGCAAAGAACAAGTGGCCCCTTTTGGGTATCAGGAGTCCGAGTCAAATTCAGAATGCTCAAGTAACTTGAACTTTACTTTAGTTGGAGTGGTTCCCTGGGGATTAGGTACTTTTGCATGAAAACACATTTCTCAAGATTCTGCAGACACAAAGGAATAACTCATCATAACCCACTGTTCTTCCTGGGAGATGAAAAACAAGAAAAGGGAAAGTATGCTTTATAAATAATGGTTCAGTGTCATTACTTTGGGATGAAGGTTTGCGCAGTTGTTGGGTCAGAGGACACAACACATTTTCAATGGTGAGTGTAGGATATTTAGTTACTGCTCATATCAAAAAAGGATATTTGACTATGATGCCGTTACAGGTAATCCTGGTTGAAAACTGGTTTGCCCTTGATGAGGACACGAAATACTCGTGAGGTTCAGTGGGGTGGAGTCCGGAGCCGATGGCCAAGAAAGAATTCTTGAGGCGTCTTTGGTGCAAAATTAGTGGTTTATTAAAGCACGGGGATAGGACCCGTGGGCAGAAAGAGCTGCTGCACCGGGGTTGTGAGGGGTGGCTGATTATATACCATGGGGTTGGGGAGGTAAGGAAAAAGGGAGGTTGAGAAAATACTTTCATACGTTCAAGAAGATTCACAAGATACCCGAGGCCTTGCCATTGTCAAGTTAAGGTTGTTTTTCCCTCTAGCAAGGCATTAACATTAAGATGGTTGGAACTTCCTGGAGCCTGCAGATTATAAGGACATTTAATTGTATCTACATTCCCTTCCGGAAGCTAGGTTATTGATAGAAATGCTTCGTTCTTGTAAACTGCTAAAGACATTTGTAAAACTGAAGGAGACTTAAGTCTTGCAGGATTGTGGTATCTATAGGTTAACTATTTCTTTGTCCTTTAGGGCAGCCAGGAGTGCCTGAGGAATGTCACATACATCCCGTGGGGTGGGGTGGGGGGCTTTCAGGGTGTCAGTTTCTGCTTTGTCCTCAACTTGCCTTCTGTTCCCTCATCACCCTGATTAAAACTGGTTCCGATTAAAACTGGTTAGTTATATCATGGAGAGCCTCAGGCTGACAATTTATATTTCATATTTGTAAATAGTAAGTTTTCAGTTCACTATTGCCTTATACTACAGTTTTATAAAGTATTTTCATATATTCTATTTTATTGTGTTCATTTTGCTTGTTAGTTTCAGAACAACAACATAATGAAGCTCGTCTTTCCCAGTTCTTTCAAGATCAAGAAAAAAATGAGCTTGAACAAAATAAAGGCTGTACAGAAATGATAGCCCCCCATCTCAAACCCAGTTTTAGGCCCTTAATCTGATATCCACAGAACGACAAAACATCACCGACCAAAGGAAATTGTAGAGGAAGTAGACTAAAAATGTGAATTTGTTTAATATTAAAAGTTTTTGAGCAGGAAAGTATTAAAGTATTGAATTACATGTCTGTTTCCTACTCGGGAGGGGACTCCGTTGCTTCTCTTTGTGCAATGGTAGCCCTTCAGTAAATTTCTGAACAGTTAAGGCAAAGGCCTTCTCTCCCCCCGCAATTATTTTTAAAAACGTGTCTGGTAGCAATCTTCAGGAACTGTGGAAACTGATTCCCGACCTTGCAGAGTATATCCCGTCAGAACAAAAGAGGTTGTAGTGGAAGTTCCTTAGTAGGGTGATTATTGCTAATGACCAAAATTACAGTCGGTAATGACCATAACAGTTATAGGGCTTGTCAAGTTGTTTAAAGTAATCCAGAGCCGCAGATCATGAGATCTCGGGGAGGTGGATGCCAGTACTGCCTGACTTCTGAGAAAGGGAAAAGCAGTCTGGCTTCTCTCCTCCTGCTTTATTGCTTCTGCTAGAATTGCTGATGCAATTTCTTTTTCATTCACAGACTTAATCCTATTCAAGTGCTAACATTGAAAAAATTGTTGACTCACTTCCCAGTCTGTGGTTAAATATAGTATAATTATCCAGCTATTCCTTGATTTTTAAAGAAGGAATTAACATACAAGCATATTTGACTTTACGTAAGAAATTGTTCATAGAATATTTTTTATTTAAACAGCATTTCGAATGTGCACAAAGACTTGTGGTAGTAAAACGTTCTGTAAAGGGGAGGATGCTAACATTTGTATGAATATGAGGCTGCCTTCAAAAGGACTGCCTTCTACCTGCATTTCCTTTGGATGGTTTTAATCTATATTAGGTAGGAGGTTGGTTGGATACGAAGAGGAAAGTATGAATTTGGTAAAATGAAGGGAAAGAACTTCTACTATAGCAAAAGGAAAGTATTTTCAAATTTTTTACATATGTATATTCCTAAATTAACTAGGAACTTTCTAACAATGGAAAATACTGTCATTTTCTCATATGCGGAAACTCCCTTGGAAACTGTCAACAAGTTGCTGATTCCTCCCTGATGAGTGGATGAGTGATTCTTTGTTGAGGACTGCAGTTAGGATGCAGGATTTCAAGCATGTAGTACAGCCAAAAAAGCCAAAAAAGGAATCACGAATAGCTAACAGGAAAAAAAATTGGTTTCCAGCTGTTTTCAGAATTTCCTACTCATGGAATCTGGTTGGTGGCGCAGCCTCAAAAGGGCCATTTTCACTTACAGTCCTGTCAGCCTCATGAGATACACATGGCTTACACATTGTTACAGAAAAGCTAATTTTTCTTTGTTCACATGTGTTGCCTCAGACAGCCCATAGTTGTTTCATATTTGCTAGCTAGACGGTTCCTGAGGTAGGCTGTAGCTAAGACAAATCGAATTTTATAGTAACAGTCAGCGTTCAGCCCGACTTGTTTATTTAACAACTTCTCATTCTATGCTGCTGCTTCTCATAGTTCTCATTTCCGTCCTTTACCCTAACGTCTTCATTATCTTAGTAAAATTCTGCCCAGCTACAGGAATGAACTGGGGGCCTGGAGCTTAGAAGAGAAACTTGTTTTAAGCTGAGAGCATGTTACTGAAAGAAAAGGATTGTGTATTTGCTAAAGTTGGGAAAAGGCAAATATTGCTTCCATCTGCTCAGATTTCTTCAAACTTTGGACATTCTGCTTCAATAGCAGCTCTTTCAAGAGCTCATCCCCTAACTTCTTGGTTTGGAAGATGTGGAAATTCAACTTTTATGGAGATGACAGGAACAGACCAAGGACCTCAGAAGTAGTACATTTAGACTTCAGCTGCAGGTCACACAGTCTGGATTTTACTGGTAAGCTAGGCTGAACCAGTCAAGAACCCAGTGTGGCTGGGGGAGCAAGACAGCATGTGCCTTTCTCCAAATCCCTTGTACCGTTCAGGTGAGGACTTTTCAACATCCACAGTATTGACAGTTTGAATAATTCTTTATTGTGGGTTAACTGTGCTGTGTACCATGGGACGCTGAGCAGAGTGCCTGGCCAGTGAACCTGGCCCCAGTTATAATCAGAATGTCTCCAGACTTTTCCAAGTGTCTCCTATGGGTGGGGGTGGGGGTGGGCACACAGTTGATTACCCCCAGTTGAGAACCATTGCTTTTGTTGGGTGACTTAACCTGAGCAAAATAATTCTTCTCCGAATTGGGGGCCATGGGTATGTGAGGAAACATCCCTACTATCAACCACAGGCAGGAATGGAACCTTGGGGATTAAAGGAGAGGATGATACCAAAGGAAGGGTGTCTCAGGCCTGCCAATTAAAAAACATACCCTATTAGCCTCCACTTACATTTTGGATTTTGGTATTGTAGTGGCCAAGGGCAGGCTGCCCCAAGATGGTCTGCTTGGTCATCAAGATTATTTTGAGTTGAAAGCAATCAAAACCCAGCAGATTCAGGAAAAGCTCTTTTTTTTCCTTCTCAATGGCCTAAACAGAATGTAGAGGACGTGCTCCAAGAAGAGAGAAATCACCGTAGAGAACTGTAATAACCAGATACCCTAGACAGGGAGGAACCTAGCAAGGTCTCTGGACAAAGTACTCTCTGTCCCATTGTTCCTGAGTGGCTCAGCAAACATTTGTTTACAAAACATTTACTTTTTTTCATCTTTCTGTGAATTGCATTCCTTTCCTTTGAAGTTCCAGGACGCTGCTTGCTTCTCCCTTAGTTCAGGATGACATATATACCTCATTTTGCCTGACTGTCTGGGGAATTTCATGTCTGTGTGGATTCTCCATATGTATGAATTTGAGATTTATTTTCACCCGTTTGTCTGCCTCATGTCAGTTTGTTTCTTAGTCCAGCTAGAAGGACTTTGAAAGGCAGGGGAAATTCTTTCTCCCTGACAGAATAATATTTTTGTTTGCTGTTCTGACCAAGAAACTACCTAATAAAAATGAAGATGTACTCCCCTAAGCTCTTTAGATATTGACTTATTTAGTACCCCACTCTATGATGTAGGTATAGTATTATTGTCTCCATTTTACAGCTGGGGACACTGAGGCCCAGAGGGTTTGGTAAGCTGCCTAGCAGCTAGTAGGAGGCAAAGGCAGGAATCACATCTGGTCGTCTTCCTGGAGTACAGGTCCTCAAGCACTATGGGACCTTGCCACTCCATTTGCAAGGATGAGCTGGACAGGGCTGCTGCGTTCTCCTCAGTTTTCTGCACTCTGCATCGTCTTCTGCATGCTGCCTGGCTATTATTTATTTATCAAATTCTCTGATAGTGCTTTCCACGAGTATGCCAATTATCAACTCTTCGCCTCTTGGTTCTGTTGGAGTGAGCTGCCCTCCGCCCCTACAGTTCCAAATCCACTCCTTATTGCCCTGCTTGTGATCCAGGAGCTTGTAAGCACTTCTTTTTAGCTCCCTGGCTTTGTCACTGGGGGACACTGCTGGGGGACGGGGCTTTCTGCTGGTTCAGTGCGCATCCCTGTGTTCTTGCTCCTGCAGTGCTTAGTTGGGGTGTGGGAATCCCAGACGCCGTCACCCCCAGTAAGTTTTGGCGGCAGCTTCCAGTCCTGTGGGTACCTCTGCTGGCTCCCCAGATAATTCAGCACTACCCCTGCAGGTGGCTTCCTGGCAAGTTTTGCTGGTACCCCAGCCAGATTCTCAGAGTTCAGTGGCACCCCTGCAGGTGGACCCTGGCAGGTTGGCCCGTACCTCCTCTGGGGGCAGCTCTCTGGCTCTCCAGTGCCCCACGTGGCTTCTTGCTGGCCAGCACCTCAGTGAGCTTCCTGACCTTTAATGGGCCACAGACCCACCCTCCTCCAGGAGATCAGGATCTCAGCTTGGGGGGGGGGGTGCAGGGTGAGTAGGGGTGGGAAGCGCTCCCAAACTTGTTTTTTCCTTGGACACTCTGCCTCTACTCCAGTGGTAACTGTCCCTGTATTTGCTATTCTTGTATTCTTTAGTAATTTATCTCCCTTGTTACTAATTATTTCTTCTCTCATTCATAAACACATATACACACACACATATTAAAAAAACCCATATATATGAAGTTTCCGCATATACGTTTAGAAAGCTTCCCCATTTAAATTACTTTGTGGTTACTTTCTCCTGATTGGAACCTGACCCATACAAAGTGACAGGAATTATTCCAAGTTGTTTGCAAAGATGAACTTACTCAATTCCTATAACAAACCTTCCAGGTAGGTGTGGTTATCAGCCCACGGAGAAACTGAGGTAAGGAGATGTTTGGAAACATACCGCGGTCCTCACAGCCGGCAAGTGGTGGGGCCTAGATGTGAACTGCTCTCTTCCCATCTTCTCTAGAATAGGCTTACTGGATTATTTTGCATAAAGCCATTTAGACTCCAGAATTTTCTAGGGGTATAGGAGTTGACTACTCTTTCCTATCTGTTCTCTTGTATTTATTGCATTCCTACTGTGTGTCAGGCATTGGCAGAGGGTGATAATATGATTAGCCAGCTTGGTACATAGTGATGGTGATTTATAGAAAGTGAATTCTCACAAAGGACTAGGAACAGGTAAATCTAATTCAAAGTTAAACATCTGAAGTTAAAAATAGGATAGTTTTCTGTTTTTCATGGGAGGTACTTTTTCCACTCATTTTCTGTAGAAATTCTTTGGTCATTGTTGCACTTATGATTCTGAAATAATTTTTTTTTTGGTGAGAAACTACGTATTTTCTCAAGCAAAGAGACAAATTTTTGCTTAGAATTTAAAACTGTGTGTGGCGATGTCACCTGTGAGACTTGAACTTAGCGGTGGCACTAAAAGCTCTTCTGAGCTATGAGAAGAGGCAGAGTTCACAAACAAGGGGGCTTCTGAAAATCAATCCCCAAAATAATCCGTAAGAACCTGCATGAGAGCAACGCTGTGTGTTTCTCAGATAGCAGGACGAGATCCGGACCAGAGTGCCTTTGCCTGAGGGGCCACTGTAAGGGGATTAAACACTGATTTGGGCTGATCTATCGCCGAGGACTGGGGACCTGGTTCTTTAAAACTAAGAATAGACAGAGAACTTCCTTAGGACTTATAAAGCCTTGTTAGAAAAAGCAAAAAGGATTAAAGAAAAATTCCTTGTAATAGCTTGCAACGAATAGTATTAAAACTGTGCTTCAAATTCTGAGGTAAGAAGAGAATCCCTGGGACTTAGTAACTCTTCATATTTTTTTCTCACCACATTAGAACAGTTACGATGGCTCAGTACTTTCAGGAAAATGCTTGGAGCCGTGTATGAGCCAGTTGAATGATTTGGATGGTGGTGAGTTCGCTTAGGAAATGTGGGAGCAGGTAGCTGGTTCTTTCTCTTTTGTGTCTTTTTTTGGTGCCTGGGGGGAAACCTGGGGGAGTCCTAGCCCAGCTGTGCCAGAATTTTAGGTATGGCCTCTGAAGCCAGTGTAGTAGCAAACGTGCCATCGCATAGTTCACTGGTGCTATCGTTGGCATATCCTTAGAGAAGTGAAGATCTTACCATCTCTAGACACAAGAGGGCACTCTAAACAGACAGGGTAGGGTGCGGTGCAAAAAAGGAGACGGACCAAGTGAGGGAGGGTGAAGCTCTCAGCCAAAGGTGGTGTTGAATTTAGGCATCTGCCTACCTGGTCACTATCTCAGTTTGCCACTTCTCCAGGCCCCCTCCCTCACCCCAGTTGCCCCAGGAAAAAGAACTGACCAGGTCCTAGATTTCCTCTTCTCAGGATGACATTGAAATTGAAGCTCAAATCTAGGCTTTCAGAGTCACGATTCCCAAATCTCTTACTTGGGCAAAAATCTGCAGGTCGCTTTTGCTCTGGCAACTTCTCCCATTAACCTCATTTGATGTCGCTCCCCTAGGAATATTTAATTAGAATCTCTTTTCCCGATGCCAGCAGAATTGAACCACTTGTGAACTGAGCTTTAAAGTGGATATGTTTCTAGTTTCTTCCCTCGAACTCCTGTACATCTTTTATTGGAGGGTGAATTTTGTATGACTTGTGTTTAACTTTCTAAGCCTTGCTGTATTCAGCACCCCTAGGAGAGGCTCGACAGGACAGAGCTGGAGTAGGCAGAGATTCTCAAATGGAATGTAAATTTGGAATGTAATGGGCACCCAACCGGGAGGTTTGAATTTCACAGATGGAGTCTTGGTACAATGTAGGTGAGTTCTGAAGTTATTCAATCTTCATGGGTATTAAAATGCTTTAACCTCAGCTCGAGAATTAAGAGTGAAGAATCGGTTCTTCTGGTCCTTGTGCATTAAGTAGAGACACGAGAGTGCTCGTGCCTGTGGATTTTTTAAAAGGAATTTTAAACATTTTAAAAGAATGGCAGTCTACTACCCAGCTAAGATCACAATGGTTTTACCTGAATAGACGTAATATAGTATTTAAATGGCCTGTCAGGGGCACTATAATATTGAAATTACCATTTCAAACATGCAAATTAGTAAAGGCTCATATGCCCCGGGTCTCCTAAGAAAGGCAAAACCTAGGAAAAAACCAAAATTAGGTCTGAACACTTTTAGCACTCTTTTGGGTTTCTTTTCTGTGACCTGGGTGCATTTGCAATGTGCTTGGAAATGCGTTTGGGCTGAGAGCGACAGGAGCTGTGGGTCAATCCAGGCTGAGTGTGGTTGGGGCCAAGGGCGACAGAGGAAGGTACACCCTGAGCTGGAAAACCCGTTGTTTTTCTGTTGCAAGAACTATTCGACTCATCTTTAAAGCTGTCACATATACACTAACATTTTTCAGTGGCAGGCCAAATCTTGCTACACAAAATTTGTGCAAAGTCCTGTCTTGTAAAATATAAATTCAGGGCCTCAGATGGAGGAACCGGGGATTGCAGTCCTGAACATTTATCTTTCTTATTTGAACGAACAACCCTTCCTTCCTTCCTGGAGTGTGACTTAACATTTAAAATTCCTATTAAATCTCTGGGTACACCCAGAGACCTCAGAAAGCTCTCTACGGAGAAAGCAAACATCGTCCCGCGCTTGGCAAAAGAAACGGATGCTTGCGTGGCCTGTTGGCTCAGCTGCTCAGGGCCCCTCTGTGGAAGAGAACCACATTTCTGGGGTTGCCAGAAAAAATGCTCATGTTGAGCTGAAAATCAGCATTTGCACTTGAAAGAGGCCAACCGATCTGGACAAGGGGAAGTTGACGGAAGCAGGGCCCACACTGAGCTGCCCTGCAGTCAAAGATAGGGGAAGTGGGGGTGATGTGGGGCTTGGGCTCCCCAGCGTCCATTCTCCCTTCCTGAGGAAATCGTAGGTCTTCCCACACGGTGCTGCTGGGGAGCTGGCCACACCCCAGCTCCAGGGCTGGGATCCGATCAGTCTATACTAATTAGAACATCCTATTTGCTGCTCCCTCCCCCACTTCGGTGACTGGTTTAGTGACAAGCCCACCAGCAACCTGGGCCAATGATTTTCCAGAGCCTCGCAGAGGGTATTTTTGCGGGGACTTCCGACAAGGACACTTGTTCCACGTGGCTGCTACCTGCAGAGTGTCTCTTTTCTTCTGGACTGTGCAGGGGATGGACCTGAATCCTAGAAGCAAGGTAGCTATTTGCCACCACTCTGAACACAATGTCAGCCTAAGGAGGAAGGAGAGGTGAGCGAATCAAGAGGAATGAGCTGGAGTCCTGACCAAATTGGACCCAAGGCATACTTCGTTTGGTGGACTTTTCAGTCACTGAACCAATAAATTGTCTTTATTGTTTAAACTAGGCTGAGCTGAGGTTTATGTTTCTTGCAACCAAGGTTTCCGAACTACCACCGGTGTCTAGGATGACTGGGGTGCATACCTATTTATACGTGGGCAACGGACTGGCCGGGGCCATTGCGAGGCAGTTTTTTCCGAAGTACTTGTCATAAGAGCAACAAGTATTGTGGAGCGCTCTGTGCCACAATCCCTCAAGTTTCCGCCAAAGTCCGACAGTGAATAATACAGTGGGCATCAATTAAAAAAGCAAGCCAGGGGTCAAATGCAGCATATTTTAATTTGTTTCAAATAAAGCAATATGTGTATATATATATTTTTCAGAAAAACACCAGATGTTAAATTCTACAAAAGCGCATGTGTCTTCAGCAGATCATGTTTGTCTGATCAGTAAGAATTTTTTTTTCCAACATTAACTCTCTAAGGACAATCAAGGGACGGACATCACTGCTACAACACAGGCCGCTACTGAGCCTCTGGTCTTTAGCCACATCTCGATTTTCCTAACAAATGAGTAAATACCGCCTGGCTAAATGCTGCAATGTCCTGATGAGAAAAAGCGTCAACGGATCAAGCAAAGCCATGAAAGTTATGAAAGCAAGCTAGAGCTGATTATTAGAATTAGTAAAAATGATTAAGAGAGGATGACACAACCATGTAGGGTTTGTATATTCTGATTGACTCTCTCTTGGCAGCGAGTTGGGTCAGCACCTCGGGCAGGGAACCAAAACTGAATGAAAACTGCTTTTTTTTTTTTTTCCTCCAAGCTCAGGCCACCAATGTCACCGCTGGGACTGAGAGGACCGCAGCATCTGTGGAAACTTCTATTCTCGTGGGGCAGAGATTGCACTGTGAAACCCTAGCGACGTTACCCCGGAAAGGCCTGGCCTCCGAGTTGTCTACGGTGTGCTGCCTTCGCCGGGGCTTCTCCGAATGGGCCGGGGCCTCGGAGGTCTTTGTCCCCAAGGGGGCTTCTTGGTTTTTGGCGCCGCCTTTGTTTTTGGGACGGAAGCCATTGTGCGGCTGTCTTCTGTGTTCATGGCGGTTGTTGCCCTTTGTCATCAAATCAGCTTCATTCCCACTGCCCTGCGGCTTGGCAGACCCATTTAGCCTGTTGTGATGGTACTGGGGAGTAAATCTTCGTCTTTGGCTAGAAGACCCATTCTGCCAGAAGAAGAAAAGAGATAGGCATTAGATGCCAACAAACCCCAGATGACATCAAGGAAACCAAATCTCTAAGCCACGGGTAAGCTTGTTCATACCCCAGAGGAATATGACAACATGCAAACGGGGTCAAGGTGATACAATCCTTAAGCTGAAAATAGTGAACTGTCTTGTACGTGGAACTCCAACAAAATTACTAATGTTGAAAGAGAGGTTTCAGAAGTCTAAGACAGACAATTCCAGAACCAAATAAACCCCATAAAGTAAGCTTAAAATAGAATGGAATGAAATGTAACACAGAGGCAGGACAATGATGATTCTCTACCACGAAAATTTCTTGGACCTTCTTTTTTTTTTTTTTTGGACCTTCTAAATAGATTATGTATATAAATGCTCATTATATATATATATATATATAAGAAAAATGTAAAATTCTGCTTAAAATTCAGTTTGTAAGTTTTCTTCTCCAAAGCAGTTGTTTCTATTTTTATCTCAAAACAAATATCATAGCTTAGAAATATTATCTGGGTAAATACAAGGATGAGGTCTATCTGGTAGCTCTTGGCAGGACGTAGAGGTAACGTGTTTTTTCCGACAGGTGATTAGTTCTTCTTCTAAACTTTTTGTAGTTCTCAGCCAACGAGAGTTCTGAAGCATCATACTGGAAAACTGGCAACCTTCAACAAATCAGCAACCAAGAACATAAATGGAGGAGTAGAGAGGAAGCAACGGTCAGCATGTCTGTCCCTGTACAAGGGAAGGATTTCTGAACTCCTTCAGGTCAGTAACAGCCAACATGTGCTGAGCGCTAGTAGCGTGCCAGGCCTCACGCAAGGGACCATCTTGGGTATCATCACACTCACCCTTTAAGATAGTTGCTATTATTTGTTTCGTTTTATAGATCAGGATAATGAATTTAAGGGACTCGCCCAAGGTCTACAGTTAGAAAATGATAGAGCCATTCCCATTTCACATATGGTCTCCTGACAAGATTTATAAACAGGTTGTTCCATGAACGGAGATCTTTATTGAAAATCAAATTTCTATTATTAAAATGTGTGATTTTATGACTTATATGAAGTTCTAGGTGTGTGCTTTATGACTGGATGGTATAGGTTTAGGGAAGACCCACCTGTAATCACTCAGAACCCAGGGCAAGAATACAAAGGCAGGCCCATATACCACAGGAGTGAATATTGTCTCTTCCCTGCTCTGACTCCTTCCCACGTTGTGAGTGGGCCTTGCACACATGCATGTGGACACTCCGGCCTGCACACTTAAGCTTCGTCCTCATCCCTCACAAATAATCTTCCCCTGGACCCAGGGCTGTGCACAGTGCTAGTATGATTGGCTCTCAAGGTGCTATATCCAGGGAGGTGGTCCAAACAGACCCTGAGAGTAGGACTGGGGCCATTTGGGACTGGAATTCCAGGATCTGGAGTATTTGGAGCACTTTCCAGAAGGGTGGGTACAGATTCTGAGTCATGGCATCTCCTTGGTCTTGCTCCATAGGGAGGGCCGTGGCTGGGAGAGGGCCAGGAGGGGTTACTCCAACACGCAGGGCTTGGTCCGAGGGCCCTTCTTGTCTGAGTCTGCAGAGTTCTGGCTTCTGTATGTAATTATATTTCCATTTAAATGAGCCATTGCCTGAAATGCTTTAATGGAAACGGTAACCGTGAGCTGAAAAAGTATCTATGTAGATCTCAATTATTTTGGCTTCTTTTGTTTTTAGAAAAGTGAAAGGGAAACCAGGACTAAATTTTAGACTACTTTTCATATGGGGTTTAATAATGGCCAAAGAACAAAAGCTGTGAAGATGTATTTAGGTGACAACTAAAACAGATCCGATTATGATCTTTAGTCCATGAAGATAGGAAATGCTCCTTGTCAAAGTGCTGTTTTAACATTGAGAAAGACATCTGGGGCCAGAGAAATGCCCGTCAGTGTCATTCATGAGAATTCTAAAAACCCTAGACCCCAGAATCCAACAGGGCACTTGCTAGAAAGCCAGGAATTTGGAATGCTTTAAAAGTCTTTTATTTGAGCTCTCTTTCTTAGAGACCATGAAAGGTGTCTTTATAGCATGCCCAACGTCTGTATCATCCAATTCCATGTCTTGTTCATTCTCTAATGATAAGGGGGAAATCACTTCTCAAGCATATAGTGGAGGAACAGAAGGAAAGAAGGATATTTATATTTTTAAGTGCTACGGCAGAGAGGAATTAATAATGTCATTTTGAAATATATTCTCTTTCCCAAAAGCCCAAAAGAAGAGACAGAAGTTTGAACTAACTTTGGCCTCTTGCTGATAAACTACACATAAATGGGAATTCAAGGATCTTAAAGAACAAATGCCAGGTTTCCTTTCGGCAAGTGTCAGCGGCCAGGTACGGAATCGTGCTCCCACGTCTGTGGGAGTCCCTTCTGCACACCAGCCGGTTACTGGGGCTGCGGGGGCGGGGGTGGCCTCAAAGGCCCAGGAAGAGCTGGCTCCTACAGGTGGACGCTAATGCCACCTCGCCCACCTGGGAACGGGCCTGTGAGATGTGGATGGAGGGACCAGGCCGGCAGGCGGGGGCGCCGGAGTCGGGCCGGGCGTCTCCTCCCGGCACCGGGGTGGGCAGCCCCCCGGAGGCAGCGGCAGCTGGCCTCCCCACGCGGGCTTACCTGCTTATTCGCGGGCACGGCCTGGTGAGAGCTGTCGGCAGCACCGGGAAGGTTGCTCGCCATTTTGGGGTTTGCGGCTTTGCCCTCGGAGGGCTTGTTGTGACCGGACGGCTTTCGGGTAAAGTGGCTCTGTTTCCCCGAGGCTGCGGCGTGGGCGGTCAGCAGGGGCAGCAGGGAGCTGCAGGGGGTTCTTGAGGAATAGCTGTTCTTTGGGTGTGTAACTGCGGCAAGAAAGCGCGTGGCGTTACGGGCTGTGCCATGAACACTCCTGCCTCAGTAACCCCTGCGCAGGTGGGAGACATTGGCAGGAGCTTCGTAAAAACATTATTTTGTTTGTTTGTTTCCTTTTAAAGATGTCATTTGAAAGGGCACTTTGGTGTTTGGGAGACCAGCAAAGTTCTGTGAGTCACTGGACTGTGATTACAGCCTGATCACCCAAGTTGGGAAGCATTTGTAGGCAAGACGACGTATCTGAGCGACTATCATATTATTCCTTAGCTTAAGAACCGCAGAAGAGAGACGGTGACCTCCCGAAGTACCCTCTCAGCCCGTGGACGGTGTACTGCCTCTCAGCTTCCTCCAAGCCCGCCTGCTGTCAGGTCGCTAGACCCGTGGGTGCTGCGGAGACGCAGGAGGACCAGGAGGCACGTGGACACGTGGCTCATCAGAGCCATGATGTTCTGTTGGGTGTCAGGAATTTTGTCACCCTCGGTCATGCATATTCTATGACAACGGAGCCAGGCCTGCCGGCCCCACATGTGCCCTCAAGCATTGTTCATATTCCACGAGAGCCACGTTATCTGGCCTTTTCTCAACCCCGTTTCCTACAGCTCCGCCAAAGGTCGGCACTGATTCCAACGCTAAGGTCAGTGCGACTCATCACACAGATCCCAGCAGGCTGGTCTGTTCAATGCTAATGATCCCCAGTCCCGCTGGTTTTGAAAGAGATGGTCTGGGATGGGATGCTTTCTGTGTGATGATGCTGAATCAGGGCTGGAGGGAACCACTCAAGGATAAAGTTAGGACCTCCCTCTCACTGTTCACCAGAATTTGACTGCCGTGCTCGACAGTCAGACCTTTGAATCTTAAAACTGTTGCCAACTTTTAAAAGCAATTTTCTCTGCTACCTGTGTTGGCTCAGACTTCATCCTAGGGTTCTTCCAGAGGATTAGCAGTGACGAGTAGGGATCATAGAACATTAGAAATGGAAAGGACAGGGATGTACCTCTAGCCCCCTCATTTATAGGTAAGGTGTGACAGCCCACTGGGGACTGTCCAAACATGACTAGGGGGGATTTCAGTGACTCTTGTGCTCACTAGATTCAGTTTCATGGGGGGGGGTGGGTGTCATTATTTCCTACAGCTCAGAGAGGACTCTTTCTGGTTCATTAGCGGTGGGTTTTCAGTGTGCTCTCAACAAAGCCCAGCTGGAAGGGGCCTTTGGAGGACGACTGTCTCCCGCAGGGGTGGCTGTCTCTCCTGTGGACACTTGGTGTTTGGTTCGGGATGGTTCCTCCCACTAGATGGCACTGGAAGTGCTCTGCAGGAAAGCAGGTGAAGGCTGCAACGACCACGCCCCCCCACCCCCAGACGGTGACAGTCACTTGGCATCGGGTCTCACTCATCACCAGGGTGAAGTGGAAACTTGCACAGACAGTTAAATGTCCAACTGTGAACCGGACTGTTTGCTTTTTTAGAGATGGGGCAAACGCTGGGGGTAGAGAATGATAAATGGGTAGTTATGTCATAAGGGAGGGAACACATAGAGAAAAAAAAAAGGAAAGTAATTGAAAAGAAATGCTGCCAGGGGGTGCCTGGTTGGCTCAGTTGGTAGAGCATGTGACTCTTGATCTCAGGGTTGTGAGTTCAAGTCCCATGTTATATGTAAAGATTACTTAAAAATAAAATAAAAAAAAAGAAATGCAGTCGGAAAATCAGATAACTGCCAAAGATATGTGAACAAGGATGCTCACAGTGGTGTTGTTTTAATGGCGAAAAAGTTGGGAGCAACCTACATGTCCACTATCAGGGGACTGGTTACATCAATTATATTTATATAAACTATGAGTTAAATATGTTGACATGGAAAATCTCAACCATGTGTTGTGAAACGATAAAAGTGAATCATATTACTATATATTATGTAGTATATAGTATAATAAATTGTAACAGGTAGTATGATGGGATATAATATATAATTTACACAAAGGAAACATGTGCATAAAAAGTGCAAAGGATAAAAAGTAATGTCATGTTCTATTTAATACAGCTCTCTAATTTTTAGACCAAGCTTCTATTTTTTTATACTCAGAGAAAAAAAAAGCACTTTCAACTTTGAAAAAAAAAAAGTGCAGCCAAATCTCAAATTTTCAGCTGACTCTGAGGTTGTGGGTAATCCACATCCCTCACCAGTCCTTCTCTTCCTCCTTGTTCTCATCCTTAAAGCCATTTCACTGTTCATTCCCACCTCCCCTGATGGATGGGCTGGAGGAGGAGAAAAAAAGATCAGCCAATTTTGTTGCACATTAACTGCTCTAATTAAGGCTTAATAGCGAACAAGACTAAAGCTAATGGTTGAAGCGAAGTCTTTCATTATCTGCAGACTTCCCTCGGCAAGCACAGAGAACCGACCAGGGTAGAGGCTCCGGGCACCGCTGAGCAGCACGCAGACAACAGCTGGGCCCTTTACGACAAGAGCCGATTGTTCCCAGACTTGTTAGGGAGACTGGCTCTCGGTGTAACAGGTCTCTGTGGAACGAGGCTATTGGAAATCAGAGAGGCAGTTTATCTGGCGGTGCTTAAGAAAAGTTTGCAAAAGATATAGACTAGTTGACCTGTTCTGTTCTGCTTCATAAATCCTGGGGATTTACTGATGGGCAGTGGCATTTGAAGACTCTAAGTTCAAATCTTGACATTTCTAGTGACTTGTGTCATGACCTTAGATCATTAAATCTCTTTAGACCTCACTTTAACCCCGCTGGGGGACCGCACACCTGACATTTCCGATATCAATTCCAAATAGCACCAAGCTTACTCACACAGAATTATTTAGCAAGTATGCAAAACTCACTTTCTCCACAGAGCATGATTTGGGCCTTTAGCTGTTCAATGTCACAGGAGAATCGGGCAGCTTTCCCGAGCTCTTCATCATATTTACGCTCGCTGACAAAGTGCTGGAGGAAAGAGAAGCGAAACAGGAGCCCCACAGTTACGGGAGGGACTGAGGCACAAGGCAGATTCATTCACTCAGCTCTTGGGCTGCCACTGACGCTGCTAACCAGGAGGCCAGTCATGCCAGCTCTGTTCCCGTATGGCTCCGTTAAATCAGGCTTGGTTTGACTCGTCTGGAGCACGATCACCTTCCTCTTCTGGGAGTATGTGAGGGTCTGGCCTTTCCCCTGCCCAGATCTGGAGAAAACTGATCGGGCAAAATGTGTGTCTGGACTCATGTGTTTAACCGTTAGCACCCCTCGCCCTCCTTCTAGGATGTTCTGTCCTGTTACAGATTTGGGGGTTGCATTCTGGCAGTCTTCCTAATTTGGCCAATGGCTTGCTAAGGTATTACTCCCTTGAAAGAAGATGTGTTATCCTTCCCTATCGTAATAGGGAAACAGGACGCCCCAAAAGCCTTTAGTAACTAGAAAACATTATCTTGAATGGTAGAATTTCAAGTGCTGTTAAAGGAAGTGGGAAAGAGATTATTTTTCAGTTCATTTAAAATTAAGATCTGTGTGTAGATGACAGAGTGAGAAATACAGAAAGAACTATGACTCAGTCCCTCCTGATATTGCCAGGGAGTTTACCACATGGCAAGGGAAACAGATACCACTAAACACAGTATAAAGTAGAATGTGGTAGGTGCTTGAGGAATATAAAAGAGGAAGAATTATTTCCTACTAAGGGGAATAGAGAAAGTGTTATGTGAGAGGGAGCATTTGCGCTGGAACATTAAAAGAAATGCATTGATCACTTACCAGACGTGGACCAAATTCTTAACAGATAATCTCATTTTCATCTGATCACATTACTACGAAGACAGTACTATTATTATCTCTATTTTATAGAGGGGGAATCGAGGTTCTAGGAATCTGAGAGAAAAGTAATTTACCCAAGGTCTCAGGAGCTGGACTGTTTCACTCCAAAGCCTGTGCCATTAACCATTTTATGGTGAGTGGGATCTGGATAGGGAGAAATGAAACTTGGAGAATAAGCGGATGTCAACAGACCCGGAAGCTGGCAAGTTCATATTCCTCACTTGCTGTTCTAACCAGGCAGGGCATGGAGGTTGGAACATATATAATGGAGTCCAGCTGTGGATTTTATTCTGAGGGGAAGGGTAGGCCATCCTGCGGGCGACTGGATCTTCTCTGGAGTATGACTGTGGTCTTAGGGTGGATGACCAGGCTGGAGGGAGACAGTGGAGGCAGAAAGACTAGGTAGGAGGACATTGCAAGTGATTGGCTGGTAGCACCAAAGACCAGATGAGAAGGAAAGGACCATTAGGACTTCTCAGGAAGGAGGTCCTTTATCCCCAAGGGGCTCCCTTTCATGCCTAACCAGGGCAGAGGGGACTGAAGTCACTTGCCACTTTCTATCACCCCCAACCGCTCTTATGCCCAGATGAACAGACAGTCCTACTTAGAAAGTGAGTAGCAACTGTGTCCTCATAGGGCTCTAGACCCTAGAAGCTGAGCAGACGCCGAGCACGTGTGTATGTGTGTATGTTTAGTGTACTGGGGAAAAAGAAGAGGATAAGGGAAAATGTATAAACTCTAACTTCCTGTTTTGTTGTAGATACTTATTTTTGCCCTTCTGGTAATCATTTCTTTTTCTGATAACTGTATCCCAATGCACTTTCAAAGATCCACAGTGTTGGTGGGTCTGTCAGTCAAGGCCTCCCTTGGCCCAATGGAGTCTGCGATCCAAGTGGAGGCCAATCAGAATCTCTTTCTTTGGGATGTGAATCGGGTGGAGTGCCACAAAGGGTGATGACATCTGAAGGTCCCCCACTAATGGGGCCCTAAAGAGAGTCTGGTAATTGCAGCCATCTGTGTTACCCAAGTGGCTGCCTGGGTTTCTGCCTAAGTGTAGCCCGGAGTCTTCAGATCACACTTTGGTGAGCTACACTCATTCTTTCAAATTCCACTTGTTCTTGAGGTTAGCCAGGGTCAGCTTCTATTGCTTGCAACTGTAGAGATCCAATAAATACATATCTGTGGGTGGTATTCTTAATAAAAGGGCGAGTCAGCTAGAAAAGGATACAGGAAAGAAGTCGCTGTGTATTGTGTAAGCTTTAGAATCCTTACTGTTCTACTAGGTTCATGCTAACTGTGTGTTCACATGTGTGAGTGTTTATATATATACACCTAAATTATGTATGGTGAAAATAATATCCCCCATTCCAGCTATAATTCATGGTTGAATACATTATATTTGGGTCAGTCTCCACTGACTAAGAAAATAGCTCGTACTTCTCCTCTGTAATAATATATCCCTTCAAACCACAGTATACTTAAATACAGTGATTAGTTGGTTCTTCGCCCTTCTGTACTCTCTCGTTCAACACTGTGAAAGAGAGAGCTGGGTGCACGATGTTGGATCCTCAGAGAGCAGCACCCTCTGGATGCAAAACAAGCATAACGGGGATCAGGTCTCCGGCTCAGGGTTCAGGCTGTGATATTTGAGAACTGACCTTAATTTCTGCCCTGAGTTCAGCCAGCTGCATCTCCGCCATCTGACTGGCCAGATCAGTCAATCTCTTTAGTTCTTCAGCTTTCTTCTGACGAGCAGTCAGGATTTCCACTGCCAAATGAGAAAGAATAATACATCAGGGCCAGAGATCTAAACATATTAAATGACCTGATTTCTTGGACTCGGTTCTCCCTCCACACACTGATTGCTCTGTTGGACCATGGCTATGTTTTCCGAGCTGGTTACTGAGGTGGGTTTGCCCTTGGTGCTCATGAGCGATCACTCATTTCCGTAGGTCCTTATCCACCAGTCCCCAAATCAAACACGGTCCCTTCGGATTCACGGTACGCACACAGTCATCTTCGTTTTCCTCACTGGCGTCTGATCTCACTTACTTAATTTGGATTTTCCAACTTGTGCATTCCTCAGAACAACTATCACCAAAAAAAGACACTTAGTAAAATCCTGTCTGAATGATATTGCAAAGATAAGGAGTCCGCTAAGCAAAAACCATTCTTCTGCACGTGCTGGACTATTAAATTCTGAATAGCACCAGACCTTCTGACCTTTAACACTTACTCATTTAGAGCAACTAGCTGTGTGACTGGAGTATGACATAAAAGTTTTACTTTATTAGCTTTTTGTGAGCTAAAAACTGCCTCTGCTTTCGATACTCTGTAGATCCGTTTCCATTTTTGCAACCAGAGAGAAGTTCCAGACCAGAGTGTCTTGTCTTTGTTTTAAGTGTCCACCATGGAAAAATTTCAAGGGTGAGTCAAAGCCCGCTTGGACTGGATTTGTGTATTCTCTTTAGCGTCCGCACATGGAGAGAAGACACCAGGGAGTTTTCTGGTGCCACATTTCACACGTCTGTCAGATGACCTAAAGGTTCAAGCAGATGTAGTAGTCCACAGGTGAATTCGTGTGCGTGTGCGTGTGCGTGTGTGTTTCCCAAAAGATCACAGAGCTCAAAAGCAATGCATACAAACACATACGGTGAGATTTTACGAAATTTCATCTCCCGAAAGATAGCTTGTTGTTCTCTAATTTTAGGTCACATATGAACTGCCTTCATTTCTTTTGGACAGCATTTTGAGTTATGAGAAAAAAGAAGTCCATCCAACGAAGATGCTATGCATGTTGGATTCACATTCTTTTCTTGGCTAAACAAAGGTCAACTGCTTTATTAGACCAGATTCACAGCTTACACGCAGAGCCAAACAATGATTTCTGACTGTAAGCGTTCTTAATTTATAAATGTCAAAAACAGTCACTTCGAAACCCCCAAAAAGTTCAAAAGCAATCAAGAATTAAGATTTCCTGCAAACTATAAACCATTCTGCAGACAAACTGAGAAACATTATCTTTCTATGCTGATACCAATGTTGAGATGTCAATAGAATAAGTAATCTATAACTCATAAAGCCTAATTGTTTGCTAAACTACTCTAATCATGCTTTGATTATTTACCAGGACTCCCCTTGCCTCCCATTTACAATCCCATGTAGCTGAGCAGAGGCTGATTTGTGCCTGTAGTTTTTCAGAATACAGAGAAGCTAGTGAAAAACATGTCCCCATGATGGCTGTAAAAAGAATTTCCATCAGAACACAGACACTATCTTACTGAATGATGTCCCAGTTACCCAGTCAGATAAGAGGTCACAAAATAGTGGCCTACTATCACATGTGGCCATAGCGTACATATGTTTTGTTTGGTCCACATATTACTTTTACAAATTAATTGTCCACATTTGAAAATTAGGAGATTCCCTTTGGAAGCTGGATTTCTGGCTTCTCTTTAAATACTGGAATTTCTGGCCACAGTTGGCCAACATTCCCATGTGGCAACAACTAGCTACCCCTGAGTTGTTGCCCTTTATGGATGGAGCATGGTGCCCAGCATGCCATGGTCACTCCCTGCCCTGCTCGGCTCATTAATGTTCCCAGCCTGGCCCCTGCAGGCATCTCCAATCATGACAGAGGCTACACTTACAGTTTTTTGTGTCCACAATGCCTAGGGCAAAGTGGGTGTCCAATATGTACATTTGCTGAATGAAGGATAGAATGAATGCATCAATCCATTATTTAAAAGGAATATGTGAGGCACCTGGGTGGCACAGTCAGTTGAGTGTCTGACTCTTGGTTTCAGCTCAGGTCATGATCTCAGGGTCGTGAGATCGAGCCCCGTGTCGGGCTCTATGCTTAGCAGAGAGTCTGCTTAAGACTCTCTCTCCTCCCTCTGCCATTCTTCTCTGTGTGCACTCTCTCTCAAATAAATAAATAAATCTTAAAAAAAAAAAAAGGAATACGCAAAGAAGGATAGAAGTTCCTTTTCTAGAAGGACCACTGAAGCATATTTAGCACTTATACCTTTGATTATTTATATGTTTGCCATTATAATTCAACATAGGAATGGGACTAAAGTCTGCAGGATGAAAAAACAATTCTCGAGCAGGAAGTTGAAACAAAGTACTTCGCTCTTGCAAAGATAAAAAAGAAATTCTGAAGGCTTAGACTTGGTGAGCAGATAGTAAAGGGGTCAGCAGACCCTGAATGACTACACAGTTAAACAGATCTGACTTTTCTTAATGGATCATTTGTGGGACTCGTGACAATTAGGGATAATTGTACTTTTTGAGAAAAATTTGGGCATTCACACAAAAGATTCTGTAGAAATAGATATAAATGGGCCCTAAAATAGGAATGCAGGTGCAAGATCACCAATAAATTCTGAGTTTACCCTCATGCAAATGTGCATGAAAATGAATACTTTTGCATCAGCAAGTGTTGGGATGAGTTTTACATATAGTCTCATTAACATTTCAAAGCCTTTCATTATGAAAGAGCCTTAAAACTGGAGATCTAAAGCCAATATTCTGTGGGGACACTAACATTTTCACCTCAAAAACATCAATCACAGGAACAGAAAGCAAAAACAAAACCAGATCAGATCCTAAGATTCATTGATCCTAAAATTTAAAATAGAATAATAAGTTATACTTTGAAAGCACCAGCCTTTTGGAAATCTGTATAGGGAGACCGTTTCATACAGCTTTCGTTTCCACTGCATTCAGGGCTTTATTAATGTTATTTAGGTACTTTTATAAACAGTATCTGGTATGCTGAAATCCATTTTCTCAATAGGATTTATAAATTCCTTCAAGTTTTTGGAAAACATTGGAAGCTTGCTCTTGTTCATGAACCATGGAAAATTTTAGGGCTTCTCAAATGATGATCCTTAGCCGAGCGTGGACTTAAAATCCTGGGGGGAGGAGCTGGGACACAAAGCTTGTTTCAAGCACAAAGATTCTTTGAAATCCTTTTTATTCTTTGGGAGTTCTGCATTTACCTCACACCATACCTGCGTTTCTGTTCATAGGTTTTCTTCCCACATCGCCAATAAATTTGATACTCCAAGAACACACCTATTTTGGCCTTCAGTTCCCTCAAACAGAGTCTGAGACCACAGCACTGCAACGTGCTTTGTTTCCTCATTTGTTTTTTTTTTTTAAGATTTTATTTATTTATTCGACAGAGACAGAGACAGCCAGCGAGAGAGGGAACACAAGCAGGGGGAGTGGGAGAGGAAGAAGCAGGCTCATAGCAGAGGAGCCTGATGTGGGGCTCGATTCCAGAATGTTGGGATCACGCCCTGAGCCGAAGGCAGGCGCTTAACCGCTGTGCCACCCAGGTTCCCCTTGTTTCCTCATTTGTAAACGTAATAATCATACTATCTTGTAGGGTTATCGTGGAACTAAATGAAATAACCTACATGACGTCATACACTAAAAAATGCTAACCTCAAATACTAATAAAGTGAGATGTGTTCATCTAGAATATACTTCCTTTTTTGCCATTACTAATATTGGATCCCACAGCCTACAGACACTGAATTAATGACAATAATTCTCTTAACAAATATTATGAAGTGCCTACAGTCTTCTCAGCACTATGTTAGGTGCCATGACAGACAGAGGGGCTTAGGTTGTAACCGAGGTAATAAATTTTGTAACATGTGCAGCAAATAGAAAACGTGGAAAGTACTCTGAAGATCACAGATGAGCCAATCTCAAGATGGTGGTTGTAAAGACAGGTCAATTCTTAGTGGATGGAAATTCAGTGGTTCCTTCTGCCTGTGGAGACGCAGGCCTGTGTCACCTGAGAGATGCTGCTTAGCTCCCTTGGCTTCCATTTTCTGGAGGTCATATGAGGAGGCTGGACTGACGCCTTCACTAGTGAGTACTTTTCCCTTTTTTTCCCTTTTTGTACACGTACTGTGTCAGGCACTGTGCTAAGTCCCTGGCATATATTTTCTCATTTTATCTTTACAATAACTATTTGAGATAGATACTACTCTTATTCCCCCTCTTCTGATAAGGAACCTTGGACTTCCAGAAGTTGAACAAAATGGCTCAAGGTCACACAGCCAGTAAATGGGTGAAACCTGGATTTGAACTTAGTCCTGCTTGCCCCAGTGCATGTAATACGACTTCCCCAGGGCTCTGGGCAGTTCTGAAACCAGGAGCTGTGGCACCTGAAGTTAGGCAAACCCTACCAACCAATCTTGCCACCTCAGCTAGGCTGAAGGCTCCCTGTGTGCAGGTCCCAAAGTTTGCCGTTTGCTGTTAAACCCAGTTTGTGACAGTGCGTAACACATATGCAAGCACACAGTAAATGTTTATTGATTGAATGAATTTTAAAAACGGAGGTGCTCTCCAGAGATGCTCCAAATCCCACAGGTCTTGGCACCTAATATTATTGTCTCAAGAAGACAGAATGAGCACGTGAAACCTGAGGTCTATTTTTAACCTTTTAGGAAGTGACGCGTGAGTAACTTTGTACTTTGGTGCTAGAGACACGTTTGTCTTTGTGTTGGCTGTTCACATTTTTATCAGTAGGATATAAAACTGAAAAGAAAGAATAAGCTATACCTGAGAAACGGGGAAAATTCCAGATCATTTAGTAAGCAACTTTTCTGAAGGAATCAACAAACTTTCTAAGAATAAAATAATTTCACAATCAAAGGGATTGTGTGACTACCTAAATATTCCACAGCTGAACCCTGGGTCACATTTCATTGTATTTCAAAAAACTTGCTGTATTTGAGATTCTCACACGTTGCTTAAAACGTTTAAAAAAATTGTGTAACAAAAATACCAATAGCTATTTTTCATAAAGTGGCTATTGAATTACAGCCAAGGGCCAGGCAAGAAAAATATAAAAAGAATGATGATTCTGGTCGGATCCTTCATTCTGGTAAAAAAGAAAGGCGCCACAGTCAAAGGGGAAGGAATTAGCTGGTTGGGGTGCAGACTGCCATTCATCCAATTAATAAGATAAAATTTGGGTAAGGATGAAGAATTTAAAATGCACAGGAGATAAGAATTGTAAGACTAGATCCCAGATGAAAAATACGGTCTTAGGGTTCCCATCAATGACAGCGGACTGCATTTGGTCATAAGAGAGGGCTCAGCAACCCCACCGTGGCGTGGGTCTTGTTCTACGAAGCAATCCGATCTCACTTACAACGTCCCACCCGTCCCACCCGTGAACCCCAGCCTATTTGAGAGAGTTGAAATCTGTCCTACTCTCTGTTGAATAGCTTCACGACCGCTGCACAAATTGAGAATTAGAAATAAGTATAAAGATAATACATTAATCCAACTCAGGGTATACTAATGATTTAAGGTTGTCTGAGGGTGTTTATTATTTAAACAGAGTATTTGGGACATTAAACAGTCTCATTTGTGATTTCAACTTAAAACATGTAATTGATTTTCTTTTGAGGTGTTAAGTTGGCAGCTGTCAGCAGATTTGACTGAGTTTGTAAACAGAATCGGGAGTGTTTTAATAAAACTTCACTTAGTACGTCTCTAAGTTTGAATTATTAATCTTATAAGAGCTGCTTAAAAGCTTGGAACATGTTGCTCTTAGGCTGGTGAGTTTGCCTTGTCAGGCATCTGAAGTGCTCGAAAAAAAAAAAATCAGACATGTTGAATTATAGGTGTAACTCTAAATGTTACGGGGAATTTAAGTAAAGTTTCAAATGGACTGTTTTTTTAGGGGAATGTAATTTGTTAAAATTGAGTTAGTTGAACCTAAGAAAGAACAAGTGAAAAGGATTGTTTAAGTAATGTAGCAAGATATATAAGTTATGAAAGCATAAGACTGATGTTTTAAAATTTAATTCTAAATTCAATGTCATTTTAAACCCGATTAACTGTAAGTAGTCCTTTATATGCCCCAAATTTTAAATAACTCAGCTGACACCTTTTCTTTGCTGAGTGCCTGCTCTGCTGTGTGCTCAGCGGGGCTGCTACTCTGTCCTGGGGCCACGTGAGGTGCCCAAGGTTTCCAGGGGCTGAATGACTTGCCTGAGGTCACAGAGCTCATTAGCCAGGACTTCAGTGTGAATTTTAGGACCTCACTCAGAATCCATCTCACCGCCAGTCGACCCATGGATTGCTGCTGACTGGGAGGCACCTAACCAAACAACCATGTGTCTACTTACTGGCTTCTTCTTTAACTTTATCCATTTCTGCCATTAATGAAACTTCTTTGTCAATGATGCTGGGAGGGGAAAAACAAAAACAAAAGCAAAGAATGCTTAATCAAAGACAAACTTTTAATAAGCACTGGAAGCAAAGGAAGAATTATTTTCATTAAACAAAATACAAAATTACCATAAATATTTCTATGTTACAATGCCAGCAGCACCCTCTGCCTTTCCAGAAAGGAGGCGACAAGGAAGGGTTGCTCCCAAGGATTTCACAGTGACATCTGCTGATTAAATCATTGTCAGCAAATCTAAAAAAAAAAGCCTTTTCAGACTTTCAGAATTGTGCTGCTTTGAATGTAAATTTGGGAGTATTTTTGCCCTATGAATTCCAAAGTTCCACAATTCTACAAAGAGTATTTGAAAAGCCGGCAGTCAGGTGATCAAGGCCTGCGGTTCTCAAATGCCTCTGTGTGTTGCTTCCCCCCTCCCCCATCCTGGCTGAGGGGCAGGGAGGTGGGCCCATCTCTGATGCAGATGGCCCTGGGACCTACTTGGGGAAACGGTCTGGGTCAATCCGTCCGTGTGTTCTATAATATGAGTCTATGCCTTCTGATGCCCCTAAGAAGCATTTCAAGTTCAAATGAACTTTTTTCCCCCCACTACATTACTTTTCAGTTGGTTCTTTGAAAAAGTGTTACCTGCATAAAGTAAATAATGATCTGTCCAAAAGTTCACTTCTCTCCCATCCTGAGTTCTTCTCACAACAGAACACAGCATCAGAATTCCCTTATACAGGAGACCCTTGAACAATACCTTGAACTGTCCAGGTCCTCTTACTAAGCATTTATACAGTACCACAAATGTATTTTCCTTATGATTTTCTCAATAACATTTTCTCTTCTCCAGCTTCCTTTATTGTAAGAATACACAATATGATATATATAACATACAAAACATGTGTTAATTGACCCTTTATGGTAACAGTAAGGCTTCTGGTCAATAGGAGGCTATAAGTTAAGTTTTGGGGAAGTCAAAATTTATATGCAGACTTTTGACTGCATGGGGGGTGGGCACCCCAACCTCCTCCCCTCCATTCCTCAAGGGCAGCTGTATATCCTTTCACAGATTTTTATGTATATATAAGCATAGATGTGAGGTGTTTTTAAATTTTCACTTCAACCATAAATATTTCAATATATATCTCAAAAAGATAATGACTTGTTGGGACTATAACCATAGTATTACTGGAATACCTAAAAACATTAACAATAATTTAATGTTATCAGGTATCTACTCAGTGTTCAAATTCCCCTAATTGTCCCATACATATTTTTTAACAGTTTGTTTGAACCAGGATCTAAATAAGTACCGTCCACGGCAATTGGTTGGTTGTCTGTGAAGTCTGTTTTCATCTCCTCCCCCTCTTTGCAACTCATTTATTGAAGAAACCAGGTTGTTTGTCCTGTTAAGTTGTCCAAGGTCTGAATTTTGCTGACTGAATCTCCATGGTATTATTTAACACATTCTTTTAATTTTCCTAGGAATTTGTTATGAGATATAGAAATCCGATTAGATTCAGATTTGTTTTTATTTCAGGAAGGATACCTTATGTTATCTACTTCCATCAGCAGACATAGAATGACACAACAGAGTTATAAATATTCCTCTTAGGAAAAAATCAAACCTGAATGTATTCAAATTCCGACATCTCATAACAAATTTATAGGAAATACAAAGGACACCTCTATTTTTTACGATTATTAGCAGTCATTGATGACTGTTGTCTAGATAAATAGGGTTTCAAAAATGGGGATATTCAAATTCTATTACTCCTTCTTCATTTATTTACTTTGAAGTCTTCCACAAAGAGAAACTTTCCCTTATCAACTACTTGGGTTAACATGTAGTACAATTTATATAGGTAAGCAGGGCAAATGCTGATAGATCCCTTTTCAAAACGATAATTGGTTCCCTAGCATCCTTCCAAAGTAACCAATGAGATTTTTTTGCTTGTTTGTCTAATAGTTTATGAACTCACAATTAATGTGCTTCAATACACTGCAGTAAGCATCCATAATTATTACCTCTCTGTTCCAACAGAAGTACTTTTTTCTCCCTCCATCAGATGTACTTTTAAAACTTAAAGTGTATTTAAAATTTCTTTCCTCTTAAGAGGAGTATTTTGTAATATTCATCAAGGTCGGAAGTGTCTTTGGGATAGTCTATAGGAGCTTTGGGGCTCCTCATCCAGGTGATGGAACCTGAACACTTGGAGAGTTAGGACTGTGTGCTGAGCAGCTCAGCTCGTTCCAACCAGGAAATCCTAATGGAAAGAACTGACGTGTCCAGTGAATGGCAAATTCTCCAGAACTGGGCACTAAGCCTAATCCATCAAGTGTAGCTATCAACTGTCCCCATGACGCATATGGCTTAAGGTCACTGGGTATAATCACTTTGGCGTGACCCGCACATCAGGATACCTGTACCTTATTTATTGACATTAAATAGGTATGATGTCAATGTGTTTTAAATATAGGAAATACAGAAGAAGGAAGTCTTTCTCCCATCTTTATCCCAGTGTATTTGGCTCCCTTCCTGGAGGTCTCCACCATCACCACTTCTTGCATTTCTTTCCAGACCATCTATTCATAAACCAGCATATGTTTCTTAATCATATGAAATGCTGAGTTAAGTCAAAAGAGGCTTGTGTTCCTGTGACCATGAGGTATATTTAGCTTCTCTGTCAAGTTCCCACATGTAGCCAATATGGGCCAAGCAATTTTTTGTTTTTGTGTTTTAACAGCCCTCCCAGAGAGGGCAATGCTATGTTCATTTAGGAAAATGAGGCTAACAGATGAGCTGTTAGAGAGACAAGGTGAGAATCTAGAAATTTGGAGTCAGGAGCCCCAATTACAACAATTGAATTCAGCTACTCTTTCTGAGAACATGTTTTGAATTTTTATCCCCAATAGAAAGAGAGGCAGAAGAGAGAGGGCAAAGAGTCAGCAAGAAGGCTGGGAATTGTGCAGGGTGAAGAGCCTGGGAGAAATCACCAGCGGTGGGGTGGGCAAAAGAACTTCTGGGAGCCAGAAGGTCTAAGGTGTACACGGTTAGGAGTGTGATGTGAGCCTTTTCCGGGACGTCCGGATCCTCACTGTGCTGGGAGTGAATGGTCTGAACGTGCACAAGTGCACACACACAGACACTGAGGAGGTGGCCGAGTTCCACATTTGGGTCAGGATGAGGCTGAACAGATGGGAAGGCAGACTGAGTGTGAGACCAGCAAGCCCACCCTCACCCCCGGAACTGGCACAAGTCTTAGGGAGTGCTTTCGACTTCCACGGGACACCAGCAGGAGTCCAAAGAACTTGGGGGCGGGGGTACTCCAGCTGAATCATGGGCGAAAGGTCATGTGAGCCTGGCGGCTAGGGTGTGCTCCATTCTCTTCACCAGCGGAGTGCAGCAGGGGGCACAGGTTCAGGGCGGCTGCACGGGAATGTGCCACAGACAGCACTCGAAATGTGGAGATGTACAAAATATTCAGCCATTGCACCAGCATTTGCTGAGTGCCTGGCCTGGGCCAGCAAGTGTGTTGGGGCAGGGCCTGCAGCTGGGGATGAAGGCCCCCTGCCATTCCCGTGGAGCTGATGGTCTTTTCAGGAAAGCGGAGATGAAGGTGAGAGGACCTGCCGAACTTACTGGGGAAAAAGCGAAAAACCAGACGGACAGGGAAGAAAATGATGATGGCAAAAAGAAATACCCCCCCCCCCAACTGGTAGGCTTCTAATTAGAGTCTCTGGGATCTGAGAGCAGGCAAGGTATGTAACTAAAGGAAATTCATGCACAGGATAGAAGAGTGGGTGTGGTCAGCCTTCCTGAGGGTGAGCGCCAGCCAAGCCTCCCACAGTCCTCCCACCCACCCAGTTCCCAAACAAGGCCCAGACCCTGGAGGCTGGGAGCCCTGCAGCCTGTGTGTGTGTTGGGAGGGGAGAGGAGGAAGGGGCCTTTGCTAATTTCTTTACCGGCTGCAAGATTGTGGTAAATTCTTGTTGATTAAATTTGTTCACATAATTACGTGCCCGGAGAGTTTACGAGATGGACATCTGGGGTATAATACATATCCCCAGGCCCAGCACATCCTCAGCAAAGCTGGATATTCATACAGTGGTTAGTTCAGGCCTTCTGGGCTAGCAACAGGAGGGATGAAGGTTTTCACAAGAAATTGTTAACCTGCTTAATGCCCACTTGAGGATGTGAAGGAGCCTGTGAAGTTGGCATCAAACCATGCTTCCATTCCTCTGGGTACTTCCACAAAAGACTGTCCTCAAGCGTCTTAGTAGTTCAAGCACTGCTATGCACGACTACTTTCAAAACTCATGTGCATAAAGGCAAGCCAGGGATCTCGGCTGAGTCCATACCCTGCGCACAACCGATGAACTGAATGCAAACCAGGTTCGGTGCCAGCCGGAAGCAGCTCCCTTGGAGCCTCCCTCCGGATCTCAGTAAGGTACACCTGAGCGTTTTTTTGGGCCTCACTTTCAAGGGGGCAGGACTGTGGAAGGGAAGAATACCGTGGGAAGCAGACACAGAGGATGACAAGGAGCTAGTAGTAAAGGCCAGTAGTAAAGGTCAGACAGCCAGGAGCCAGCATCACATCAAGCTGAGAGCCAGACCAAAGGAGGGGTCGGAGGAAAGACTGTGTCTAAAACCTTCCGGATGCCCCCAGGGCCTGGTGTCATGTCCAGCTCCATGAGCATGTTCATCGGTGCCATGTGTTAAGTCCTACTGGATCATCTAGAGGTCCTGGGCCAGATACATACACAGAGTGCACCTCATGAAAACCGCAGGCTGGCAAGGACAGAGGGTGCTGGGCAAAACCCTGGGACGGAGGAGTTAGCAGATATGGAGGGCAGGACGGAGGGTCTTGAGAGGAATGACATCAGAGAGTTGAAGAGTCACAGAGGAATCACAGTGTCACGGACCACATTCCTACTCAGGAGTAGAAAGGTCACATGTTTGCTTTTTAGGTACACCTGTGCAGACAGATGTCAGCCTGCGTCGCTTCAAAACAAGAGCTGATCATAACTAACACATCCTGAGTGCTTACTGTGTGCCAGGCACATTAGGCAGAGCACCAGCGCCTTATTGGAATGACCTTGTTTAAGCAGGTATGAGCTTTGCTTTCTCCTCACCACAGGGCCTTGGCATGTGCCCTTCTCTCTGCTGGAAGACAACTCTCCTCCCCAACCCTGCCTTTCTTCATTTCATTAACTGTGAGTCTTCCTTCCGGTCTCTACCAAATCATCACTTTTTCAGGGAAACTCTGAGTTTTAAAAACTTCTATTCAACTTTATGGTCTTAGACTATTGTGGGTTGCTTGACAAGAAACTGCTCAATAGTAACAATAGCCAAATTATGGAAAGAGCCTAAAGTCCATGGAGTGATGAATGGATATAGAAGATACGGTGTGTGTATATATATATTCCATATATTCAGCCATCAAAAAGAATGAAATCTTACCATTTGCAACAACATGGATGGAGCGAGAGAGTACAATGCTAAGCAAAATAAGTCAGGCAGAGAAAGACAAGTACCATGTGACTTCACTCATACGTGGAATTTAAGAAACAAAACAGATGACCATAGGGGAAGAGAAAAAAAAGAGAAGGGGAAACAAACCACAAGAGACTCTTAACTATAGAGAACAAACTGCGGGTTGCTGGAGGGGAGGTGGATGGGGGTCAGCTAAATGCGTGATGGGCACGCGTGATGGGCACTGGGTGTTACATGTAAGTGATGGGTCACTAAGTTCTACTCCTGAAACCAATATTACACTGTATGTCAACTAACCAGAATTTAAATAAAAACTTGAAACATAAAAAAATGAAAAAGAAACTGCTCAATAGTGATGAGCAGGGGAGATAACGTATTTATTTTTCTGTGGGATAACAATAATGAAACTTCTTAATTGATACACTGTAGTGCTTGCATATAAATCATGTTTAAGCAAAAATTTATATAATTTCTGCCACTGATGGAATCTAATCATTTGAGACATAAGCTTATGAATAAAAGTGCAATGATAATCACAAAACCACACAGGGTTTGGCTCAGAATCAAAACCGGTAGTTGATGATTCTGTATGCAAATTAGGGTGGTAATAAATTATTGAAATTTCTGCTTTTCCCCACTGATCATCTGCAATTCTTGGTTTTGAACATTTTTGCTTTGAAACAGTAATCCTCTGTACTTGACAGAAACACAGAACTCTTTAACTAGCCTTTCACTGACCACTAAAAGTCCCTCTTTTTTAAAATTTAAGGTTATTGATTTACTTATTTGAGAGAGAGAGAGAGCATGTGCAGGAGCGGGGGAGGGGTGGGGTGGGGGGAAGAGGGACAAGCCGACTTCCTGCTGAGCATGGAGCCCAACCGTGAGGTGCTTTATCTCAGGACCCTGAGATCCAGACTTGAGCCGAAATCAAGAGTCTGACGCTCAACCAACTGAGCCTCCCAGGCGCCCCCCTAGACATTCTTTAAATGTCTGGATAAAGTCCTCCGGAGGCACCAGACTTAAGACACATCGAACTTGTTCTACATAAACTGAGCTCACATAAAACCTATGCTGACCTCACGTTTCAGATGTGCCCTTACTCCTTCCAAAAACACATCTTCTCATTTTATCTAAACTGTCTGGATAGTAAAATTTTATTCTGCTGCCATAAAAAAGCTTTTATTATTAAGGCAATAAGGTGTAAGGAAGAGATTACCATGGCAAAGCCTTTACGGTTTATTATATAGTTAATCACAGAGATAAAGTGTCATTTTATAAAAATGTTTCCACTGTCTTGATTCTTTTCTACAGAGGACTTAGAATAACAATAATAAAAAGAATCAGACAGGCACTTTAGCAGGAAGAGATTTATCATTTTCTGCTCTGTGAAGACTCTTCTTTAAACCTGAAGACTAAGACACTGGGTGACAAAACTGCCTCCTTTGGAAGCTGGGGTGAGCCACGTCAAGTCCGGTGTCCTTCATAAATAAAGAGGCTGTGATAGGAGCAGCCACAGGACTGTCTGGGGTTGATAAGCTGGGAAGCAGAACCCGCTGGTGGGTACTGAGGAATGAAAGCAGAATTTCAAAGGGAATTTCCAGAAATCAATCTGCAGCAGCAGCCAGAGTCGATGGTAAAGAGTTAAAACTAGACCACATTTCATCTCAGTGAGTTTGCCTCAGGGAGGCTGCAGTGAGAGAAATTGCCCGGGACCATCCGATCCCAGACAATCTGGCTTCAGGACCTTCTTGTGGATGAAGTGCTTCAGGTCAGAGCCTCCTTAACTCCTCAGCTGCCGAGCAGAGCAAAGCCGGTGGAGCACACGGGATGGGCAGGCCGAGCATGCCCAGCTCGCTGCAGAAGAGCCTCCTGCCCCCAGCCCGGCAGAGAGAAAGGGAGTGTGGGAATGGCTGGGGGGAAAGGGTGCCAACGAACACGAACGTGATGTTTCAGTCTTTCTGGCCTGGACCAAATAGCATAAAGCAGGCAAATGAACGGTAAGCCATAAAGCCAGAGAGAGAGTAATGTAAAAACACTCCCCCGCTGTGGGCTGCGCTCCTTCCTAGGGCATCAGGAGGAAGGGCTGTGAATGCCCAGAGGAGTGCCAGCTGGGCTCCCGGCAGATTCAGTGTCCAGTGGCCACCATGTATAGTATACATTTAAGGTCTACTATACTGTTACCATGGGGACCATTTCCAGTCCAGCTCCCTGAGTATCACCAGGAATTCTTGGGCTCAGGGTAAAACCCATTTCTCAACTATTGCTATTGTCAACAGAGCTTCTGTCCTGGGCCTGACAGGCACAGAGGCAGTGAGGCCGCGTCTGGTTTTCTATTCCTAGGGTCAGGAGGATTCGCAGCTCTACCACTTACAACAGGTGCCTGCAAATGGCACCTGTGATCTCACATGCTGCCAATTCCGCATTCCTCCTTTCTCTGTTCTGCTTCCTGGATGGTTGCAGAATACGTCCCCTACCCCGAAATACAGCACTACGGTGTACTGATCACTGTGAGCTGCGGGCATGTGAAAAAGAGCCAATGCAGGGCAAGGCGGTATCTGAACTCCCCTCATCTGCCTAAAGACAGAGCCTCCAAGGAACTCAGTTTTGCCAACCAGGTAAGTTTTGCCAACCAGGTAAGACTGTTGACTCCTGTCACAGGAGAGGAGCCTAGAAGTTGACACCGCACCCAGACACACTTTGTCACAAGTGATCACACCTCCCCTCTGTTCTTCTAAGGGCCCTCTCGACTTTCCTAGAATCATTTACTCTCCTCTGAGAGGCCTACGTCCTCCTGCCCCCCCCCCCCTCCCTGTCGAAATGGTATTTAGTTCTGAATTCTGAGCCACCTCTGGAGCTTCCTTACTTTTCCCTGGGTGTCTCCTGTGTATACCTGAGGTCCACACGTAAATAAACTTTTGTTCGTTCTTCTCTTATTAATTTGTCTTTTATTACAGGGGTCTGGGCCAAAACCTTGCAGGGTAGAGGGAAAGTTCTTTTTCCTGCCCTCCATCCCTCTCTTGTCCCCTCTGCTATACCCTGTATGCTGGTCACTGGTATCATGTGATTTGTGTGACTCCTTTTCCTTCATTTCCCATGTGATCACATCCTCCAACGTCTACCCCGGAAACATCTCTCTACCCTTCTCTACGCCCCCTCTGCCAGTTTCACTCCACACTCACTATTAAGTAGTTGGCTATGTTTCATTCTTTAGTTTTGCTGGGATTCCTGGATCTGTCACCTTCTACTCTGTACCTTTTTCCATTCGATTTTACAACCACCTGCTTCTTTTTTATAATTGGAACTCTTCTTTTCCGAATGCAGTACTGGTAACAAATTGATCTTTCTAAGCATCTCCTGAATTCCACACTGTTATTGGTAAATACAGCAAAACCCAACATACATGTCCACGGCATGTGGACTGGGCTGGGACGCAGCCCTTTGAAGGGGTGCCTAGTAATCAGGACTATCAGGGAAACGAAGCACCGGTGCCTCTAAGCATGAGTCACACTTCAAGTATAAAGCAGTTAAAACCCTCTGGCTGTCAGTGAACACAATAACGGCACTCAATTTGCCAATCAGGCTGAGCCCATTTTATTTCTCTTTCCTTTATCCGAGGTAGTATTATCTGTTAATGTTAATATCTCTTAGTTGAGTATTTTATATTGGAATCCTACAATGATTTAAACCACAGTCAATGAATATTTCATCACACTGTCTGAGGTGCACTTCTGGAATAAGACACGTGCACATCTAACATAAGGACTGACTCCCAATACTTATAAAATCCAGGAGTTCCTCAAAAAGCAAATAGTTAATTGGAAAAAAAAAACACAGGGATTCCTTCTCTTCTTGGAGTTTTAAATATGATTCAGAGTTGCAAAATCCCATAAATTCTACAAATTCCACAATACCACATGCTAAGCTGAAAAATCTATCCTCCTTGTATACCTCCATTTAGAATTTTACATATGATTTCACTTAATAATATAATTTGTCTTTACTAATTACTTCTTAGTTTTGTTTCTTTCCGTGGAGATCACTATTCATAGAAAGTAACTTAACTGCATTTCAGGTTCTATAGCTATAAAAATTATATCATCTACTCCCACCCTCTTAAAAAACACCCCAAACTAATCCTACCACTATGGAAGAGAAGGCAGACCTGTATCTGTGGATGTTAACTGTCTTACAGCACCAGGGTGCGCTTAAGGGCACTGAGTTAACATTCTTCACATTTTTATTTCATTTTACATGCGCATTAAAAAAGCTGGAAAATATAGAAAGCAGGATAAAATAAAACCAATTTCAAAATAAAACAAGGCCAAGTATCTGTTTCATACCCCAAATAGAGTCAAGCATTCATAACACTGTGGCACGTCTTTGTAATATGAGGGGTCAGGGGAGTCGTCTATGCAGAAGCCATCGCGGTTACTGAACACAAGTAAGAGAAACAGAAGCTGGAAGAGACCGATGTGGAACAAGGAGTCCCAGCAATGCTGGCCCACGTCCAGCCTGAGGTGCTGGCCTCGATGAGCCTGCTCCTGGCCTCCCGACGGGCTCTTGTGTAAGAAGGGGTGGGTGGGTGCCTGAGCTTCCTGGTTTGGGCCCTGAGGCTCTTCACCACCCAGCATCTCCCGGCTTCTTGGCTCCCGCTCCTCCTCAGCACCTGCCCTAGTCCGCTGGCTTCCCGAGTGTGTGTGTGTGTGTGTGTGTGTGTGTGTGTGTGTGGAAACAAATGAAATATTAAACTTCCTGTACTTACTCTTTATTTTAGAAAGCAAACTTTCCTAATTTCTGGGATACAGATTAAAAGTGATACACATATGACTTACAGACGAGATGGGGCGTGCTCAGGGTGGTATGGCCGTAGACATGTGACTTACAAATAAGTTTTTCAGTTTGAGAGCAATGTGTTCACAATTCACTTATGAATGGCATGAGACCCAGGGAACGTACTCCTCCCAGAGCACATTGTGGTCTCCCTGCTTCGGGTTGTTCGTGTTGTTTCTTCTGCAGGGAATCCTCTCTCTCCCGTCTCAGTCTGGCAATTCCTAGCCTTACTTCGGGTGCCAGTCCAATGTCGCCTCTGCGGCAGACCCTTTTCCGGCCAGCCATCCACCCTCCCAGACGTGCGCTCCCTTTTCTGGTTTTTGCCATACTGTGTCACACAGCTTGTTTCTGCCTACTCCCACTAGACCTTGGACATTTTTTGGAAGGACACCATCTTTTATCCCTCAGTAGTTCTAGCAGTGCTTCTTCAAGTGTGGTCCTTAGACCACGTATACTGGCACCCACTGTACTCGTGACATGCAGGTTCCTGGGCTCCCCCTGCACCCACAGAATCAGAGCCTCTGGGAATGGCGTCCAGGTGCTCCCTGTGCATTCCAAAGTGTGAGAAGCACCAGCTCATGACACGTTCATCTCCCTACTGGAGAGGTGAATGAAGAAAGGGGAAGAGAAAGGGCATTGCAAGACGTGAGAGGGGAAGGAGGGTTGATCTGGTGGCCAGGGTCCTTTTGCCTTACTTCTCTCTCCATTAAGCAATGAACAATAAAACCTTGTGATGAGACATCCATACCGCAGAGCTGGGATCCACTGCATGCTAAACAGAAAGGTGGAGAAAGAGGACTTCTTCCCATTGTCTTGGTACAGAAAGAATGAAATTGACTAAATCCTTATCTGGAAGGAAAGAGAACCAACCTGGATGGGCCAGGCTAGAGATTTTCTAGAATAATCTGAGAAATGCATATCTTGCACCCAAAATCTTCATAAAACCCCTTGACAGTAGTACCCCGTTTTGTAGCTGAGTAGAGGTTAAGAAACTCAGCCATCTTCAGAGCTAGAATATGTGGAGAGAGATTTAAACCGTACTCTAACTCTACACAGCCTGCCTCCTAATTAAGTGGTTAATAAACCTTGGAAGATGTGACTTTTGTTAGAATACGGCTTCCAGGCAGTGGAAGAACAATGTAACTGGCATAATAAGGAATTCTGTTATACTGACTTCAGGCACAGCCTGTTCTATGATTTCTTGCTGTCCCGGCTGACAAATTGCCCAAAATGACTCCTTAGTCTCACCCTAAGAGACTACGGAGTCTCACTCTGTGTAAGTGTCATAAACAGAAATAAGTCCTAAGATCCATTCTGAAGTTGTGATCTAGGAAATTCCAGTTTGGAAACTATAACATATTTTATATTTACACTAATATATAGGAACAAATTTGTCTTATTTTCCCGGTGAAAATGGATTATACTATAAATTAACACACACACACACACACACACACACACACTCCACATATTCTCCATCTGGGATTGTACAGATAAGAACAATTTGCTTCATTCCTTTTTATATTTCTATTCTATCATGAAAACTAACTCTATTCAAGAGCATGTTTCCAAGCTGGTGGGATTGGTAGCCTTCATTTGCTGAAAACATGCAGAGATCTTCTCAGATTTCAAGCTGAAATCACAATCAACTTCTTGTCCTCCAGCTCTTATTGTGGGTCTATTAGTCCACAAAGAAAGCTGCAGTAAAAGGAAAGCTGACCTCCAGTGCCAAGTGTGTGACGGACATAACGTATGGAGGTAATCACACACGGAGCTCAGAAAGGCTATTAATACAAGGTGCTATTTATGCTGGTTTCCTGGGGACTATCCCCAACTGAAAAGGCCAGTTCTGTACTTCTTGTATTTATCAACCTGCTCTTCCTTCATGTCGACTGATTCACTCAGTCCTTGCAGCGGCCCTGGGGAAACATCTAATGCACGGAAAAACCTCGGGGAGGAGAGGAAATAGGAAAAGAGAAGCTTTCACCTCCAAAGAGTAAGCTACACCTATTTAGAATGACACATATTCACAAACGAGGCAAGATTTGAAATACAGTGTACCACAGGGACTCGCCTCAGTCGCAAAGTCACAGGAACCTTGAGTTTCTCCATGGTTTATGGTATTTACCCTTTTCACAATTCAGAATGGATCCCAGAGCTTATTTCTATTTATTGGACTGGTGCAGAGTAAGGAAAAGGAGTCATTTTGGGCAATTTGTCAGCGAGGACAGCGACAGAAACCATACACAGGGCTCTCCTGAGGCATAAATATATTTATTAGCCTCTTCTATCATTGCCTCTTGATATCCTTTGCAGGTGAATGTTCATCTCCATACTGTGAGCTCTTCTAATATGCAGGCATAATCTCGAACGCTGGGGATGGGGAGAAGGCACAGGTTTGTTTAATTTCCGTCATATAGCTCTTCGTACAAGTCACAAGCAGGTGGGCACTTAGAAAAACCATTTGATGAGAAGGAAAGAGATTAGTTGGAAAGGCTTTGTTGGGGCAGGTTTTGATCAATGGGAAGATTATATTTAGTTCGAAAGCAGAAGGACACGGAGACCTTTTATTAAATTTCGTTTAGAAACCATGAAAAAGGACAATGCAAACTCCTGATTTTTGTCTTCATTGCACGTTTAACCTAAGGAGCTGGCAAAATCTAGCAGCCCTTGAGCTCGCTGCTGCTGTTTAACAGGGAACCGGAGTCTGTACAGCAGTACGTAACGATGCTGAGTGGCTGCAAAGGTTCCCCACGTCAGCTCTCCTACAGGTAATCCCCTTACGAGCATCTCCTGACGAATGGCCTAGAGACAAGCATCATTCCGTTAATGGACAACACACTCCCCCCGAAATCTTGATGTTCACGGGTGCACGAGGAATGAGTACCATTTCAGCCACGGTTTTAAAATGGAGTCTCTGCTCATTATCCAGGCTTATGTCAATGTCTTCCATGTGACTGAACTCAAAAAACCAAGTTTGCTTGTTGTCACGGCATCCACTCTGATTCTAGAAACCACTTCCACTAATACATATTTTTCCTATACTCACCGATCAAGGTAGATATAGCGCCACAGTTTCCGTGATTCAGCTAATTAGATGGTCACCAAGTATTTGCTCCACCATGACTGTACCACAAGGGGCAGAGAGACCTGTTTTCAGCTTAATTAGCTCAAGAGCCGGTGTGGCTGCGGCTGTCACGGGCGTGACAGTTGCTGGACACAGGCCATGAGAGCCCAGGAGCACCAAGGAATATTGCCTCCTTGCCGAAGCCAAAGAGAAGTAAGAATCCTCTAAACAGACACTTAATGAAACAATTCCCTATTGTATTTATCTTTACATATCTCATCCTAATCCTAGTCCCCACTGTGATATTTAGTTTTATTGCAAAATGAGAAAAAGACTCAGGTAGAGACGGAACAGCTAATGAGAGTGCCTGCCTGGTGTTAGCAACAACCTCCGGTTCTTCTTTTTTCCATTTGCTCCTCAGGACTGAGCTGAATTCTGCCACGCAAAATAGACAGAAACGCCAAGCCCTCAATTTGCTACACTTCAATATAATTGTTCTTCTGGTCTTAAGGAGACAAGAATGTAATGTAATGTAGCTAGAAAGTTTATGTTTAAAATTTCCTACGGCACTTGATTAAAAAAGAAAGGACAGTATAGTTAGGTTTTTCGGGGTATGGAGACGACTGGGAAGGAAAGGTCCTCTCTCGTGTTTCCAGCGGTTGCTTAGGAGGGCCGCTGGGGGAGGGGCAGACAGGTACTCAGGGTGGCTGCCAAGGGAGAGATCCTGGTCCCTCCTTCAAGGAGCTACAGCAGGATGTGCAAAAGGACAGATGGACTGTTCCTCTCACTTTCCTCTGGCCCAGGCTTTCTCAGAATTATTGATGTGCTGGGTGGGGGTGGGGGGCTGTCCTGTGCATTCTAGCATATCTCGGGGTATCTCCGGCTTCTACCTACTAGGTGCCAGTTTCACTCCCTTCCTGCAGTTGTGACAACCAAAAATATTTCCAGACACGCCAACTGTGTCCTGGGGGCAAACAGTGCATGAGCCCCAGACATAGCACTCCCTCCGGAGGACTCTCAATGAGTGGCTTGCAACCACAGATGCACAAAAGAAATATCTGGAGTTCTTCAAAAAAAAAAAAAACCAACCACCTATTCCTGAGTCCCCCTCAGACCAGTGGTGGCCACATCTCTGGTGGTGGTACCTCGGCAAAGCTCTAGGAGTTTTTAATTCTAGTGGACACACGTGTCCTGTGGTATGGAGAGAAGTAAATATTAATTTACAAGCACGATCTTTCAGTCAATGTTAAGTTATTCACAAAGAGAACAAATTTAAAAAACTCCAAGAGCACAGGAAAACCAGGCTTTTAGCATTAAATGGAAAGCAACGTATTAACCAAAAACCAGCTAAAGGTTTGGGGAATGCAGGGGGAGGGAGCGGGGAACCAACCCAGGAGGGAAGAATCTTGCTATGTGATAAACCTACAAGGAAAGAAAAATTGTCTTATTTGGACTCAAACAGAAGTCGTTCCAAGACTGTATGGTCCAAGATTTGTACATGATTTGGGCGCCCAAGGAGCAGCAAAGTGGGAATGTGGGACGCAGGGCTGTCTCACTTGTTCTGAAAGACCCCACTGGCAATTTCCCCTTTGGGAGGACTTCTCAGAAAAAGGACACAATGTTAAAGTGTCACAGGGCTGCTATCTGATGGGTGTGTAGGGCCACCCTGCGGACTGCCCTGGTGGTCTGTGTGTGGTTTGCGTGGCTACCACCGAAGCTCTCATGGCAGACGAGAGGCCCACTTTGGGAGTGGGATTTGAGGGATGCCAGAAGAAGATATACTTCATCTCAGAATAGCTTTTTCTGCAGCCTCAAATTCTCACTTGTAGGGTTATTCTTTTGGCTGACGTAGAGAGTCTCAACACTCTGTTAACATCTGTTAACTTAAGAATTAAATATGTCACGTTGGGAAGAAGGAATCACGGTCATCAAAAGGATGAGGTTGTTGGTGACACAAGAACGAGTGTCAGTTGTTACTAAGAAAAAAAGGCAAGTGATGTGGGGACCCAGTACAAGCTTCTCTTGTAGTGAGCCGTGTTGTGGGGAGGAGCCCCTGGCCCGTGGGGAGCACCTGTCCTTGCTGTGAGGGAGGACAATCCAAGGTGGAAAGAAAGAGGAGAGCAAGGGCGGGGGTTGGGGGGCGCGGGTAGGGCCTGGGACGCCTGACCTACTCCAAATTCTGCTGAAGTAAGATCTGGCGTCACTTCAGGAAAAAATAAACATGAGGTATAGGGACGCATGCTTGGACTGATTTCCCATCCCTACATGAAAGCAAAACAGCCTAAAAATATTGTCCCCTCCCAGCTTCCATTCTCTATGACTCTGTTACCTCATTCCCAGCACAAGCTCTACCCTCTGGCTCATTACCATCTTCCATTTCTTTAGGAGTGCTTTTAATTAGATGTTAAATTGACAATAGCACCTAGCAATTTTTATAGCTCGCTTTTGGAATACTCTTTCCCCCAACATATGGCACAGCTATCAAGTATTATTCTCCTTCCTTGATGTTTTTTGAATTTAATGTTTATTGTTCATTTTAAGCCTGCACCATCAACTTGGACACGCACACACACACATTTGTGATGAGAAGCTAGACTGGTCTGCACACAAAGCAATTAAATCTGGCAGCTAGGGTTCCAAAGGATGAATATTTTCCAGTTGTGGTAGGGGGCCAATCATACAGAAAGGAAACCAGCTGTTTCATGTTAGTTCCTGATGTGACTTTTCACACAGACACTCATGTTGCAAAATTTATTTTCTGTTAAGACCGTGTGAGAGCATCGTGTCAGCTTTGCTGCCTTCTTGAATCCCCAATTCTTTACGGAAAAATGAGAATGGTCTGTGTAATGGTCATTTAGCCTTATGTAACTGTGTCCTGGTTGCAGGCCAACTTTGAGCTGCTTCATGGTTTTCTTCAGTAACTGTACTGAACACAGCGTTCCTCACAGCCAGACTGGGTCGGAAAAGCACTGGGTTCGTTTCATTCAGATGCGTGCTCACTGGAGACGGGGCATGTGCAAGCAAGTGCTTTCTCCCAGCTTCTCCAAATCATCGTTGTTGTGAATCCCGGCAGGCTTTTCGAGAACTTGATCAGGCAGGATTCACCTCTGGAAGCTGGGTAGCAAAGTGAACGTTTACCCGAGAGTTTCTGTTCACTTCTAAGCTACCCGCGATGCCTGCTGAAGGCTCTGCTGAGGGTGCCGGGTGGTCCGCAGCAGGGAGCCAGGAGCCAGGAGAGCAATGTGGCCTGCGCACTGGGTGAGCTCACGTCTGTCTCCGGACCATCGCTCGTTTGGGAAATCTGCAGGGGACCTGTCCCACGTCTTCCGCATCTGGCTATGCTTCACAATGTAAGCCTGACGGTCTGACTCTATTAAATGAATGGCGCTGCATTCAAAATTTTCTCTAATGCCTGGAGTCCATGATTGCACCCCGAATAGGAAAGCTTCATTTCTGAAAACATGTAAGCTGCCTTCTTCAATTCTGTGACCTGTTATTTTTTAAGAGCAGCCCGAGCCCTAAAACTCGTCTGTTTCTCCCCCTCAGAAAATGAAAGGAAGACTTTATCCAAGTACATCAATCACCATGCTGGCTGGGCTGCAGCCTTGTGTGGAACAGAGAGGTAACGTTTTTCCTTTTGGCAGAAATGCCTGCTAATGGTTGATTAGAGAGAACTCCTTTTGTTTTATTTTTAAGTTAACATGTATGTAATTATTTTGGGATCATTTTTATCAAAGGTCAGATCGGAAAACAAGCGCTGGTGTTTATACATTTTGTAGCAACAGCTCATAAAAAATGGTTAATCTATATTTGTTCTTCTTCCATTTGGAGGAAAAGTGCCATTTGTTAGGAGGTGACTTGTAAACAGCAGCACTGCTTGGCAGAGCTCATTCAGAAGTGATCCTACCCATCAGTTTAAAACAAAATGTGACACACAAGCAGAGGAAAGATCCACAACTTCCCTGGGTGCTGACTTCCCTGGCCCCACACTTCCAGCTCTTGAGGAGTGAAACACTCAGAGAGTCTGGTATAAATCTCAGGATGTCTCGTGACCCATGTGGTGTTCATTTTACTAAGGAAATAAAAAAAAAAAGAGGACTCGAGCAGCTGGAGGAGAGAGGTAACTTGAGGTCAGTGCTACACTTTGTCAATTAGTGTGTGAGTCACTCGGAGGGAAGGTATCATACAGAGGCCCCAGAGGAAGAGTTTACTCTAAAATGCCACACAAAAGAATAAGACAGAGTGGTCTTCTCTGAGCAGTTAACTAATGCCTCCAGAGACTAGGAACCGACGACCCCCATGAGCCGAATCTGGCCCACTGCCTTTCTGCATTGCTCCGGCTGCTTTCGTGCCATAACAGTGGAGCTGGGCAGTTACAGAGACGCGGCAGACTGTAAAGCTCAAAATATTTACTAGCTGGCCCTTTATAGATCAAGTTTGCTGACTCTGGCTCTGGAGAACAGGCCTGGAAGCTGAGTGTGCTTATATATATATTAGGGTAACTTAAGGATAGAGTTAAAAAATCATAGAACTATAAGATTTAAAAACCAGTAATACTAGTAACGCCTTTCATTTGTATAACATCTTTATCTTCACTCTGTACTTTCAAACATACTCCTGCAGTTTACTTTGAACAATTAGTTTATCGTCTGATCAGATAGAGAAGAGTTCCACTAAGGTGGAGATGACATGACTGGGTGGAGGGGAAATGATTCCTCACTGAATGACCAGTGACAGAGACGGTTTTCTTTCAAGTCTCTGATATCTTATGCACATTGGGATCTTATATGTAGCAGATGGTTTAAAATTCAAGACTTTTAGATTGTGTGAAGTGTAATCCTTGGTTTTACACAGCTCTATAATCTGCTAAAAAGCACATCTGTGTCAAAGAAAGGACTTGGAAAGGAAAGCTACGCAGAACATGTGATGAAATTCTAGAATCATGGAGAGCCAATGAGATATAGAGAACACATGTGAGCCTGGGCACTGTGGATATGCTTTTCTTGTCTTTATATTTTTTCTCTTTAGCACCTTGATTTTCCTTCAGGAAACCACAGCTCTTCAACTCTCAGTTCATGGGATTCAGGTAGGGCTCACCTGACCACTGACTCTGTGGTGGGCACAGGGCCTTGGCTTGGCTAGTGGGAAGACTGTCTCTCTTGCCACAGTGACCGGTTTTAGGGACAGATACACGATCCAGCCCAGCCAGTGTGAATTAGCCCTTGGACTTTTGCTGGAACTGTCGGAGACAAAGCTCTCTGTCAGATCACAGGGACTAAGGATTATGTAAGCTGGGAGCTGCTAGGGGGTCATCTTTGCTACTACATGAAGAGATCATACCTAAGAATCAAGCCAAGAATAAGCAGAACCGGGAGATTGTGGGAGACGCTGAGATAGGAAAAGAAGGAGAGAAAGAGAAAAGGAGAAAGGGAGGCAGGGACAGAGAAACTGAATTCTCAGGACGCAAATTGGGCTTAGAACCAAATTTGCCTAAAGGAATCTTCTGGATTTTTCATGTACATTTTTCATGTAAATTATCCTTTGTCATTAACTAGTGTGACTTGGGTTTCTGTCACTTAAAACTGGAAAAGTCTTGATTGATACATGGAGAACTCTTTCTGATATTAACCTTTACCAGTAGATACTTCGTTTCAATTGTGCATGCGAGCAAATATAAAGGGCTCAAAGAAATGTCTCCCATCAACATCAGTGCAGAGCAGGGCTGGGCAGGGCCAAAACCACACCAGTGTACCATTTCTTAATTCCACTCTTCAAGAAACCCAAGAATGGGATTCTATCACTAAGCTTGCCTAAGATGTTTCTGAGTTTTGTTAAGGGAGTCATTCTCATTTTATAGTGATAAGGCTGGAAAATATTTCTTTCTCAGTAGCATTCATGATATTAGCCTTCCAGGGATTTGTCAAAAACACCATCTGTTGAAGTTGTGCTCTACATCATTCATACACTTTGGGGCCACCTTCAAACTCCAATGAATTACGTGTATTGGGTTTCTTCTTATTCAAACATTTCTCCTTCTTTTTTATCCCCAAGATAGAAGCCTCTGCCTGCAGGACTTAAAAAAATTTGCTGAGGAGTTGTTCTGTGATGTTTATGTATTAAATAAACAACATTTCCCATCAGATGCTTTTACCTGTAGGAACAGCTCAAGAGCCGTAAGTTTATAGTTTCTAAGTCGAATTACTCACCAGTTGTGTAATTCAGCAAAGGCAGCTTTGATCTTCTTCACTGAACTATCCACTTCTTCCTTGATCATGACACGATATCTCGTTAGAGACACAGTGCAGCGTTGCAAATCCTTCACTGATTTCTCAATGTTTGGGCCTAAAAGTAATGTCATGAAAAAAATGTTAAATTGAACACTTTATCTTTTTATACCTGAGCTAAACAACAACAAAAGCAGCTAACTCCCCTACCCCTAATAAAAAGAGAGAGATTTATCTTTTGTTTCTCAATGAGAAAACAAACAAACAAACAAGTTCTGTCAAGAAGGTATTTATGTGTTTATAACCCAGAGTTTCAGAAATCCACAGTGGGTGATTTGTGCGGCCCCTGAGACTGCTGTGATTTGACCAGTGGCTTCTGCGGGTGGCCCATTTTGGGCACGCATGCCTCCTTTGTGCTTTGGAAAGAGGCTCTGATCGTTATGTTCTATTACAAACTGCAGTTTCTTAGAATCTGATATGTCTGAAGACCATTTGTGCTGCTGGCTCTCACCACCCTGTGTGGTTAAAAGCCAGCAGGGCTTTTGGATGAGGAAAAGGACACGGAGATTGGGAGAGGTACAAATGAGCTCGAGAGAGGAGGGAGCATTGGTGCCAGGTACGCTGGCTCCAGCCTCATCAGCCCTGAGCCAGGCCTGTAATTAGAGCAGCAGCACTTAGAACTGCTCCATGGCTGCCAATCTCGCCTGATTTCCTGAAACCGTCACCATGGTACGCAGATAGGGCAGAGCAAATAGGCAAATTGTACTGATCCCAACAAGGCCATGTTTCTTAGAAGAAAGAAATCTCCCTCAAGAGAAGTAAGAAAGTCTATCAAACCAAAGCCAAGGAAATCAGATACAACAGAGGCTGAATGAGAAGAATATTATTTCATCCTCTGGGAATCAGAAAGGAAGTGATTCAGCCCCTTTCGTGTTTAATACCAGTTGTGTGTAAAGTATAGCAAAGCTCAAAAAATAATAAAAACATAGTGTGTCAAACATAAAACCCTCTTTCAGGGTTACATTGTCTGCAAGTTCTAACACAGAGCTGAATTTACATGAGGAAGGTCATATCTGAAGAAGACATATCAGCCTCTAGATTCTTCATTCAGTCCAAGTTAAGAACTTGTGTGCCAGGAAAACGTTCGGCATTCATATTACTGAAAAGGGCTCCCGCATTAACGTTTGCTTCATACAATATGAGGGTAGAAGGTATTCGTGGTGCAAATTTATCCATGCCTATGTAGAGAAGAATGACCACAGAGGGGCAGAGAAAGGGGATGTAATTCCTCTTCCACGTTCGAGACCTTTGATTAACATGGGAGGAATCACATCTACTTTTCGATCTATGTGGGTCACAGAAAGAAACGCAATTACGTGTGCATCTCTCTTCACTAGCAGCATCCTTTGGAACATTCTTTCATTCTGGCACTTCTCTGGGTGTGCAAAAGGTGTTGAATCATTTGTGCAAAAGAAATCACTTTACCTCTTTTCTTTGCCAACTCATCTGGCTTTATTTCAAGATGAGCTGCAGGGGTATTGGACTTAACAGGAGATGTTTTTGCCTTAGGCTTGCTTGGGTTACAAGGCTGCTCAGCTGACCACTGTAGGCCATCTGACCTCTCTGTTGTTCCATGTATAGGTTTGGGGTTCCCATCTAAGGATAGTTTCTGTTGCAGTGGTCTGTTGCCTTCTGTAAGAAAACACCAAATAATGACTGTGAAGTGATAAACTAAAAACACTGATGAGAAAGTGAAGGGGGAATGCCAAGATTTTTGTTTTTGTTTACATGTTGGCAATAATGCCCTTTGTTGCAAACTGCTTTAATAGAATCTCTAGAAGATTTGAGGATATCCTAGCAATAGAGCCTTGCACTGGGAGTTGGAAGACCTGGGTGGGCGTTTCGGCTCTGATAATTACTTATACGGTGGCCCTGGGCAAGCCACTTAACATCTCTGAGCCTTGGTTTCCTCACTCATAATGAAGGTTATTAGGAGATGAAGAGGTTTTTGGTTTTTTTCTTTCTCATTGAGTAAATGTGTAAGCATCTTTAAGTATGATTTCATATTGAGGCTATAAAAATGCAGCCTTCCTATTTCCAAGTGCTACATTAATGTCTTGTGGTATTTTATTCTGAATTAATGAAGGCAGAAGAGTGACTGGAGATAGGGCAAGAATGAAGTGACAACAGGTACTATAATCATTTCACTTAATTTATGGAGGGATTAAATCGGGAAACATAATATCTCTACTATATTTAAAATCTAGGGAGTCAAATTCTCTCCAGAGCTTTAATAGATGTGGCAATAAATTAGCAACACATTGCTCTCAGCATCTTTTAAAGGTACGTTTCTATTTAGTTATTGCTGGAGTGAATTAAATGGTACCTTAGTGGCCGGAAAAGGAAATGTATCACCCTTAACATCTTACTCACAACTAGAGAGAGCTTTGGGTGTAAAAAAAAGGGAAGCCAGAGTGCTTTTGAAGGCCAGGTTCTCGGAGAAAGCCGAGTGTAGCAGAGAGAGTGCAGATCTGGATGCAGGAGACCCATGTTCTGAGCTTCCCTGTGTCCTGGGTGAGCCTGTAAGAATGACTCCACTCTTCTGGCTGACTGTGGCTCACACTCAAACAGAGCACAAGGTCACCTCCGTGAATCCCAGCCCCTTCACGCCCTGCCTCACTTCTCTCTACTCCCACGGCACCTCATAAGACCTTACCACATTTATTTTAACACAAGGCTTAGTGTCTGCCCCTCTCCCCTGCCTTGAGGAGACTAGGACTCCCTTGAAGTCAAATACTGAAAACCGTGTCATTTTTGAAGCCCTAGCACTTGTGTTTGGCTCTGAATTAAAGCACCCTTAAAATGACTTCATAGGAAAAAGACACAACAAAACAAAGAACCTTTCCTAACACTTGCCACAAACATTATGGAGACTCTACTTGGAAGGTGCAAAAGACTATCATCTGGGTCCTAGTCAATTTGATTTTAGACATTTAAGAGAAGTGTACATTTGACTTTGGTTGAATCCACCATTCATAACTTATACATCAAGAAAGCACAGGGCGCCTGGGTGGCTGTCAGTCGAGCAATCGACTCTTGATTTCGGCTCAGGTCATGATCTCAGGGTCATGAGATCAAGCCCTGCATCAGGCTTTATGCTCTGTGGGGAGTCTGCTTGAATTCTCTCTCTCCCTCTCCCTCTGCCCCTCTCTGCCACACTCTCTCTCTCTAAAATAAATAAATAAATCTTAAAAAAAAAAAAAAGAAAGCACAGTATACATTTTATGGGCTGAATGATGAGTACTCTCTAAAGGGAAATTACAATACACGACAAAATGTTCAACAAAGGTAGTGAACAAATTAAGTGCTGAAAACAGCATTTCTTCCAGTGGTGAAACAGATTTAAATGGTAGTGCGCAATTTTATCTTTAGGTATACTAAAGTGGAACTTCAGTGCAGGGCAGTGGTTATCATGTTACAAATGTAAATTCCCAGACAACACCTCCAGGGATTCTGATTCAGCAGTGGGCCCAGGATTCTACTTGCCAGGTGATTCTGTTGGGGTGAAGATTGATGGCACCACCCACCTGAAGAAACTCTACTGCATAAGATGAAAAACTAATTTTTTGATGAGTATGTAAATGTTTTGTTAAAATAGTGATTAAGTACAGGCTGGCTCCAACTCACTCCCTTTATAAATCATAGTGAAGATTTGGCCTTGATGAAATATTATAAATTGAGAATCTAAAATACAACTCATTGTGCACAACATAGTAAATTAGTCTTATTCTTGAAAATAAGGGGATTTATATTATAGCTTAATGGAAATAATGATCTTAGAATGAAGGGAAAGCATTATTCTGTTGGATGCATAAGAAGTTTAAATGGAAGGCAAGCATTCAAATGAGCATGAGTTCATTAACCTAGAGCTGAAAATATTTTGTTTGTGTCTCAGAGAACTGGTATGTGAGCTACTGGTTCATTTCACCATTCATCCAACAAAAATTCATTGAGAAATATGAATAGCAGGGTTTTTTTTTAGGGTCCTGAAAAGCTGTCTTATTGGCGGAAATCACTGAACACTGGAAAGATCTGAAATTCTCAAAGATGGCTTGGATATATTTGCACATTGGCTGAACAGATCTGTCTCCAAATATAGTAAAACTCTGGGGCTCTTTCAGATGAAAGCTGGTGGTAAGTTATTCAGCTATAACAGAATTAGGTTCATCTTAACCACAAATCCTGATATTTCTAGCAACAGAATAATGGGGGTTCTTTCCTGGATAGTTATTTCCCTCTAACATTATGGCCAGAAGTACCATCAGTTCTCTATCTTTCTGGAATCTACTTATAAACTTCGAGAGACTGTAGCTGACTCAGAGTTGATTCCTATCTCTGTCCAATAAGGTGGCCACTAGATGTATATGGTTACACAACACTTGAAATGTGGCTTGACTAAATTGAGATGTGCTGTAAGTACAAAATACACACTGAGAGATTTGAAGCCTTAGTACAAAAAAAAAAAAAAGAATTAAAAATATTACTTTGATAATTTAAAAAATATTGACCATGTGTCAAAATAATGATATTTTGTGTATTTTAAGTTAGATAAAATATATTACCCAATGTAATTGACCTATTTCTTTTTACTTTTTAATGTGGCTACTAGAAATTTTATTTTATGTATTTATTTATTTTGCTACTAGAAATTTTAAAATTACATATGTAGCTCAAATTATATTTCTATTGGGTAGCATTAATATGAATCAGAAGGAGCATGAGATTATTTATCTAAAATCTGCCATCACTACTAATTTATATTCTAGACTAAGAGAGTACCAATTTAAGGGAAACCTTAAAATATCCCCTGCAATTTCTACATGAGAAAAATGGTGACAGAGTGATGTATGTCTTGTTCATCACCATATGCTTGCTGCCTAGTAAGCACATGATGAATCCTGAATGAATGAATGAATGAGCATTACTCTGGTACTTTCCATGCCTGGGGTCCTTCTAGTTATAGGGAGCCTAGTTTGATACGAGTCTCTGGTTGTGTCTTTATCCAATATTCATCAAATACTTGAATCAAGTAGTTACTTCTTGGAAAGAAAAGTTATCTCTGGAAACATCCAATCTGCCCAGATTTCAATAAATATTATATGCATTTTAATTTATATACATTTTAATTTAATCCTAAAAATGGCTTCTAGAAGCTTATATGTTTTGAATGTAACTATTACCCGAGCCTTCCCTTTATTAAAAATACTTGTCCAATCCCAACATAGGTGATATATACCTTCCTATCATTCTGATTTCTGATTCAATCTAACTCAACAGATAGATATAGAGTGCCCAGTACGTGCTAGCCCTGGCTTATTCATAGGAGATAAATGGGACATGGTCTCCCTGCCCTTAACAACTAATATGTAAAATATGAAAAAGTAACTTAAGACCATAGCAGTAAATCTGAGTTCACCTTTCCCCACTGAATTATGTTGGCATCATTGTTGAAAATCAATTGACTATATATGTGTGGTCTATTTTTGGACGACATTCTACTCCACTGATGTAGTTGTCTATCCTCACCCCTAACACCACACTGTCTTTTTTACTGTAACTATATAATGAGTCTTAATATCAGGTAATATATGTCCTCCAACTTTGCTCTTCTTTTTCAAGATTGTTTTGGCTAACTTAGGTCCTTTGAGTTTCAATATAAATTTAAGAATCAGCTTATTTCTACAAAAACAATCAGTGTATTTCTACAAAAAATCTGATGGGATTTTGATTGGGCTTGAGTTGAATCTATAAGTCAATTTGGAGATATTTAGTATCTTAACAATACTGCATCTTTTGATCTTTGAACATGATACATTATGCCATTTATTTAGCTTTTCTTTAATTGGTCTCAGCATTGTTTAACAGTTCTTAGTGTCCTGTGCCTCTTTAATTAAATTTATTCCTGGGTATTTTAGATGTCTTAGGCTATTGTATATAATATTTTAAAAAACTTTTTTTCCCAATTGTTGGCTGCTAGAATGCAAAAATACAACTGATATTTTATATATCAAACTTTATACTTAGTTACCTTGCTAATTTCTTAATGAGTTTTTTTTTTCTTTTGTAGGTTTCTTAAAATTTTCTATATAGGCAATAATTACATCTGTAAATGCAGTTTAGTGTCTTTCTTTCCAGTCTGTCCTTGCCTTATTAAAGGCAAGGAACCCTAGTACAATGCATAATAGGTGTCCCTGCATTGTTCTTGATCTTAGGGAAACTGTATCCAATATTTATTATTAAATATGATATTAACTGTAGAGCAGATTCTTCATATGTTTATTAGGAAATTCTCTTATATTCCTAGTTTTCTGGGAATTTTTATTATTTTGCCAAGTGATCTTATTTTGTCTCACTTATTGAGATGATATTATTTTTCTTCTTTATTTTATTAATATACCAAATTACATGGATCAGTTTTTACATGGTAAGCCAACGTTGCATTCTTGGGAAAGAGCACACTTGGTCATAGTGCATTATCTTTTTTATATATTGCTTACTTCAACTTGCTAATATTTTGTTGAAGATTTTGCTTCTTCATTCATGAGCAATATTGTTCTGCTTCTAATGACTAATCTTTCTCTTCATTATAGGTCACATTTGATTGCTTCTTGTGTGGATTTATTTTACACAGCAAAACATAAACTGTGGGGGTTGTTTTTTGTTAACAGTACCAAAGAAAACAAATCTTCCTCTTGGGAGAAATACAGGACTAGGATTCAAAGATTTTCATTATATATGTACAGTCATATATGTGTTCAGACTTGAAAGTTTCTGAAAACTCTTTTTTCTTGTTAGATTTTACTTTTCAGTGAAAGCTTTATGTATTTATAAGTAGAATGAAGGAAGTATACCTGGAATTCAAATCTAAGTTTAGGAAATGTGTTATACATAAGAGTAGATCTAAAAAAATTATTTTAACCCATTCAGATCCTACTATACACAGTAAAGCACAGTCTCCTATACACACTAAAGCAGTTGTCTGATGATGATGAACACAGTATTATAAAGTAGTTCTACTTAGAAAAAACTGAAAAAGAAACAAAGTGTAATTTTGTTACTATAAAATTATGCCTAAAATTGCCAATGTCTTTATTACTGAAAGCATGTTAACATTCACTTAAAAGGAATTAAGTCAATATGTTAGTGTTTTATGATAACTGATAATAATAGTTCTTTGATCATAATCTTAGCGTTCTTAAATATTCACAAAAAGAGAAATGCAAATGGAAATGAAACACCTTAAAAGTGTTCCATTGCCCTACTAATCAGTTTTACAAATAAAAACAATGAGATTAGTACACTCTTTCTGGACAGCAATATATTAAGAATTTCAAAAATATTCATACTCTTTGAAACCCAAAATTTCATTTCTAAGAAAACATGCCAAGGAAATCATTATAGTTGTTTATAAAGATTTATATATAAGAAATGTTCACTATAGCATTATTTACAAAAGCAAACAAATGGAAATAATCCACATGGACAATAGTTTGGGAATAATCAAAGAGAAGTATGTCAAATTCATAAGAACACAATGTGGCCACTAAATCATGTTTTTAAAGAAATGAGGTAATGTTATAACGTCATGTTAAGTAAAAAGAATACAATACCATATGATATTTGTTTTTTAAAGTCCTCTATATCTGTGGAGTTAAGAAATTCTCAAATGAAATTTAACAGTGGTTGTTTCTCAGAGGTAGGATTTTTTCCCCTTAAACCTTACTTCATTTTTCAAATTTCTTCATTAGTATAAATTTCTTTTAAAACCAGAAATACAACATTCATAATTGTCTTTAAAACGCAACATAGTGACTTTACGAAATTTAACCTACACTTCTTTACATATTCTATCACTAATACTTCAACAGAGAAAGGCTCGTTCATCTGAGTGCCTCTCATGTCCAGTTACTGTTTTAGGCACCAGAACTACAATGGTGATCAAAGACAGATGTGCTCTCAGTCTTTCCAGAACTTGCTGGGTATTACGAAGACATATAAATCAAACCACCACACAAACAAATGTAGAATTACAACTGTGATAAGTGTTATGGAAGAAAAGTGTAGTGTTCTGAAATCTGTCATGGGCATAGCTGACTTGGTGATAGCAAGAGTAATTCCCCAAGCATCACCCCCGGTCACGGGAAATCCCGTGAACTAATCAGGTAAGGAGGCAGCAAAGTGCAGTCCAGGCAGAGATGACTTTTGAGGCAGGAAGAAGCACCGTGTGCCAGTTATCAAGTTATTGTCTCGGCTCAAATCTCCCCTTCTTTGCCTTACTTTGTGGTACTGGAGCTGGCCCTGCAAACGATTCTCTTTTGTCAGCTAGCAGAATGTCAGCTTTATCAGGAGCATGGCTAAGAGGGCAGGCATGCTCTTCTCTTCCAGTTCTGGTTCTTTATTATGCTTACTCATTACAGGAGCCAGTGGCCTGCGCAGAGGAGCTCCAGTCGGCACCCCTGCCGTGTTCCCTGCGTCCTGGGGCTCTGAGCAGTGCCAGTCTCCCTCCACCCTCTGGCAATGGTAAAGTTCTACAGAACAGCCCAGTCCATGCTCTGCACGTTTTTGTTGTTGTTGCTGTTTTGCCACCATAAGGCTGCATGTTCCTCGGATGGCCACATACCTTTGGCAGGATCAGAATCTCAGTCTTGGATTGGACGACTCTCTTTATTGTCCAGCCTTCCTATAGATAGTAACTACTTTCTTGCGTGACTACATCCCTTAGAGTCCTCGTTTATCCTTTTTAGTAATTAACCACTTCCTGGTATTTCTAGTGTTTTAGTAATTCTCTGTATTACGTCCCACCCATTCAAATAAACTGTGTGGCTTCTGTCTCCAGACTTGAACCTGACTGATACACGCAGCCAGCATGAAGGACCGAGAGGGGACCAGGATGGCTAGAGTAGGGAGAGCAAGAAAGAGTAGGCCAGATAGTGAGGCTGGAGCCACACACAGGGGCCAGACCGCGCTGAGCCTGCAAGCCACCGTGAGACTTTTGGTTTTTATCTTAAGAGTTCAGAGTTGTATTTTTGAAAAGATTTCAGGATACAGAATGACTTAGAGGGGAACAATGTAAATGCTAGGAGATTAATCAGTGGACCCCTATAGCAACACAGGCAAGAGAGGATGATGGCTTTCATGGGAAGGCACAGGTAGAGAGAGACAGTGAGAATTGGATGGATTCTAGGAATATTTGGAAAAGAAAATTGACAGGACTTGCTGATGGACTGGATGTGGGAGGTGAGAGAGGGGAAGACATCGAGACTGATGCCTAGATTTCTAGCTTGCACATCAAACAGATAGTAGTACACTAAGATCAGGAACACTAAAAGAAAGCTGAGACTGGGAGGCAGATCATGAGTTTGCTCTAAGCACGTTGTTGAAGTGCTTTGAACTGTTAAAGCGAAAATGTCAAGTAAGAGCCTGGAAAACAAGAGAGTTGTCTGGACTGGGAAGATGAATTTGTGAGCCAGCTCACATAATTAAAACTCGGGCATGGTTGAAATGATCTAAGAAGATGCTATGGTTTTATATGAGAAAGGACTTGGAACAAATCAAGCCTTGACAAGCTTCACCGGTTAATAGGCAAGTAGAGAAGAGTGACCCTCAAAGGAAACAAAGGAGCAATGAAGATGGAGGGGAAATCAGGAGGGTGTCATGTCATAGGCACCAAAAAGAAGGGACAGAGTAGTTAAGGACAGAGTGATCAACAGAACTGAATGTTGCCGGAAGAAAAAAAAAGATAAAGGATTGAAAAATGCCTGCTAGATGCAATACATGGAGGCCATTGATAAACTTAGTGGGAGCAATGTCTTTGGAATGATGGGACTGTGAGCCATAATGGATAGATTGATAAGTGAGAGACAGAGGTGAAGAAATAGAGACAGTGAGTAAAGATAATTCTTGCAGATGTTACAGAATAATGGCCTAGTGATGAAGCCCCAAGAAAACTCTTCACATGACAGTGATGGTGCCCCTGGATTTGCATGTCCCATCATTCTTCTGTCACTGCTCGACAGGGGAATGAACAGCAAGTCAGAGCAACCCGTAACTTTGAAAGAGAGACCCAAACAGACAGGTTTATTTCAAAGACAGTGTCAGTCAGTTCTGCCTTTTCATAGCTTCTTTATCAAAGACAGATGGACCTTATTATTTCAAGTCCTATGAAACTTGATCAGTTCAGTGGGCATAAGGCTGGTAACTTTCAGATTGGAAAGAAACCTTTTAGTTTTATTTACATGACCTTTCAAGGTCTCATATGTCATTAATACCTTTACAGGTTTATTTATATTAAAAGATAATAGATAATAGGGGCGCCGGGGTGGCTCAGTGGGTTAAGTGTCTGCCTTTGGCTCAGGTCACGATCCCAGGGTCTTGGGATCGAGTCCCGCATCGGGTTCCTTACTCAACAGGGAGACTGCTTCTCCCTCTCCCTCTGGCCCTTCTTCCTCTCATGCTCTCTCTGTCTCTCTGTTTCTCCCTCTCTCTCAAACAGATAAATAAAATCTTTAAGAAAAATATAATAGATAAGAAAGTCAATGAGTTAAGCTGTCAATGACACAGGTGGGCAGGTTCCCTTCATTGTTTCACTGACTATTTCACTGCAAAACAGACTCAATCCTCATTGCATTTTGATAGAGTCATTTAAGTCTTTGTTCAAAAATTAAAAAAAAATTTTTTTGGAAGGTCTTTTGTTCTTTGCAAGGAGTGCATTCCATTTAATTAAGTCTGTTTGTAACGGAAATCACATAACAAGGTACGGGTGGGAAGTTATGAAGGTAACTCAGCTCTTCAGAGATGAGAAGCTCTGTGTTTCTGCTATAGGCTTGCAGCAAAGTCGTTTTCACATGAGAAGGAGAATGGAGACAGCTCTGGATTTCACTCTACCCAGGTGACAGAAAAATACTCGAGGGGTTGTGCATTTCCTGTGCCCTTGTGTCACTACATCCCGTGTGTCTGTCTCTTTCTGCTTTCTCGTTACGCAGAGAAGGGAAGCAGCGGTCCCAGTCACGGCAGATGCAGTCGTAGGCCTCCCCTGGCTACCCGAACAGTTGGGACATAGTACTGCTGGGAGCGGACGTGGAGACTGAACAACACACAACTAGACACAGGAGCTAACCCTAGGTATTTAGACGCTCAAATAATAATTAAGGAGGACTGATAATCATGATAAATGTGCTTTAAAATGTAAACTTGCAAAATGTATGTACTTATAACAAGTACATAATATCAGTTGTACAGATTAATAAAGTATGGTATCTTTAATTAAAAAAAAAATAGGGGTGCCTGGGTGGCGCAGTTGTTAAGCGTCTGCCTTCAGCTCAGGGCATGATCCCAGCGTTATGGGATCGAGCCCCACATCAGGCTCCTCCGCTATGAGCCTGCTTCTTCCTCTCCCACTCCCCCTGCTTGTGTTCCCTCTCTCGCTGGCTGTCTCTATCTCTGTTAAATAAATAAATAAAATCTTTAAAAAAAATAGTAAAAACCTATGGTTAGAACTCTGCAAAGGTTTCAGCTCAAGTCCTTAATTAAGGTTTAAATAAAACATGGGCTGCTCAGGCCACTGTAAGCTGGCATGAGAGAATCTGCTTCGGGGCATCTGGGCCTCGGCCCCACTGTCTCCTCTTCAATCACTCACCTGACATTATGGCCTGATCTCACATTGTGGCGCACGCCCTCGACCCCTGCCCTGGTCTCTCTCCCACTCACTGTCTTCACAACATTTATTATAATCTAGAATTCTCTTGGTAGCTTGGTGTGTTCTGGTTTATTATGTTCTCTCTTCTCCTCACCTTCAAAAATATACACGAACTCCGTGAGGGCAGGAACTTGTCTGGTTTACTTGCTCTAGAAGAATTCCTGGCACGAGTCAGGATGCTTAAAAACGTTCACTAGGTGGATAAATGATTTGTGGGTTCACTCCATGCCAGATGCTGTGCTAATCACTTCCTGCTTACCACTGTCTTGTAAAGTGGAGTTATATTTTCTATTTTGCAGGTGAGGACACTGAGACGCAGAGTGGTTAACCTGTCCAGGTCACACACCTAGTAAGTGACGAGGCCAAGACGTGAATCCAAACACCCCTAATGCTAAAGCCTGGTTCTTCGCTACAATATTATATTGCTTCCATTTGAGAGCTGGCACTGCTGAAATCCTGGAATATACACATTTGGCTTTACTATTAAAGTTCTAGGCCAGCTGCTTTCATCTTGTTGATCTTTTCTAATCCTCTGGTCCAATACAGGGCTTAGAGAAGCTGGGGAGATAATCTTGAGGCTAGGATCAACAGCAGCATAAAAAAAAATTGTTTGGAAATCCTATAGGGAACCTCACACCATAACAATACTGTGAAATAGTCTGGTGAGGTGTGTGTGTGTGTGTGTGTGTGCGTGTGTGTTTAACAAGAAGCACAAATGAGAGACAAGCAGCCATCATTCTAAAATAGTAGGACCCTTTCTCTCACATTTGGTTCAGTTCACTCTGAGAATGGGAAAGCAGGTCTGTGCCAGGGCCAGGCCAAAACAGAGACTCTGTATCGTCAAGGCAAAATGACAGGGCTGCTCCTGTTCTATGATACAGAGCAGACTGTGAAGTCTGGCTTGTGGAGGTCAGTGAACACAGCATGGGGCCTTCTGTTTGAGCCAGGTAACAAGTAACAGAGGAGCTGGCCTCCCAGGATGCTTCACAAGATGCGGGGACATAAAGGAAGCCTGCTGGCGGCAAGACGGGCTGAAGCCAAGGAAAACCCCGCCCCAAAGTTTATCTCAATGGAGCCAATTGGTGGGCCACAGTCCTGCCTGCTCCTTTCCTATTCAATGGGAATTGCATCCAGTGGGAGGAAGACAACACAGAAATCTGAATTCCTATTTGGGCCTACACAGTGATAGGCACCTAAATATTTCAGCAATCAGAGCCTTAGGAAAAGGAGAGCAGGAAGAATACTTAGGAAAATTGAACCCTAAAGGCATAATGTGCTTTAGACATTTAGATGGGCCTTAGGATTAAAAATGATCCTCGGCATTACTTTTGGTAAAAATAAATCTTAGTCTACTCCTTGTCTGACTTTGTACTTGGACGCAGAATGATCTTGATTGGATTATGTAAAAGATCTAATTTGAGCTGTTATTAAAAATTCTGAAATACAGAAAAAACTACTCCACGGCTTAAAGAAGTAATTTTGTACTAAGTTTAAATCAAACTCCCAAACTTCTAAGCCACAGGCTGACAGGCAGCATTGTCCCACTCGACAGTGCTATATTTACAGCCTGAAACGATGATGCTTTTGGTGGTGATTTTTCATGTAGGAAGTCACACTAACACCCCTGAACCACCTGCATATATCTTAAAGCTAACTTTTCCCCTACCAGAAAATGATTCTGTTTAAATTTTTTTAAAAAGAGAGATCTTGAATGTCAAGGTGTTATAAAAAGATAAAACACACGTTGCACATGTTCACAGCCTGCTGCCCAGCTGGGCATCCGGGGCAAGCTTCCTTGAGCCAGTTTCATTATTGGAAAGATTGATAAATGCTCCACTGCAGGCAGACTGGAGATTTCTTTTACGCTCATACTTGGAACCCACTCAAGTACAGAATATCATTATATGGCTTTGTTATGATTTCTTTTTCCTAATTTTTCAATTATACATCTTTTAGGAGTCAGGGAGCCCATGGTTTCAGCAGCAACTCTCCAATGCGTGCATTAAATTGCACAGATCTGAGTCAGGCTTTTGCAAGGTAATAAGAGTTACCCCAGGGGTGTGGGTTCTCTTCTTGTCTTCTCAACCCAGGGTGGGGGGGGTATGGTCCGGCTTCCTCAGCAATTCAGTGAGGGGATGGGGTTAAAGGATCATTGTCATCCTTTCCAGTTCTTTGGCTCCGCTCAAAATGGGGTGCAGAAAGTCCAAGACCTAACAGTCAGCTGTGAAATACCTGTTAGAGGCCTCGGGATTGCCGATGGATCAGACAAGCATTTCAAAGCCATTTCCCTGTTTTGATACCACCTTCCTGATACACTTTCACTATCTTTGCGAAGGAAAACCTAACTAGTTACAAACTCATTTTTAAATGTATGATCATAGCACATGAGCTGCTGATGAAATTAATGGTCAGCCAGGAGGACTCCCTTCCTTTTGCAAAAATCTCTAACGACCTTCCATTATCATCATTTACTCTTTAATAGGAAAATTGACGTGAGGCATAGATTTGTACCGAACCAGTAACATTAACAAATAATACGATGTACTTCAATGCCTTCGTGCTGAACGTAACAAAACCAAAAGGACCCTGGGATGGCTCTTTGTGCAATAAAGGAGACTTCACTGAAAGTTTCATGTTAGAGTCGACAAAAGCCTCCTTGTACAGAGAATGCCTCTAGTGGGTACTTAACTTTCAAGGCAGCTAGCCACTGGGAAGTGAGGCGCTTCAATATTGAATTTGTCCTAATGTCATATACTTGATAGAGTTACCGAAACCGTTTTAGAAAGAAGGTATAAATTATAAGTAAATGAATGAATAGACGTACTAGGCTTTTAGTCTATGACTGATACCAAAACGGCAACTTGAGTAATTAGATTCTGAAAGTAATTCATGTGAAAGCAATAACAAGCAAGCTTGGGAATCTGCCACTCAATTATTTAATTTCTTTCTCCTGCCCTTACTACAAATCAAAACATTCTCAAAATTGTAGGCATGGTAAAAATTGAATTAAAAAATTCCTGAAAAATTTAGATTCTAAATGGAAATAAGCTGTTTTTGTTGTTTGTCTGGTTTGAAGGAAGCACTGTGCAGTAAGGATCATCTGAATTACCTCACTCACTATCAGCCGAGTTGGTAGGTAATGTGTTTGTGGAAGAAAATCAGTGCTTGGTGAGCAAGCTAAAAACTTACTAGCATGTTGTACGGCATGTGAGTTATTTAGTGCTTCCTCACTGGAGCCCTGGTTTGGTACATGTCACCATGAGATGTTCTGTTTGCATTTGTCTCCTCTGCCGGACTGAATTCTTCCCAGGCAGGCCCCTCTTGCTCATTTTTGGCTGATCAGAGGCTAGCACTGCCTCACAGACTGCACACCTGTGGTACAAGAGGGGTGGAGTCCAGTTCTTTCTACTTCTTTTTAACCCTCCAAATCCCCTCTACCACCTCAAGGCTATGGGTCCTTCAGTAACCATGACTCCCACGAAACCTCCCTGGATCACTCACAGATGCAGCACCTTTCTTCCCCGAACTGTAAACTCGGCCTTCTCTTCAAGAATAACAGAAAGCGATTCCCTCAGGGCCTCAACTGTACCGTATCCTCTGTGAACTTACTGTGGCATAACGGCACAGTGCTTAGCATGTATGAGGAGCTCGGGGAATCACTGAGTCAATCAATGCAGGATTTTATAACTAGAAGAAGGTCTGCGGGAATTACCTGGTGGTGTGGTCCTTGCTAGCGGATCTGCCAGGCATTTTGAATTTGGAGGCATTTTGAAAAACCGATGGGACATTTTAAAAAAATCTGTGTGGGGGGGAGGGGCCTACACCTATAGTTAGGTGACTTACAATCACAGGAATCCTGCACAACAAAGAATCGCCCTGTGTCCCTAACTTTCTCAGGTCCTCTTGGACACTTTACATATAAACACAAAGTATTTTTTTGTACAATTCTCCTATGATTTCCAGGATTTAATATGGGGTAAATTAAGAAAAGACTGCATTTTATGGTGTTCGGAACTGACCAAAAGCTTTGTACCATTTGGAAAATCGCACAGAAGACACGTGGGGTCATGGTATCTGACTTGATAACCAGCGCCCCTGCACCAGCCTGTGTTTGTAGTAGCGGCTTTCAGAGTGATTCTAGGTCTATATACAAACATACTTATTTAGCTCTTGCTTCACGTGTCAAATATAGAAAAAAAACCCAAAAACAAAAACAGTGTTTACAATGTCCTGTTGACCACTGTTTTCTCTTAAGTGCAAAGTGATTTCATTATAAGTGGGTGTGAATATCTGACCATTTTATAAGGGTTTCTAGTTTAGTTGTTCCAGATTTCTTCTATTTTTTGTTTTACTGGAATTCTGTTTCTAGATAGACTATGCTATCTCTGATTTTTATTTTAGGATTTGTTATAAAAGTGGAACATTTGGTTAGATAGTGTTGAGACCACTGATCTAGTACATTCTGGTATAGTTTCCTTATTTTATAGAAAGGAAATGGGACACTAGAGATGAAATGATGCACGCAAGGTCATACATTTAACTAAAAAGTAGCCTTTTGTAGACTAATTAAGATAAAGCTATGGCACAAATAATTAACATTCCCGATTCTAACACCCTGAAAGATTACATTCTGTCACATAATACAAAATACCAGGAGTTAAAATAATTTGATCTACCCTTTAATAACATTTGCTGTTATCACCAATTATTCCTTCCTTATCCCAGCAAAGGCATCCTGAAAGAAAATGTCTTTTAACTGGGATTTATGTTTCCCTGATTATCCTAATACAGACTAGAACTACGTTCTTTGGACAAAATTGTCCTCTCAGTGCAGGGCTACACTGAGCTTCCTCCTTCGGCCCTGTAACGTCCCCCCAACCCTGTTCCTGTGGGAAGAAGTTTGAGTCCTTGTTGGAAGGAAGACCCTTCTCTTCCAATAGTATCAGTAGTGGCTACCCCTGCCTCTGTGGGTTCCCTTCTGCCTCCTTCTCTTTTATGTCTTCCTAGCAACTTTATATAAGAATTACTGACCTGTGACCCCACGGAGTGCCTTTGAAGGTTCCTCGAGTATTGAGATCTTTTTCTCACGCGGGATAAGGATTGGCTTTTCACTGGCAGAATCTGTGGACGAGTTGTCTTTCTCACAGCCGTTCACGTGGCCGTTTTGTATCTGGGGTGGCAGTGGCTGCAAGGGCCCCGCTTCAGGCCTCTCTGCCTTGTCCTTAGCATCTTTGTTGCCTTGATGCTGCTTGGACTTGCTTCTTTTTCTTTTGTTGTTCTAGAATGAGAAACAAATGAGAAGTTAATATTATTCGGCTCAGACCCTTGCGATAGAAGGTGAACCTGAGAGATCAAAATGAAGTGTGCTATCTTATTTGTTTCCTGGCCCTTCTGACAGAATGGGGGAAAACACCTACATCTTTATTGACCACCCACATGAATGGAAGTATCCTTTTTCTCACAGTAAGTTGGGTAAACTTTTATCTCATGAACACAGTGAACAAAAGATGTTCCATTAAAAGGGAAAAAAAGCAGGGAATGGCTTAAAAGCTAAAATATTATTTGAGCAAATACGCCCTACCCTATGTGTATAAAGGGTAATATAGTAAAATCTTACGAGAGCTGCTTTGAAAGAACTTGAATTCAGATATTGTGCTACTGGAGAAGAGCTCACGTTTCTTAAAGAGGTGATGGTGTGGGGCTCCGGAGGCAAGGAGGACTCTAGGGTGCTGATCCTTTGAGGGATGACAGGAGCTTGAGTAGGAGAATCGGTATGAAAAAGCCCACAAGGCCTTGCAAAATGAGGAAGTAGAAGGCAGGTCCCAAAGTCCAGGCTGGGTCTCTGAGATAGGCACCTATCAACCAGGAGATTCCGGGGAGTGCTGCCCCCGTGCGTGGAGTGCACGGCAGCCACAGGACACATAATCATCCCCAGGAATATTTCAGCTGGAGCACACAACTGCTATAAAGTCATGCCAAACTGATCTGCGTCCCCCTGGATTTGGACTGTGCAGCTGGAATCCTGGACCTCTCAGCTGCTAGTCAAACAGTATTACAAGGCTTCACTTTATTTACTTGGAAATAACACAACCCTGCAATTAAGACCATTAAAATTTTTTTGGACCCCGATGATTACAATATGGCAGGGTTTTACTATACCTCTCCTAAAATGCCCTAGTGGTCAATACATAATAATATACAGGAAATTAGGGGCGCCTGGGTGGCACAGCGGTTAAGCGTCTGCCTTCGGCTCAGGGCGTGATCCCGGCGTTATGGGATCGAGCCCCACATCAGGCTCCTCTGCTATGAGCCTGCTTCTTCCTCTCCCACTCCCCCTGCTTGTGTTCCCTCTCTCGCTGGCTGTCTCTATCTCTGTCGAATAAATAAATAAAATCTTTAAAAAAAAATACACAGGAAATTAAGAAGATGTGCCCAATGATGTTGTACGCTTTCCTGGACTTTGGTTCTGTACCCACAGGGTGCTCCATGTAGTTAACATGCAGGATGGTGCAGGCCTTGGCCAATCACCACAGACGCCTGGCCCATCAGCCCAGACCCCGTCCCTCCCGCTGCAGCAGCGAGTTCCCGCTGAACATCAGCCTGGCTTTGTTCTCCAACACATTTGAAAAGAAAAAAATAAAAGGAAACTGTTTTCTCTTAATTCTCCTCCCCACTCCCTTTCTTTCCCTTTGAAACCACAATCACACCCCCGAGTAGTGCTCTTCGAGATGAGAGAAGCCATTCACAGGGTGAAGGGAAGGGCTGGTGGCGTAGATTCCCACACAAGCTCCGTGTCTGCTCGGCTGGGGAGACCATTTTCTCAATGAACCTCTAAGATGGTAGTGAGTTGGGTCTGCAGCTGTTGTCTGCTTCTTTTTTTCACATCAGAGAAACTTGATACCCAAACCACACATCTGAAATTTTTCCATGGACGTGTAAATATTGCCTCTCAATCACTTGCAAATCATCTTCATCTGGCACAGATGTCAGGCAAGCCACGAGTCAAGCTAAGCAGAGACTGTCAAAGAGGGTGACGCACAAAGGTAAAAAAAAAAAATCTGGTAATTCTCCCTATTCCTATAAAACTAGGGGGCGAAAGAAAGGAAGGGTAATTTCAGTCGCCTCAGGATTTTATGAAAGTAACGCTGCATTTTGTTTGCTTAAAACCCGTTTTTCAGGCCTGTGATCTTCCTTCCACAGGGAGGGGTAGACTGAACTATTATATTGTAGGATATCCAAAACACAAGGGCTGGCTGGGAAATAATGGGGATGGGTGGAGCAGTTACTTTGAAAGGAGAATCAGACTTTTTGTGAAAGTCATGAAACAGGTTGCCGGCCGAGAACAAGGGTGGTGCACCTTGTGGGAGCTAGCGTGCTCCACAGACGCTCACGAGGTCAGGCAGGCACGTGGGGGAAGCAGAGGGCCACGGGGTTCACAGGCACACCTCGCATGCGCCCAGAAGCCCAACTCTTTGTGACTAGCCAAGAAAGCAAAATGATTCGAATGGGGCAGAGTAAAATCTCCGTCTCTCTGTCCTCAAAGAGCAGTTTGCCAGGATTGTTAAGGAAAAACAGGTCCCTTACTTACTATAACTTTAAGGTATTTTCTTTTCTTCTTCTTTTGTTAAAGATTGAATTTAGAACTCGGCCAAAAAAAAAATGTATCTCAGGGCAGCCTTGGACAGATTCTTTTAGTTGGAAGAACATGTGAAAATATATTTAGAGCTTTTCAAGTATCTTGAAAACACTCCCTAATTTTTTCCTTTGTGCTACAGAATACGTTCAGGCAAGTTAACGTCTTAAACCCTTTGAGTTCCCCGGCTGGGCTCCCTTAATACTTAAAAAAAGAAAAACTCAGGGACTTCTAAGGCACACCTGGTGGTTCAAAACACTCGAACAGAAAACAAGGGCATTAGTAGTGAGGCTGGCTGGTAATTGAAGAGAGCCTTGAATTTGCAAGCTTTCTGAGTATACGTATCAACATATTCGGAAAGAGGTATCAAATTGGTAACCTTGTTTAAATGGTAACAACCATGAAGGTTTTGATTAGAGATGTTATTAATTTACAATCGATATTCATCTTACCTTCTTTTTCCCCGTCATATTCCATTCTTTTAGAACTTGGACTGCACTGCCTAGACAAAGACAAAGAATCTTCAACACATATTCACGTAATAAAACACCACACAAAATTCATCTCTGTCTTTCCATCCTGGCAGCGAATTTTTTTTTTTGCTTTTTCATTTGTTTTGATACATCCTACCTTAATAAAAATGCCAGTTTCATTTTTTATTTCCAGATTTTCATTTAATTCACTGCATGATCTTGGTTTTATCAAAGTATTAAAGCCCCACTACATGAAGCTTACCTTTTTATCATTATGTTGTCTTACAGAAAATGAAATATACCTTGAGAATGTTCTGTTAGCTGTGTTGCCATAGGTGGAATGAAATTTGTTCTGTTTGATATATGAATCAAAATACCTGTAATCTTCCAGACCAAACATGGGATTTTGAATATTATTAACCAAGTGAATCAAAGCTTTTTGTGTGGCCATTCCTGCTCGTTTCCTGCCTCCACTCACTATATTCACAGCTTGCAGCGTGATACGGAGCACAGATTATCTGATGCTGGTTTTGCTCTCGTCACCGCGTACAGGGATGGGATGGGCTTTTCGGAAGGAAGGCTTCCACTTGGAAACAAAAAAATGTTCGTCGAATGACAAGCTGATCCCAGGTTTTCTCAATACTGTTCACATATGTATGTGGCCATGCACAGGCTCAAAGAGGAAAAACCTAACCTGATTAAGCTGTAAAATATTTAAAAAGACATGTTTACCGCTGATCAGCTATGACAACTGTCTCCACATGGCCTAATGAAGTTCTCTGCTCATTCCAATTGGGCGGGGCATCATTTCAACAGTAAGTTATTGGTAATGAGTACATGGGTTGTTTTCAATAGGTACTTCTAAAAGAGCATCTCTTAAATGTATTCTTTAAACAATTTTAAGCCTTCTCGTACAATCTCATTATACTAATAGTTCTCTACAATGAGTGTGTTGGCTAAACAAAGATAAACTTCAGGCTGGTCTTTATAACAAATTTCAAATTAGTAGGGTCCCAATTATTGAGTCCACTGTCACTGTTAGATAAGCAGAAGGCCATATTGCTTTGACTAATGTGTAGACAGGCTAATTATTCCTATCTATTCAAAGTTTCCAAATCAATGCCACTCTTAGGCCTACTGAGTTACATGTACTTGAAATAATAAGACTGCACTTAAAAGTAAGCTATAATTCAGACTTTTTATTAACTGAGCTGGTCTCTCTCTCATCTGCCCAGAGAATTAATGTTTCACCGTATTTTCCTTTTGAAGAACTTTAAGAAGTCACTTTTATTAGGCTTCTTGGTTAATCAATCCAGGCTAATAATCATTAGGGTAGTTCTGACTTACAGCTAAACTTCAGTTTTCCAAATAAAATTAAAGAAAGTGTCAAGTACTATTCTTTTTAATCAGAGAAAGGAGGTGAGTTGCTTACTGCTTTAAATGCAATATTCAATTATCCCTCTAATTTTCATATTTTGACATAAATTCTATTTGCAGTTTGGACAATGAGCTTTTAGAGAGTAATTCTGAAGGAGAAATACTCATGTTCACAGCAAATTTTGAAACTGTTATTACTAAATTTTAATTACACTGAAACTGCTCAGAGCTTTTGAATCAAGCCACTCAGAAACGGTACTTTTAATATGCCTCATCAGTGATTCCTAACAAATATTTTTGAATCTCAGTGGTTTTTAAACAAGTTTTCCAATTGGTCCCCAACCAAAGTGATATGAGGTTTCTCAGCAATCAGTGACTTTTTCTAATGAGATCTCAACACTGACAAGGTGACAATTTCAAGGACATGCAAGGTGCTTTACTTAAATACAAATGGATTTGATGACAGTCTTTTAGTTTCTGGGCATCTGTGCATTTCATCAGGGTCACTCTGTAATAAAAACTTTCATGATGGGGAATGTGGGGGCTTCAATCCAAGTGCGGGTGGGGAGGAATGGGGATAATAACCTTTTTCCTTTCCTAAAGCTTTTTTCCATGCAAGCGATGTTGGCAAGTGAATCTTGAGAGTTTATCTGAGCCAGGTTGTGCAGATTTCCAAAAATTTTTTCTTGAGACAAATTGCACCAAATGCTGCAAATCAGATTAATATCAGATTCTCTAGTATTTGTTTCTTGCGACTCAAAATTCTGTATCTGCTAGTACACGAGGCAGAAAAAAACAGAAAAGTTACTCACTCTGGGTCTGCCTGCAGGTCTATTTTGAATGACAATCATTTTTACATTCAATTTGGACCCTAAACCTTGACTGTAGATATCAGAATGTGAGAGTGTTGCCTGGTTTCAGGACCTTGCCTGAAATGCAATTATACTTGTAGAACTTGGGAAAATTATTCTATCCCTAGAAAAATAAGTAAATCAAACCATCCTTAACAAATAAACAGGATATAACTGAGAAATGGGCTGACAGGTCTTCCCTGACCCTATTTATCAGATTATGTTTAGCTGGTCCATATTTATGACAGAGAAACTAATACCAGGATGGAAGACATATGGTGACTAAGGACAAGTATGAGATCTTTGTTCATAAATGGAACTTGTTCAATTAGGAGAAGAGAATTTCCCCATAATTTACAGAAAATACAAGGGAGTAGGTTATAAGTTTATAAGACAAACATATTCCTGAGACTTTAGGTTCTATAACATCACTGGCAATGGGTTGTCTGAAGAAAATTCTTCTTTTAGACAGCAAAAAGGTTCTAGAGGTAGATACGATGAATTGATATTCTGATTAATTAGGCAATGTCAAAATCAAAAACTAAGGATATTAAAGAATAAACCAGTCCTCTCAGACTGCGTAAAAATCATGTTCAAGGACGGCAGTCAATTAGGCCACATAGAACTATGCTGGCTGAAGAGTTGAGGAGGCCTTCCAAATCAGGAAGGAAGCGCATTACCCTCCATGAACAAGGATGCCATCAAGTAAAGGACATGTTTATAACAAACTGGAAAGACTGGTGGACAGTGGAATTAGTATCATTATAACAGGTATCTTTTGGAAATTAGCTACAATCTTTTTTTTTTTTTTAAATGAGGGAAAAAGAAATCCCCAATTCTGCTCTTAATGAGTATATAGATATGTTTTTAAAGCTTAGCATATTTTTATGAGAATTAAATTATTAGGAACTAATTGATATTCAATGCATTTGAGGAAAAAAATACAGAAGATAAAGAATATGTAGTTCTAACCGGTTCAGGGGTCATGCAGACTTACCATCCACGAAAGCCTGTACTGCTTTATCTACATTAAAGTCAAACTGTTGTAGCACCAGGACTATTTCATTATTGCTTTTGTTGGGAACAACTGATCGAACTGCATAGATCTATGAAGAAAAAGAAAAGAGAAAGAAAGGTGAACACTTTAAATATTATTCATCTGTAAATTTCTCACTGGGTAGAATTGTAACTGTTAGAAAGGCCTTGAAAAGCCAACTAATCTCGCCTCTTGCCATTAAGCAGACTTGAGCATTTCAGACCACTGCAAATTCATCCTAGTAATCACCTCGATACCCTTTCTATTTATGTACACATTTTCACAAAGAGCTCCTTGTGGGGGCTGTAGTAGTGAGTGTGAAAAGCCAACTGTGGTCTTGCAATCAGCCCACCCCCAAGACTACAGATGCATGCAAGATGTGTTTCTAGTGAAGACACAGATTGTTTTCTGTCTCAGGCTCTCCTCTCCACGGGCTCAGGGGGTATCTTTGGAAAACTTACAGAAACAGCCTCACGCCTCAGCTTCTCTCATCTGCACAGTGGAAGCAGTCATCTCAAGGCTCACACAAGTATGTTGTAAAACTCCATTAATGTTTACAGAGATATAAAAATGTGGGGCATTGTACTTTTGAAATGGCAATCTTAGCACATTTCTGAAAATCAAACATTTAAAACAGTGTAGAAGTAAATACATATGAGCGCTAAGGATTTCAATAGGTTAAGTTGATAATAAAATTTTAATGACCTATATGTATTTCTTAATCAAATTTAGCACATGTTCTTTATTAATAGAATTAGTTGACCTCTGTCCCACAGAACCTGGAATTACTACAGGATGCTCTACTTATTTGAGCAAAACTTAGCTCCCCCAGCTTTCTATCGTGGGGATTCCTGGAGCTGCTGCTGATAGACTCTAGAGTTCGCATGATGCAAAGGTAAGTGGTTTCCATAATGATGATCACGAAAGCACTGCACAATCTTTACATGTTTTCATCAAGGGTTCAATTACGGCTAATTGAGTTTTAGAGTTACATACAGTTTATTGTAATCAAATTCATGGACTATGGATTATATGGGTATGATATGGGTAATGTGACTCTATTGACCAGAACATTTAGTTAAGCAGTATATAGCCTGTTTTCTAATTATGTCAGAAAATAGGCAGCCTATTTCATATAGATCTGTATACTAGAGTATTTAGATTATCATGAGTGAACAGCACAAGCTGTGAGTACCTAACTTATAGAGGTTTGACATTATTGATCAGAGAGCTGGTTTTGAAACCTGACATTCATAAATGCTAAACATGTGGGTTTTACCAAGGACTCTAATACAATGTATATATTCGTACGTATGTGACTCAAGATTCCTTTAATTTTTTTTCTATTCTCACCTTTTATGGTTCTTAGCTTTTTAGCTTATACATTAAAAATAATTAACCTTTTCAGATATAAATTCTTCCTCACTTTTTCTACTTTCCCACTTTAAAAATCCATTCAGTGAATATTTTTTTTTTTTTTTTTTGAATGCCTGTTGTGTGACAAGGCACCAAACTTCCTGGAACTTACAGACTAAAGAGGGATGTACACATTGATCAAATGATCACACACATAAATACATACTTATACATTGTGACTAATGCCCTACAATCATATAACAGGGAGACCTGACATTACATACATATGCTAACAGAAGAGATGGGTAGGAGGTAAGGAGAAAGGCATTTTACGTAGAGGGAACAGCATGGCTGAGGAGTGAGGCCCAGATAAGGAAGGAGTAGCTGGAGGTAAGGATGGAGGGAGGCAGTGGCTGAGGCTTTTATAATACAAGAAGAGGCCAGTCGTGGGCAGGGACTAAATCATGCAGGGCCTTCAAGGCCATGCAAAGGATTTAGGTCTTGTGGGCATCCCTTGACCATCCTTTCTTTTGTTAAGTTGGCCTTTCTTACTCATTCATCAGGTTAGAAAGACAGCTTTCTTGCCCTATCTCTATCTATCTATATTATTGTGTAAGTTAAGGTATACAGTGCATTGATTTGCTTCATTTACATACCGAGAAATGATTAGCACCACACCATTAGCTAATACCTCTATTCCATCACATAATTACCATTTCTTTTTTGTGGTGAGGACATTTAAGATCTACTCTCAACATCTTTCAAGTATATTATATAGCAATATTAGTTATAGTCATCATGTTGTACATTTGATCCCCACAACTTGTTATTCTTATAACCGGGAGTTGACCAATATCTCCCCATTTCTCTCTCTTTTTTTAAAGAAAAGCCAAGAGAAAGCAAGAACAGGCCTTCATCCAGGCCAGGAAATTCACTAACAGTGTGTGTCCAACAACAGATGCAATTGGCCTAATAGTTACTAGTCCACTGGAGTTATGTATAAACATTACATGTACCCTTCTAATGTAGTTCTTTAATTTATTATTTATTTTTTAAAAAGATTTATTTATTTTGCAAGAGGGACAGAGAGTCTGAAGCAGACTCTGTGATGAGTGCGGATTTTGCAAGAGGGACACAGAGTCTGAAGCAGACTCTGTGATGAGTGCGGAGCCTGACATGGGTGGGGCTCGATCTCTGGACCCTGAGATCATGACCTGAGCTGAAACCAAGAGTCAGATGCTCAACCAACTGAGCCACCCAGGCGCCCCTGTAGTTCTTTTAAATAAAATTCTAGCATTTCAAGCATTTCAAGGTTGCTTAGTATTATAAAAAATTTCTTAATAATTATCATTATTATTACTATATCAGCCACACCCTTCTATATAATGCAATGACTAGTTATTAATTACATTAACTGCATTATAATTACATTAGACCAAAGTTTTCAATCTACTGGCACAATTGTGTGATGAGTAAAGACCCAGAATTATGAAATAAACATAAAGTAACTGTTGTCCTTGCCTCCAGTCTCTCCTCTGCAAAACACATTTTATTATGTTAAGGTAAAACATAATATACAATCCACAGCTTATGGAGACGCTTCCTTTCTAGACATTTATACAACTCTTGCCTATTCCTCTTTAAAAGGAAAAAAATATAGATATAGATGTAGGTCAGATAGAGAAAACATCTATCCTTGTCATTTTATATATCCTAGCTCTAAACATATCCTAAGAAAATTGCCAATAACCGAGTTCTGATATCAAATCTAACTATGAATATTGCATACAATTCTCAGAGGAAGATACTTAAGACAGGAACATCACGTTTTAAAGAAATGAGAAAAAAGAAAAGGAAACAGAATTTCTGCCTATTCTTACGTGTTCCACAGTGATGTTGAATTCTAGTGAATTTCTGGGCCAAGCACCGTGTTTGCTTTAATCACAGGGCTTGGCTAATGTGAAGAGAGTCCTATTGTTTTTCCACCTTCCTATTTATATACTCACTACATCATTTTCCAATGAAAACATCTCTGAGAAAGATGGAGAAATCCTGTGTGCTCGTATGTGCACATAAAAATACAGGCACCTCACGGTGTCACTATTCACGATGCAGTGGAGTATAAGGGGTCCAAGCATTTAAATCTAAAAAAGACCTCATTTAAAAATAAGGACGGACGACCCAAGCAGGGTTATGGCGAGGTTGTACTGCAAGGCTGCCTTTGCATTTGGAAATGAAGCTCCTAGAGGAACGGATCAATCAATGCGTGACTAATGGTAGTCTGCATACGGGGAGCTCATAAAATTCACGCCTGCAGTGTTTTGCAGAGACTGTTTTTGGCGCGGCTGCGCCTCTACTTCACTGCCACAGCCCAAGCCGGCGTGGCTGCTGCTGCAGCTTCGCCCTGAAGCCCACTGTTTGCCCCTCCAGGGTCCTCACGCCACACACACAGCAGTCCAGGAGGGGCGGACCATCGGACCGCGAGCTCGGCAGCGGTGCATTTAGCAACTGCTTTACCTTTCTCAGATCAGGCTTCCCTTGTTTTGCTTCTACTAATTCAAATCTGGTTTGGCAAACTCAATTTGCAATTGCGAAATCTGTCTTTTGCACCTCAAAAGTTGTTTTGATTTTACCTTCAGCCTTTTAATCTCTCCTTCCTTCCTCTCTCTGGGGCTTTCTATCTGGCTCGGCAGGCTCGGCCCGATCTGCCTCAGGCCCGCCCTGCTGGCGTTCCGCCCGCGCTAGGCAGCGAGGCCCTGTGGCTTTCACAGACGCTGTTTGGTTTCAGTTTCCCACATTAACCTACCTCCCCTAGACTTGAGTTGTCTGGTTTAAGAGCTGTTAGCGGATTTCCTTGTTCACAGTGTGCATTTTGTAAGCCTGTCTGTGATGACTCCTTAGAAATTCTTCTTGGCTTACTGATGAGTCAGTTAGGCTATGTCTGAGTTTCAAAAATGGTTCTCTGACCAAGGTTTTCAATCCACCTACACAGCTGTGTGATCAGTAAAGACCCAGTATTACCCAATAAACATAAAATAACTGCTCTCTCTGCTTCCAGTGTCTCCCCTGCAAATTCATGCCTAGGCTGCTGCCAGACTGCACTTCCTAAAGTATAATCACGGCCATTTAATTCCCTTTCTTAAGAAGAAAGCTACATCTCTATAACCTGGCATTCAACCTGCCCCTCCAAACGCCCCTCCTGCTCTGCCCAGTATTAGCTCCCCACCCCCACCTCTGTGAGCTCTGCCCTTGACATGAGAGGTGTCTGCTTGTCCGAATCATAGAAGGTCCAGCTGAAATGCCAGGTGTTCCATGAAGTCCTTCTCTACTAGCCCTGCCAGAAGTCACCCCGCCTCCTTTCAATTCCCACAGCCTTTATCATGAGGTGTCTCGTACACTTAGCTCCTTCTACTCTCTATCCTAAGTGGGTCCGTGCTGTGTTTACTAGATGGTAAGTGACATAAGGGCAAGAGTTCTCTCCTCAGACCTTTCTGCATAATCAACATGCCCACCCCGCCTGACTAATAACGTGTATGGAGTAGGTACTTAACGCTATTTGTTGAGTGAGAGACTGCCAACATGTAGCTATATCCGGCTGCTGTTTTGAGTCAAAGAAGAAGCTGCCAGCAGGTTTGGGCCCTCCCATAATTGCCTTTACCGTCCACAATAACACAGGGGGCAGGGGGGAGTCAGTGGACTGTGATATGACCTCAACATTATATGGGTAGGGAGAATATGCAACTGTCCTCTAAATATCAATAACAAAGATGGGAAGGATATTTAGGAGACTCGACAGTTTTACTTTCTTTTAGGTACTCATAGTATTTTGTGAAATTTTAAAAATATGAAATAGCATAGTAACTGCCTGTCATTTCAAAGGTCAGCCCAGCAGACAGATATTGGTTAAGCCCCTACTAAGGCATAGGCACTGAGGACACAAAGGGGACCAGGATACAGTTCCTGCCCTTAGAGGGACAGGGTAGCAGTGGAGCCAGAACTGTTTGGTCCTCAATGTGTACAGTCACCCTGTGCTGTCTTTATGAACAAGGTGCTGCAGTACTACAGAGAAAGTAGCAGGAAAGTTTGCCTGAGGAGGGGAGGTACTTTACAGAGGAGACAGCCAAATACCTCAGAAGGAGTTTTGGAATTAAACAGACCTACGGTCTAATCTTGGTCCTGCTGCATGCTAGCTCTAGGACCTTGGATGAACTGCTGAAATTGTTAAAACTTGGTTTTGTAGCTGTAAAATGAGGATATTACCTGCTAGAGTCTCAGTAAAAATGAAAAGAGATGATGCATGTAAAGTGTTTGATATAGAATTTGGCATATATTAGCTGCTCAATAAATTTTAGAAAGTGTTGGAGCATTTACATTGGGCCACGAAGAAGAAGGGTCCCTCTGGCATGTCATTGAAACGGAAAGAACATGTGGCTAGGGTGATGGCCAAACCTTACTTACATAGCTCTCCTTCTTAAGAAACTTCCTGCACAGCCTCACTGAACAGTCAGTGGACCCAAGGCTCTCCTCAATCCCTCCCTCTCCCGCAAGCTGATGTGCCAGAAGGAAGTCCATCTCTAGGGTAGCTAACAACAGGTGCTTTCTCTACCCCCACCCCCTGCTTCTTTCATTATTTATTCACTAAATGCCTTCTATGGTCAGGCACTGTACTAGTGGCTGGATACAGTAGCAACAAAACAGATATGGTCACAACAAACCTATAGAGGAAAAGACATGCGAATGTGTAAATCTAAAATGTATATAACTGCAACTCATGCTAAATGAGTGATATGAAGGAAGCAGTCAGGATGTAGTGACAATGATCACAGGGGTCAGGAAGTGGCCTGGCAGAAAAGACAAAGTGGGCTAATCAGACTGTCCGCCTGGGGAGTCTGGACTATTCGACACACTGGGAGAGCACAGAGTCAGATGAAGAGGGGCTCTTCTGGAGCTGCCTCACTTCCTGCCTTCCCTGCTTCTTTAACTTTTCTGGAAGTCCCATGAGACCCTAGCAGACCTTTCTAATAACCTCTCTTGTACTTGCACAAGTTTGAGAGGGTTTCACTTTCTAAAATAAGCAGCAAGTGCCTAGATGCAACACTAACAGCGAGGGCTGAAAATAAAAATAATAAAGCCAAATAATCGATTCAATTGGCAAAGGGGAGAAATGGACAATTTTACAGATAAATCCAGTTAGAATGTGAAGGACAGAATGGAGAAGGCCCATGAGCCTTGTTCACAGACCTCTTCCTGTACTCGTGTTGACATAATTACTCATGTGACTATTTGTCCCATTGGGTTATGAGCTCCCGAGTGAGAGAGACCATAGGTTTATGTTTATGGGGGCCTAGAACAAAGGGTGGCATTCAGTAGATGATTCATAAATGTTTGCTGAATAGATGAATGTTTGTTGAATAGATGAATGTTTTGTCGAATAGATGAATGTTTCCTGAATAGATGACTGTTTCGTTGAATAGATGAACAATGGAATGAACTGAAGGAAGTAGGGAGTCTAGTAAGATGGCCACTGAAATATTCCAGTTTTATTTATGTTTTTTTCCCAGTGCATTTCTGAAATTCAGTGTAAAGCATGACAGTATTAAAAAAAGTATTCAAGCCCAAAACGGACGGAGTACTTCCTAAGTACCAGGCACTGTATATGGCCAGTGCCACCCTTGAGGAGCTTGCAGTCTTGCAGCTTCATCTTATCCCTTACAATAAGGACAGCAATCAAACAGCCAGCAACCTCCTTTTCACATCAGCGAGAACCAGAGTTATTTATGGGTTTGCCATTCCTGCAACTCTGAAAGGAGTTTTATAATCAGCTTTGGTCACATTTCTCAAATGCTGAGCCGTTCAGAGATGCCTCCAAAACAGCTCATCTGTGTATGTTTTGCTTCACTTGCTGGACCAACTAATATTATCTACACGCTAATGAAGGCACTTCTCGTATGAATCTTCTTGAGGAAGAAAATACTCTTTGTAGACCAGTACCTCTGCATCACGGATAATTCTATAATTTAATTGCCTTTTCTAACATCTACTTTCTGCCAGCAAAAAAATATGCATGAGGTGTTGTCATGTTCTACTTGGCTGACTTTTGGGGAATTAACACCAGGGGTACAAACCAAAATTAACTTTTTTTTTTGGCAGGAAACCAGGTTTAGAAGGAATAATGAAGATTTGAAAGTGGGAAAAAAAATGCAATTTTCATAGAATCATGGGAAGTTTAAAGGAGAGAAGATCTTAGAGATAGGCTAGTTGTGGCTTTTCAAACTTTAAAGTACATTCAAATCACCTAGGAATCTGATCAGAATGGAGAATCTGATTCAGATGCTTGGGGCAGAGCCCAAAATTCTGCATTTCTAATAAGCTCCCGGGTGATGAAGATGCTGCTTGTCCAAGGATGTGGTAGGCGCCCAAGACACACATGTCCCAATCCCCTGGAACCTGAGAATATGTTAGGTTACATGACAAATTAAGGTTGCACAGAATTAAGGTTGTTAGTCAGGTGACTTTGAAATGGGGAGATTATCCTGGATTATCTCAGTGGTCCCAATATAATCACAGGCTCCTTATAAGCGGAAGGAGGAGGAAGAGAGTCAATGTCAGAGTGATGCAATGTGAAAAAGACCTGACCGGCTATTGCTAAGTCTGAAGATGAAAGGGACCATGACCAAAGAGTACAGGCAGCTTCTAGAAGCTGGAAAAGGCAAGAAAACAAATTCTGTACCTAGAGCCTCCAGAGAGGAACACAGCCCTTGCTGACATCTTGATTTTAGCCCAATGATAACCGTTTGGACTTCTGATTTCCAGAAAAGTAGGATAATCAATTCGTGATATTTAAAGCTACTAAATTTGTGGTGATTGCCTACAGCAAAGGGAAACTAATAAAATGCAGTACAATTTGAGGAGAAAAGGTCTACCCCTTTCTTCTTTCTAATATGGGGATGTCTTTTCCTTGCTTGCCAACTAACCTCTTTTAAAAAAATACACCTTCCAGGGGCATCTGAGTGGCTCAGTCTATTAAGTGCCTGCCTTCGGCTCAGGTCATGATCTTGGGGCCTGGGATCGAGCTCCAACCCGTGCTGGGCTCCCTGCTCAGTGGGGAGTCTGTTTTTCCTTCTCCCTCTGCCCCTCCACCCCTAGTTCGTGCTCTCCTCTCTCAAATAAATAAATAAAATCTTTAAAAAAAATACACGTTCCAAAGGGCAGCACTCCGCACCACACACACATATTTTGAGGGAATTCTAACTACTCATTCAAGCCAGATTTTGTGAGGTACGGTGACAAGAATATGACACAATCTTTGCCCCCAGGAACTGAGTGGGAAAATAAGGCAAAGTCATAAATAACAACTAGATAAGAGTCATTCTGACAACAAAATCCTCTCTGATTCACATGTTCTCTATGCTTCCTTTCACTATCCCTCACAGATTCCTTTTGCTTTTCGCCTGGACTCTGCAAACAGCCTTCTGACTGAATTCTCTGGCTTGGTTTTCACCTCTCTCCAAACCATCTTAAAACAATCACTGCACAATTAATCTCCCCCAAATGGTTGAGTATGTTTATCTGACTGAGGGCAGGAGCCGGCAATGAGACAGAATTTGAGCAGAGGAAAGACAGGAGATGAATTAGGAAACAAAGTCCCAGAGGAAATGAAAGAAAATGGTATCAAAATCCATGTGGAAAAGCAAGCTTTGGAAAGGAGTGGAGTTTCTTTTCTCTCACTCTTGGAATTCTGGGAAAGGAGAAAAAGGAAGATATAATGCAAATTTGAGATTGTGAAGAGGAAAATGTAAGGAAACTGCTTCCTGAGGCAGAGTTTTAGAGCTTGCTTCAGGCCTTAGAAAGTGGGAACAGGCTTACAGCTGCCTTATGGGAAGGTGAGAGGATTGATAAATGGAAGAATGAAGAGCCGGAGTGAGGGTCCATGAACGCCGGACTGCACAGATTTGTCATGATCTTCCCTGGCACTTCTCAGGAAGCCAGGTGCAAGAGCAGAGCAAAGGAATGACTCAAGGTTACAAACTATAAGGAACACAGTGGTACAGCTTAGGGCTCAGGAGATGGGGACCGAGAATCATAAATGTAGCTGATGGAGGCATCTGTGGTCTATGGAGAGGGATGATGGACTGAGAGTAGGGAGAGGCTGAGGGATCCTGTCAAGAACACAGAGTAGATGTCAAAGAGAGGGAGAGGCTGAGAGAGGTCAGTGAAAAGAAGGATGTGGCCAGACAGCAGATGTTAGATATTGCCAGTCCTTGGTCCTAGTCCTCTGGGGTGAAAATATGATCCTTTTCCTCAAGACCAGCCCTTTACTTTTCTCAAGGAACCAGTGTTCCACAGAATGCCATCCTTTATGGAGTAAAGCAGTTTTTTTTTTTTTTTAAATCAGCAGTGCTTCCCAGGCTTTTACCACCCTGGTCAAGCTCCTCTAAGTGCATCTGAAATGTGGTTCGAATAGAAACACATTTTTCCAGGAGTGGTTGGATCAGAGGAGAGGACTGTGGAACCTGCACCTGTCCTGGTTGGGCTCCATTTATCCATTAAAGGAATCTAAGATGGCATTAGCGCTTTTAGGAGTCACATCAATTACTGGCTGAAACGGGAGCTTACTTTGCTACTAATACACCCTGGATTGTTTCTGTGACAAGTGTCCCCTGTCCTATACTTGTGCAGCAACTAGAATACAAGGGTAGGATTTTGCGCTTGTCTTTGTTAAATTTCAGTCTATAAATTCTGACCCGTCCCTCAATCCAGCTGTTATAGATACCTTGCTTTGCCCCCCCCCCAAAACGTGGAATGCATTAGCAATTCTTTCTAACTTTGTATCATTTTTTAAATTAGTTGGTATTTCTATATTTTATCCAAACTGATTTGAAGTTTGGATGGGCCAGAGCCAAGTACAGAGGCCAGAGTATTACTACGAGAACTTCCTTCAGAGCTGATGTTTACCTCTTAACCCATGTTTGTTTGTTTATTCATTCAGTCAGTCACCATGTACAGACTATGATGAAAGCTGGACTGCAGGCGGACAGGCACACTCCCTGACCGGCTTTGGAGTTAATCGTGTAGGGAGGCAGATGTTCGCTGAATGTTACAGAAGGGAAAATAAAGACGCTTTGGGTGCCAGGCACAAGGGAACCTATCCCAATCTAGAATCAGGGAAGCCCCATCCAAGAACTGAGGATGAAGGGTGATTAAGGCCAGGAGAGGGCAGGGGGGAAGAAATGGGGGTGTTCCAAGAAAAGCATACAACATCTAGAAATGGACAGGACAGAGTGACTAGAAGCTCGTTCAAAGCAATGACGCTCCAGGACTGTGGGAGCATTAAATGTTAAAAGGAAGGGGATTTCAGATGAAGCTGGATTGAAAAGGCATGGGGTAGAGTTGTGCAGGGCTCTGCAAGCCGTCCTGTCATTTTGAGCCTTATTCTAAGGGCAAGCCATTGAATGGTTTTACTCAGAAGAGGAGAGTGATCGTTACATACTTAAGAAGGTCACCGTTGTTTCTATATAGATGAGCAGCAGGAGGTCAAGTGGATGGCAGGGTTCTAATGTAGTGTCCAGGGACAGAAAACAGGCCAAGATGGGGCAGTTTAGAGAACGACTCCCAGATCAGTTGGGAGAAGTGACTGACTGGTGTTTAAGCAGGTGCGAGGAAATAGGAAGACGAAGGACTATGGATGAGCCAGGTTTCTGGCTTGACCGTTTATGTGACAGTGCTGTCATCTGAGAGACAAGGAGCTCTGGTAGAGGGGCAGCACTCTACTTGAGGGGTTTGTGAGGTCTCCACATATCCAGATACCTGAAAGCAGCTCAATCTCTAAATCCGAAGCTCCAAAGAGGAACCAAGCCAGGAAAACAGATTAGGGCACTGTCGGCATCAAACAGCGGTGCTCAGCGCTGGCTTCAAACTGGAATCACCTGGTGAATTTTAAACATATCCCTACACCTAAGTCCCATCTCCAACAATTAAATCCGGGCCTTGTCATTGATTATTTTTTTGTTTTCTTAGTGATTCTAATGTCCATCCAGAAACTGAGAACCATGAATGAGAAATGGAACGGAAGTTCTAGATAAGGAAGGGACGGTGTGGAAGAAAAAGAAAAGAGAGTAGCATAGGACAGACCTCTTTTTAGGTAGGACTGCTCACCTATCAATGAATTTACCTGAGTGCACTATCTAGCCCCCCACACCTCTCCACTATTTATGCAACATCATAACTTCAAACGTATCAGTTCTAGTTTAGGACACTTTTGCTAACTTTCGAGAGGGTATTCCAGATATCTACTGCTTCATAGTCACCCCAGAACTTTGTGGTTTAAAACAACAATCGATCTGTAATTTTTCAGCATTTCTGTGGGTCAGGAATTTGGGAGTTCAGCTGCGTAGGTCTGGCTTGGGGTCTCTTGTGCAGATAGATGGAGGAGCTTGTATAGCCGGGCAGAGGGCGCAGGCTCGGGTGGGGTCTGGCTGGGCATATTTCTCTCTCTCTCTCTCTCCTTATGTAAACTCAGGCATTCTCCATGTGGCCTCTGCTTATGGGCTAGTCTGGGCTTTCTCACAACATGGTGGGCTTAGACTAGTTAGATTGTTCATATGGCAGCCCAGAGGACCAGCACGAGTGTCCCTGCTAGTAAGAAAGAGGCTGAATCACCTAGTTTGAGAAGTCACATGGTGTTACCTCATTTTTACTGCCCTGGTCAGCCAGTTCCAAAAACCTACCTAATTTAAAAAATGTTACAGCCAGTGGAGAATACGATCTACCTCAAAGGGTTAAAAACAACCACCGTCACCCAGATTTCTTTCCATCAATTCTAGGTCTACACTTTCGTCAATTCACTGAACATTTGAGGGGGAAAAAAGCAAATTAACTGAACGGTTGTTGTAATACTAAATTAAAACTGACAGTTTAAAGTTATATAACTGCTTTAATTCCTAGAAATAACCTGATGACTTGTAGAGCAAGAGATACTCAAATGGACTTTTCTCCTATCTACTGAAATAGTAAAATCAGATAACCAAAGTGTCCATGATAAAATTTTAATTTTAGTCCATGATAAAATTTTCGTATTAGAATTCTGACCTTTAATCTGATACTTGCAGGTTTAAAAAAATATATCAAATGGCTGCTATTAGCAGCAGTGGTCCCTCTAATCCATATTGAGACAAGCAATGAGCTTTATACACATTTCATTTTATCCATTTAGCGCATGGATTCAGTATATACCTGCATGTTTACCATAACTGTGCTTGATTCCTCATATTTTCCCAGAACTACCAGTTAGATTTGCACATAATTTAGAGCAGAGTGAGCCCCTGAGTCCACTGGAAGTGTTTTTAGCCAGCCTGTTACACCTACACAGTATTAGGATTAGGTAAATAGTTTGTCTAGACATTTTCTCTGATGAATTCCACATTTGGACTTATCAGTGAGGACAAAAAAAGGCAATGTTATTTTTACAACGGATTTTTATTTTTGAGATTTTAATCAGAATAGAAAAGTATGATGCTTTTAATTGATCTTCTGCTTCTAACTTAGAAAATTCAGTAAAAATCTTTCCTCCTTTTCTTTGGAATTTAAGGTCTCTACTTTGGGGGGAAAAGATAATTACTGACATACACTCTCTCTCTGGGTTTTTTTCCCCTTGCTCAATTCACAGAACTTTTCAGATAAAGAGTACCAGGAAGATATAAGTCACGATTACCATTTAATCAATACCAGAATAAAGAAGTTAATTACCTGTTAGTCAATACCGGAATAAAGGAGTTAAGTTAATCTCTAAATTATATCAACCTTGGATATTTTTTCACTGTGGTGTGAAGTAAGGAGACTGTCTAAACGCCATGGAAACCAGAAACACTCTCTTTGGGGGAAGTGTATTTGTTTTCACCTACATACTTTGTTTTAATTCTAACAGGCTTGAGCAATTCAAAACAGGCATGCTGGTTTAAACATCAGTAAAAATTATCATCTGTCCAACTGTGACTGATCGTATTTTCCTGATGATTTCATGAGTTTGTTAGTTTGCTCTTCCTCTAAAGGCAGCAAAAGAGAGTTAAAACTCATTTGCACATTCAGTCTTAGTTGAATAGCTAAAATTACAATTTCAGTCCATAAAAAAGCCAGACATTAACAAATGCTCATTGATGGATAAGTGGATAAAGAAATGCGGTATGTACATACAATGGAATACTCTTCAGCCTTAAAAAAAAGAAGGAAATCCTGTCCTATGTGACTACATGGATGAATTCTGAGGATATTCTGCTAAGTGAAATAAACCAGACACAGGATGAATGCAGCATGATTCCACTCATATGAAGTCTCAAAACAGTCAAACTCATACAGAAGCAGAGAGTAAGAACAGGGCTTGCCAGAGTCTGGGGGAAAAAAGAACAGGAAGTTGCTTTTCAATGGGTAGAAAGTTTCAGTTTTACAAGATGATTAAGTCCTAGGGATGTGCTGTGTGACACTGTGCCTATGGTAAATAACGCCTTGCATGCTTAAAGAGGGTAGATCTCATGGAAATGTTCTTACCACAATAAAAGAAAAAATGTTAGCTTTAGGTTATGCAATTGATCCCTATCATCATTTCAAAACTTTTTTTTTTTTTTTTTACTGATAGTTATCTTCAAGGATTAAGAAGCAGAGTTCTGAAGGGTCTGCAGACAGGGTGACATCAGAAATGCCCTACCAGCGAACCATAAATGGACCTTAGAGCTGTTTTAATCAAATTTCTTGATGTTACAAGAAACTGAGTACAGAGAGATTATGTCCTACACTTGAACTGAGGCAGCTCATTTGTTTCAGAGCTGACTGCCTCCAGGCTTTCTGACCCGTGATGCAGTTCACTTTGTCGGTCTTATAAGACACCTCTAAAGTGGGAAAGACCATGAATTTATCCAACAGTGGAGTTGGAAAGGATTTTGGAAATCCTCTGCATGAATTCCCTCATTTGGCAGATAAAGAAACTGAAGTCCAGAGAGGTATCAACCAAAGGATACACAGTTTTTCAGCAGAATCAACAAGCTTTGTTTCCTTACATGTGATTAGAAATAGAGTACATTTTTAATAGAAAATAAGACCCCCAAATTATTATTTGCTGGAGAACTTAAGACTCCCTATACTAGTGGCGGTATGGCTCAGCTGGCTAAGGGAGGGGCAATCCTGGAGTCTGCCTGTTAATTTACTAATTAACAGTGGTTCTCAAACTTTCTATTAATTCTCTTCAATGAACATATAAATCTCAAGCTTTTCTCTTATATGAGTGAATTTCAAAATAGGTATTTCAATTTCCTATTTTATTATAAAATGTTGTTACACTCTAGAATATCCTGACGCTATGGAAATCTCTCGCTGCGGGAAGCCTAACTGAACCCAAGCCGAGCTCCCCACAGGATGCTCCCAGCCACTGACTACGGAGGCCGGCAGTAGTGGAAGCTCGTTTCTAAGGGATGCAGGCTCACCCAGGGGGCAGGTTTGGCCCCAGAGCGCCCCATCAGGGGAAACGTCCTTAAAACCGCACTCCAAGCTCAGACTCTTCCTACCCGACTTTGCCTTTCCTTCCTTCTCCCTCTTCTTTTAAAGACGCCAGACTTGCATGGAAGTGTGTAGATTCTCCCTGCTTGCTCATGCTTCCTCTCCCTTCTTTTTTATAAGCACTCCCTCACTGCCCCCACCCGCAAGAAATCTCTTGCTCATCTAATCCCATGCTGGCATCTGCTTTTTGGAGGACTCAAACGAACACAATAAAGCTTTTTCTAATTACTCCTATCTTTCCCTATTGACATTCCAATGCTTGCCCCAAACCAGGGAGGCAGGGTCTATTCCCTCCTCCCTTCTTCCTAATAGCTGAGAACCACCATTACAGAACCTTGGCTCGGTTACTTAGCTAAATACTGATTAACAAATATTTTAGGGACATAAAGTCTATGGTATGACTATTACAGGAGCCCATGTGTACACAACTAAAAGTCCATTTGTGTTTATCAGGAGCAAGTAATCAAGTTGTAGAGGAAGGAGTTAACAGAGAAAGAGTGGCTTCAATAATAATGTAAGCAGCACACTTTTAAGTGCTGCATCTATCTAATCTAAATTAATCCTATCTAATTTATTCTAACGTATCTGGACAGATTTTTAGTGCTCAAGGTCAGAAGAGAAGAAACCACTGTAGCCTTGTCATATTTTAAAATCTGTATCAACTAGATAATATAATATGAAGGATCATTGTGAGAAACAGCTAGAATATTGGTGAAGTGCCCATAAATTCAAAGGGATTGCCAACAGAGGTAACTTTTCCCCTGCTGCCGAAGGTTTTCATTTCTGGCGTTCTTCTGTATACTTAAGCATTAACCATCTATGTGAATACACCTCTCAACCATAGTGCAAAAGGGGCTATTTTTCCAGCAAAAGGCTGGAAGGAGGGGGGACAGGAGAAGCAGAACAGAAACACTGTGAATTCCAATCATGTAGCTTGGAAAAAGCAATGTGATGCTAATCCTGCAATAGTAAATTTCTTCTTATCCCCTGAAACTGATGCTGACATTTCCATTTATTCATTCAGTTCCTTTAGACTCCCTGTCAAATCTCTTCTAGTTGCCAAGCAACAATAACAGCAGTTCTGTACATAAGCATTAGGCAATAACTATTGTCAATGTTTCTCCTTTCTTTGAAAGGAAATTTAATGACCCTTCCCTATGAGAAAATGATGACAAGAACCTGTCCATTGTGAAATCTGAAAGCCGTTTGTGTGGTTTATGTTTTTGCTGTTTGAATCCATGGACTGGGCTCAATTGATTTACACATCCCTACAAAATTATGAAATTGAGATTTGCCCCAAAGCTTGCATGATTTGGTCTTTAAAAACAACTGTGTATCATACACCTGAAACTAATATAACACTGTATGTTAACTATACTGTAATTAAACAAACAAACACACACAACAGCATATCATTAAAACTGTCCCACATCCTATGAAATGACTTCTCTGTTAAATGAAGTTAATATTTTACAGATGCTCTGATCCTGCTAAAATTTCTTTAATCAGATGCTTGGGTTTTTCTGACCATACTCCACCTCACATAAAGACTTGAACTATATTTCAGTACGTTGTAAAACACAGATCAAGATAGTTACAGGAAAAAAAATAAAATAAAATGGGACATCTGCCCACCTGTTGAGGACAGACTCTAGGACAACACAGTTTATCTCGGTCATCAGTAGAAATGACCCCTCTCTATCCTCATGGTAGACTAGAGGCTCTGCTCTCCTTTTCTATTCTTCCTTCTTCATTTTAATGACTATGATTATTGTTTACAACCCAATTTACCTCTAGAACTTTAGCAGCTCTAAAAGCTATTCACAATAAGTGGTACGGTTCAGCAAGGATATTCTAGAATAAGCTAGTCCCCATTTCCATACCCTTCTGTTAGCCAGCCTTACTTATTTTTTGTGAGGCTCAGCAACAGCTATAAAATTCTTGTTTGAAAAAGTCAAGTCCAGTTTTATGTTCTTTTTTTCATTTGGGCTTTTTGTTTATTTTATTTTTTTCTAATCTCGGTTCCATGTAAATTTGTATTTTGAGTTCCAAACAAAAATGTTAACTAGAACTCCTTTTCCATTTTTTTAAGTTGCAAAATAAACAGATGAGCTCCCTCAGATCTTTTAGAGTTTACATGACTGAGAGCTCATAAAGCTCAATTTATTATTGTATTTGCTGACTCTGTTAGGTGGTATTATTACCATGTCCAATCTACAGATTAGGAAACTGAGGCCCGGAAAACTTAGGTGACTTGTTCCAGACTGCTTAGTTAGTAACTGGGGGGCCGATAATCTCTGTCTCTGTCTCCAAATTCCATGACCTTCCCTCACTGGAGATGACTTCCCAAGCATACACGGTTCCTTCGGGTTGCTTAGGGATCACTCTTTGCTGGAATTAGTTATCAGTCCATAACTGGACAGTCAGCAAATATTATTTTGTAACCCCATTTTATAAGCAAGGATCCCCTCTGCTTTCCATCACCAAATTGTATTGCTCAATGGCATTCTATTTAAACTGATTTAAAATAATGCATGAAAATATCTGACTAAAAATTTTATTTTGTCTGTGCCAGTTCTAATAATTTTCTTAGTTGGGAATGACATATAAAATTTTATAAATTAGCTTGACAATCTAGTGTTTTACGTGAGAAATAATATAATAGTCACTACTGAGACCCTATCCTTAATTCATCCATGAGTTTCTAGTACTGAACTTCTTTTATTATTATTTTTTCAGATTTTATTTCTTTCTTTGAGAGAGAAAAGAGATCACGCAAGCAGGAGGAGGGGCAGAGGGAGAGGGAGAAGCAGGCTCCCCACTGAGCAGGGAGCCCTAAGACTCCAGGCTCCATCCCAGGACCCTGAGATCATGACCTGAGCTGAAGGCAGCCGCTTAACTGACTGAGCCACCCAGGTGCTCTTCTAGTACTGAACTTCTTAAAAAATATGTCATTTAGAAAAGATTTGTAGGAAGTGAGTATGTCCAAAATATAAGGTCCCTGATTAGTGTAAAGATTTTATTCTGATATCTTTCCTAAACAAAGTGAGATGTGGGGATTTCCCCCCCCCCCTTTTTTTTTTTTTGGTACATCTGGATATGATTAGTTTTACTCACCACAGGACCTCATTTGTTATGGTGAAACCTTCCTAAGGCCACCTGTATTTGACAACCATCTTATAAAGATGCTGCCTTTTTTGCAGAACTACAAAGTAGTCAACCTATGTAACCCTACTTTCTGCTTTAAGAAGCAATTTAAAACTCGCTCTATTTAATAGCAAAGAGTACTAACATGACAATTCCATTAACCTATATTTCGGTTTTCAAGAAGGCTTGAGATTTTGCAAAATATTGTGAATGGGAAATGTAGTCTCTAAAGAACTTAACTATTCAAGTAGGCATGTTCATTCATTCATTATCCACTCATTTATCCAATTGTATTTGGGGGTCAACTATGTGTCAAAGCCAAGAACATGAAGATAAGAGAGGTCCAATGGGGAGCATGGGGAGAAGACAATCACAATCTTAATAATGGTTCTGGTGCAGAAAGCAGACGCTCAAAGGAGAACAGGAGGGCAAGAGAATTCAGGTGAGGCAGGAGGAAAGACAAGGGAGGTATTCCTCTGAAAGAGCTCCTGAAAGGGAGGTGAATGTGGACCAGGTTCCTGAGGAGGACACCTCCCGTATAGAGGAAAGGGCGTTTCCCTTGCAGAGGCAAGAACATTCAAGGTCAGGATGGTGACATTGAAGGGGGCCTGTGGGGGAAGTGGCAATAAATAAGATGTAAAGGAAGACAGGGTCAGATCTCAGAGGACGTATGTCACACTAAGGAGACTGAATTTTGAGTCCAACGATACTTCCAGTTTAAATCCTTATAGTTATAACCCACTAATATAAAGATATTTTAAAATAAAACAGCCACAGAGTGTTAATTGTAAATTTCAGTTGCCTTGGATATTAAACCTTAAGTTGTTAGTTTCTCCTTTGGACTAAAAGCTGCCCAAGGACAGAAATGATTTCCTCACTAAAGCACCCACTCCTTTTCGATTCATCCAACAGTGGATCCACTAGAGGTAACTGATGAACTCACTTCATCACAAGGCTTTGTTAAGTATTCATTTCCCACAGTGCTCGGCTAGGTATTTACAAGAATTCTGCACAGATCTGTTCTCAGGTCTCTAAAAGCTTGTAATTGATAATTTAAAACATAACAGTTGTGATTATTCTTAATTTTCAGAACTAAAATGTCATTGCTCATGTGACAGATTGAGAAACAAACTAATCATAAAAAGGCCATAAAAGCTAATAACGAAAGGAAATAAATGTACTAAAATAAATCAATGTAAAATTATAAATGATCTGAATTTTCAGTTGTTTATTATGATTTATTTTATTGAGTTGAGAAATCTATTAACCTTTTGATATAGGAAGATGGAATATACTAATTGAGTTAGAGGAGCTCTACTTTCATTGTCAAGCAGATTGATAATATTTACAACTTAAGCATCACCCTCGTTCAGAATAATGCCAGCACTTTGATAAGTTATTGAAGTGCAATGGCAAAAACACCATCTACTGTTAATATTCATGTGCACGTGTGACAGCGATCATGACAGTGGATGAATATGGCTCCTAAGCCAATGGGGAGCATTCACACTGAACCTCCGTGGTCTGGGCGCTGACAGATCAGCCTCCTTCCCCTTACTGGCTGGATGCCACCTCTGTTTTGAATAAGACANTCTTTCTGAGCCTACCATATTGGTCTGTCCAACTAGCCATGCTCTGCAAAGAATCAATTACTATGGCTCTGATTCTTTAAGTGCTTTTCCTTCCCATAACCCAACTTTAGGAGCTGTCCAATCCATCCATCAACAGACACTTGGAAAGGGGCCAATCTTTGGCCAGCACTGTGGTGCCAGACTCAACTGCTCAAACCGGAAACAGTCTCACCTAAGAATGTGACCAGGAGTCAGAAAGAACGTGAAGCCTTGATGTAAAAAGGGCACATCCTTCTGCTCTTCTTTGCTCAATGCTCAATAAGTAAAAACAACTTTGTATGAAAATGATATATGCAATACATTACAGAATACAATGATGAACAACTGTGCATCAATTTCTGTGATAACACTTAAGACTCCAGATAAATTGTGGAAAATGGTTTTGGCCACATTCTCAGAGACCCGGGGTCACAGGTTTGCTCTTCTGTGCCCTGGGGGTACTTTGGTGGAAAACTCTGGGATGCAGAAATGCAGTGGAAAGAGGCCAGGCTTTAGAACCAGACACAGCTGAGTTTGAATCCCTGCTCCTCCACGTTTCCTGAGAGTCTGACTTTAACCAAGTCACTGGACCTTAAGCCTCCCTGTCCTCAGAATGTTATTTAATATGAAGATCTGTAAAATAGGTACCACAGTAGTTGACGGAGCCAGGGTGAGCTCTAAAAAAATATCACACAAGTCATGCTCCTGCTTAAAAACTTTCAGCAGCGACTTTTGCCCTTTGAGTAAAGCCTGACATGGCTCTATCTCAGATTCTAAACCTTTTGGGGCACAGACCCTCTTTGGCAGTCTGGTGAAGCCTACGAGGTTTTTCTTAGAATGTTTCAAATACAATACCTATGATTATAAAGGAAACCACCATTCATATTGAAATAAAGTTGAAATAAAAAAACTTTATGCTACTCTATTAACTTCAAATCATGCGATGTAGCAGCAGTTCCAGTAACTACAGTAATTCTGAAGTAGTGATGAACAAACAACATTTCAGGAGATCTGTAACAAATGTAATTTCATTTGAAGGTATCTGTGACTTCTAGTTGTGAAAGTCACAGCTACTCCTGCTGCAACTGTGGGTTTTTCCTCTGCCTGTATTCATGATCGAAGGAAATGCTAAATTTCATCTAGATGCAAGTGAAGATGAAAATGTATTTGTTTTTCATGCAAGTTCGTGGAACCCTGGATCCTACCCATGGAGCCTGTGCAGGTCCGGGAACACAGGTGAAGAGCCAATTTTCTACCGACACTGGCTCCTGCCATGCTCATTAATCTCATCTTCCCTTACTATCCCTCTGCCCACCACACCCTGGCAACACTGACCACTTGATCTCCAAACACATTAAATTACCCCACCCCAGAGCTTTTGCTTTTCTATCTGGAATGCTCTGCCCTTGGATCTTTGCATGGTGTTTCTTTCCTGTTGTCTTCATCTCAGCTCAAGTGTCACCTCCTCTGAGAGGGCTGCCCTGACCAACCCCATCTAAAGTAGCCCCTCCCCGAGCCACCCTTATTGTACCACTATCTGAAATGATTGCCTGTATTTATATGGTCTCAATATGGACTCTCCACTTCCCTCCCTAAAAAGCAAGCTCCATGCGAGCAGGAACCTCACTACACATTCAGCGCCATAATCCCAGCATCTATAACAGCGTTTGGCACAAAGGAGGAGTCCAATACATCTTTGACAAATGAAAGAAAAAAAGTGGGGACTCCACAAATGTTACTTCTCCCATCCTTCACTCTGTGCTTTAGGTACTGGGAGGATACAAAGACATGAAAGACTTGGCGCCGAGGTGGCGCAGTCGTTAAGCGGCTGCCTTCGGCTCAGGGCATGATCCTGGTGTTCTGGCATTGAGCCCCACATCGGGCTCCTCTGCTAGGAGCCTGCTTCTTCCTCTCCCACTCCCCCTGCTTGTGTTCCCTCTCTCGCTGGCTGTCTCTATCTCTGTCGAATAAATTTAAAAAAATCTTAAAAAAAAAAAAAGACATGAAAGACAAACTCCTGCCCTCAAGTAGTTTCCAACTAAGTGGAGGTGGGAGGTGGCCCTGCGGAAGGTGGAGAGGCCTTCCCACTCTGCTGTACAACTATAGACAAATCTCTCGTGGGCCTCAGTCTGCATGGTGCCAGACAAATGGCTTGGACAAATTCATCTCCATGGTCTCATATGGTCTATGGTTTATGTTTATGACCATTAGGAGCTATCTGTGCAAGGCAGTATATATAAGAAGTGAGAGGTTTTGAAACCCCAAGGGGAGGGAACTTCACAGAGGAGAACAAGTCTTGGAAGGGCTTTGAAGTGTAGTCAGGGGCGCCTGGATGGCACAGTCGTTAAGCGTCTGCCTTTGGCTCAGGGTGTGATCCCGGTGCTCTGGGATCGAGCCCCAGATCAGGCTCCTCCGCTAGGAGGCTGCTTCTTCCTCTCCCACTCCCCCTGCTTGTGTTCCCTCTCTCGCTGGCTGGCTGTCTCTCTCTGTCAAATAAATAAATAAAATCTTAAAAAAAAAAAAATCAAGTGTAATCAGCCCCCAACAAATAATGAGAAGGGGGAATTTTCAGAGTCATGAACTCTCCGTGTTGAAAGAAACATTACAGGTTATCCAGCACAACCACTAGGTAATGCTGTGGACATCTCTATATGAGGCCATTTCTGGAGGTGTAACATAATACCCTTAGCCCTCAGATGTAACCCAGCATGGTGGTTAAGAGTATGAGCTGTAGAATGGCTCTGCCTGGGTTCAAATTCCAGCTCTGGAGCTTATTAGTTATGTGAACTTAGGCTAATTATTTAACTTTTCAGTGTCTCAGTTCTCCCCTCTGTAAAATGAGAATAACAACACTATTAACTTCACGGGTTATGGTCAAGATTAAGTGAGAAAATGAATATAATATGCTTAACACACATTCAGCAAATGCTCCTTATAATTCTTTCTGTTGAATGGTTTTCTAGTGTGTCAAACTATGTATCCCCCAAAACCATTTTCTCCTTCTTCCATTGTAACTGAATTTTTACTAGCTAGAGACTATCCAGTTTGGAGTTTCTACAGCCAGTATATAACTATATCATACCTTTTCCTTGACATTCACATGTGTATTGAGTTCAGCCATCTTGCTTCTAGTGGAATAAGCCCTATAAAGAAGGAAAAAAAGATTAAAGTTTTAAAATTGATTTCTCAATGTACTTTCATGCTCTCTCCCAACATAGTAAACAATTTCATTCAGCCATAATCATAAATACCATTTTAGAATGTAAAAATACTTTCAAGCTAAGCATTTGTTTTAGATGGTTCTAAAGGCATGTTATGATAACTCTAGAAGACAATGTAAAATCTTTTATTCATACTGTATTGACATGAAAAATGGCAAAGACAGATGGGTGTGCACCCAAACTTTGTTTCTTACTAAGTAAAAGAAAGGTGGTCAAAAACAGAGGAGGAAAAGCGTTCCTATTTTAACAGAGCATTGTCATCCCAATCCTTGCCGTCCCAAAGCTTTTATTCGCCTCTAGTTAATATAACTTTTAATGAGTCTTTCCTGAATATACATAACTATACCAAAGCTCTCGAGGAAGAAACAGAAGAAATTATTCCAGATTTAAACGTAAGAAACACTGTACATAACAGTTTTTAAACCGTTTTTTTCACTTATCAACATATGAACATCCTTCCAGATCAATGCATATATATTCCTTTACCATAATTTTGATGACTATAAATTCATGATCTCTATCAAATGGAGTCTTAAAATTGCCCATAATCTTTCTGTCTCCCTAAATTCTTTAGGTTTTCTATCACTCGTGTCCAATCTTCTTTGTGAAGTGACCCACTCAGGGAAGATCTGTATTCTTAATAAGAAGTGGTGGTGTTTTCTTTCTTCTCATCTGGTCTAAATCTTTCACCATTATTATGGAAGATAGAACTTAAGTCTTTAATAGTTTCAATCTCTTTTTGAAATAGAGCATAAATGACTTAAATGGGCAAACAGATTGGTTCGGAAATTAGCAGCAGGATAGGCCAAGATATCGATATATTCCCTATTTGCATGTTTAACACTTTTTGTCAATCAAGAACCACTGAAACTCTGTCTTATATTCTCTTTGACTCATGCTACAGTGAGTGTATCTAGAGTTGATACATTTCAGGGATAACCTGCAGTAATTCTCTGATTTCTCCTCACCATTTTCTTCTAAACCTAGGTCTTAAATAAAACATAAATTCAGATCCATTATCTTTTGTTGATTAAGGATGAAAGCTTGGCAATATGTAATCTTAACTCTATTACCACTCAAATAGGAAATTCACATAGATACATTATTATATATTATCAGATATTATAAACAGTAAGATTTCATTTTCATAAGTTTCTAAATGATAATGCCACTTACACATGCGTTTGGGCACACTAGCAGGAGAGACTGAGAATTCGATCCCCAGTAAGACAGCTCATTCCCATATGCTCAGCAAAGAGTGTCCGTGCCATTGAATACAGCTATTTAATCCCATTTAAATAACTGTCCCAAATGGCAAATTTTATATCCTCTGACTTGGCATATGGGAGAAAGCTAATAATACTAGCTGGGAGGGGGGCACCTGGGTTGCACAGTCAGTTAAACAGCCCATTCTTGGGTCTCGGCTCAGGTTGTGATCTCAGGGTCATGAGATTGAGTCCCAAGTCTGGCTCCAAGCTCAGCGGGGAGTCTGCCTGAGATTCTCTCTCCTTCTCCTTCTGCCCACCCCCCCCCCCGCACTCTCTCTCTCAAATAAATAAATAAATCTAAAAAAAAAAAACAAACATACTAGCTGGCAAATAATACCTGAATTTCATTCTCATTTATTGCTAGTAACTCCTGAGAGTTACTAGTAAAAGAGAACAGGATTATTTTCTGATGGTTGATTTTCTTACTCAAATGGAAGTTTTGGCATGTAAACACACACTGTGTACACACATGGATTTTTCTGTGTGTGACAGTGTGTTGTGTGTGTGTGTGTGTTTGTGTGTGAGAGAGAGAGAGAGAGGAAACGAGGATGGGGGAGGGGGCGGATACGGGTTATACCTACGGAACTATGAAGGATCAAGGGTGACAGCTCGATTTAGTGCTATTTGTTAGGATAGTCTGTGAGCCACAACTCCTTTCATTAGACTAGATTAGCTAAATCTTTTGGACACATCTAATCTTGCTGTTATAGATGTGTGAAATCTGATAGAAGAAGCATTTTGTTTTTGTTTTGCTTTGATGTCTAGGATTTGGGTGTGAAGCATTTTCTAAGGCTGGAGTGTTATAATTCACAGAGGAATCAGGGAAGAATTCCACTGAGGACAGAAAATCTCTGAGATCTGAGGCAGTGGCAGCACTGAATGGTGAGCTATATTTGTAGATGAAAAATAGACACATATATATGTACCTTTCTTTTACTTCATATAGGTATTTATATATATTTCCTTGGCAATTCCCTTTCTCTTTGACCTCAAAGTCTAACTCAAGAAGACTCTTCTTTGGTAGTGGTGCCAGTGGATTATTACAACATTGTGTGCGTGTGTGTGTGTGTGTGTGTGTGTGTAAGGAGAAGCTGGCTCCGAGGGTGGAATGGGGCTATTACAAGTTTCTCAGATGGAAAGATAAGACAAAGACAATCGTAGGGGCTGTTCCTTGCCCCTCTTACTCCCTTAGTCCTTTCCCCCCTGTGTGCAGCGCTGCGTCTACAGGCTCCACCTTCCAGGTGAATTCCAATGTTTTCTCCACATCAAGGCTTTCTGCTGGCTGGCGTATAACAGAAAGATGGGGGAATCAGCTGTAGTTCCAGTTATGGAAACTAGAAGGATTTTAATCTAAACAGAACATAAATTTGGTTTGCCTTAAAGAATTAAGAGCTTAAATAGCTAGGTAGTCAAAGGTGTGCCAAAGGTCCTTGTTAAATGTCCACACCCTCAGTTTGACACCAGTCACTCTGGATTATTCCAAAGCATACCTCACAGTGCCATGACATCATATGCTCTTTACCCTTCCTAAGCTGACTTCCTCTCCTCTATGAAAATGAAATTGTGCTGTGCCTCTATTCTTTTGGGATTCTGTTTTCTGCTATGAACATCATGTGGACAGTCAGATCAATTTGATCTGAATCTTAATTGTTTAACTTATTTTTTTATTTTATTTATTTGTCAGAGAGAGCACATGTGGGAGGAGCAGCAGGAAGAGGGAGAAGCAGGCTCCCTGCTGTCCAAGGAGCCCGATGTGGAACTTGATCCTAGGACCCTGGGATCACGACCTGAGCTGAAGGCAGATGCTTAACCGACTGAGCCACCCAGGCGTCCCTTAATTGTTTAACTTAAGATTGTTAAAGAACTTTTCCCCCAGGACGCATATTGTCACCTCCTCCAAAATAATAAGCCCAGAGTTGGGCAACTTAGAGTTTCAGACTCCTTAGCTAATCTGAGAGGCCTCTAATGCCGTGAGTGGCAGGTGTTTGGGACCAACAGACCTCCTTATTTCCCTCGAATCACACTTGATCACCACGCGTGGTAGTTTATCAGTATGAGACAGGACTGAAGCCCATATCCTAACATACCTTGATCAAAAGAGCTTTAAATCCACAAGAAAAGCACAGGGATCTCTGACTTCCTGGCAAAGCATCTGGTTTCTAATTCCTACTATCACTTAAGAGTGTTCTCAGAACTGACCAGTTACTGAAGCCCAATTATTCAAATCCATAAATATGTGTTCCATGTCTATCAATCAATCAATATAAAATTAAAATAACCAGAAATTCTGATATCTATGTAATGTTTCAACATCTTAGGTATTGCTTGAAATTTTCCTTAAAATTGTACTTTAGCGGGGCGCCTGGGTGGCACAGCAGTTAAGCGTCTGCCTTAGGCTCAGGGTGTGATCCCGGCGTTATGGGATCGGGCCCCACATCAGGCTCCTCTGCTATGAGCCTGCTGCTTCCTCTCCCACTCCCCCTGCTTGTGTCCCCTCTCTCGCTGGCTGTCTCTATCTCTGTCAAATAAATAAATAAAATCTTTAAAAAAAAATTGTACTTTAGCTTTCAAAAATAACATTACAAACATACATAGATATCATCTAAGTTTTACATATATCCTGGAGAAAAATAAAGATCAAGAAAATTGTTGACTGAAATTTTATTTATGAAATAACAGATTAATCTCTTACTTCGTTCTCTCTCTATATATATTCCATAGTCAAAAATTTATTAGGAAAAGATATCAATCCCAAAGAAAAGAATTTCACAATTTATCACCAATATATCATCTATACACTTCCCTGGCGCAAAATTACTAATCCACAAATATGGCTACCGCTAGTCACTTCATATGCAAAGCTGTATCAAACAGAACTACTCATTATGCAAAGATCTTACTTAATATACATTAATGCCAGTCAGAATATCTATTGGTTTATAACAAAGATAAATATTCTTTATGAAAAGTAAAACTGAATAGCATAAATTCTGGCAAATATGTTTCAGCATTTCTAATTAACACAAGTCAGCGAAATTCAATATATATGCCAATCAACTACCAAACTCTGAGTTTAAAAAATATATGTGTTTCTAATTCTTACGCAATCATATACATCATAAAAAGTGAAAACAAGGTATTGAAATGCCAAATTGCTTTCTGACTCTGTTTTACTGTGTAGACAATAATGAAGTTTCACTTTTGTTTCTCTGAAACCTACCTCTGCTTTTAGATTCACTTTCTAGTTCTCAGGCACTACATCACTTTTCTTTTCTTTCTTTTTTTTTAAATTATGTTATGTTAGTCATGTTATGTTACGTTATGTTATGTTTTTGAGGTAGTGTTCCATGATTCATTGTTTGCGTATAACACCCAGTGCTCCTTGCAATACGTGCCCTCCTTAATACCCATCACCAGGCTAAACCACCCCCCCTTCCCTCTGAAACCCCCAGTGTGTTTTCCAGAGTCCGTAGTCTCTCATATTCATCTCCCCCTCTGATTCCCCCCCCTTCATTTTTCCCTTCCTTCTCCTAATGTCACTTTTCTTGAAATGGATTCAGGGAACCAGACGTAATACATAAGAAAAATTTTAAAATAATGATATTAGCAATTTTTTCAAGGTCATTTACGCAAAGTTCTCCCATGATTTATAAAAGCATAAAGATCATAATGCATAATTGGAGCTGTTAATAGAGTATTCCATAAATTATCATAATGTAGCTGAAGGAGATAGGTAAGTGGCGGACACCTAACAATAAAGTGCAGAGAGGGAAAATGAGCAAGTTGGTAGAAGATGGGGATCAACTTGACTTTCTGGTTGATCATCAGAATCAACTGGGGAGCTTTCAGAAATAGAGAGGTCTGGAACCCAATGCCAATTGAGGCCTGAGAAAAGCAACTCCCCAGGTCATTTTCATGCAAAGCCAGATTTGAATGTGGCTGGGCTGAACCGGAATGTGCCGGGACTGTAAAATAGATCCTAGATTTCAGAGACTTAACAAGGAAAAAGGAATGTAAACTGTCTCAATATTTTTCAGATCTGAAATGATAATATTTGACATATTGGGTTACATAAAATACAACTAAAATTAATTTCCCCCATTTCTTTTTACTTTTTTAAAGGTGACTACTAGAAAATTTTAAATGGCCTATGTGGCTTACACTGTGTTCTTATTGGTAAGTGCTGTCCTGGAGTAGCTGCTCTTAGTTTGATTCCCAGAAGGGCAGTATCACCGGCACCTAGGAACTTGTTGGAAATGACAATTTTCTGCCCCTCGCTAGACAGACTGAAGCCTCAGCTCTGGGCTAGAAGGAGTTCAGCAGTCAGCATTTTGCTGGCCCCCCACGGCATTCAGACGCACACAGCTGAGTGGTTCTCTTAAGCTTTGAGAACCACTACTCCCAAGTCCCCATCCCGGGAATATTAAGAAAGGGCCTCTTCCTTGATCTCAAACAATACACACAACACACAGATTCTCACAGAGGCCTAGATAGATAAATGGGGGCCCAATTTCCCACAGATTACATTCAAGAATAATCTTTCCACTAACATATTATTAGTAATAATTAACGCATTTACGGAGCACGTATAATGCCAGGCACTCTGTTAAATGTTCAACAAACATTTTTTTTCAGTTAACCCTCCCCCTATAAAGTAGAATTATGATTACCCCCATTTTATACATCTGAATGCTGAGGCACAGAAATTCAGTAATTAAGCCAGGGTCGCCCAGTAAGTAGCAGGCCCAGGATTCAAACCCGGCAGTCTGACTCTGGAGCCCACAGCCATTGTGCTTAAGGCACCTCAAAACCATCATAAACAAGTCATGGGGCTCACTGTGTATGAACTGCAGTAAGAATTGCAGGGAGAATGGAACCCACTGCAGGCACTGGCTTCTCCAGCAGCACAGGCAGGTGACGTAGGCCTTGTACCTATGCAGGGCATACACACTGCAGAGCAAAACCACTACACTCACACAGGAACGGACAGGAATATACTTGTTATAAAGAGATGGCTGTTTTCCTGCAGCTTCCTACCTCAGATGAGTGTAGAAAGCTGCATTTATCTGGCCCTGAGCCAACAAAGTGTTTCCTTGGCTCTTCAATGCTGCCCAGGGGCTCCATGACATTCCAGGGCCTGAGGTTTAACTGCTTCTTCTTTCTAAATTAAAGTAATTAAAGTGTCCATGTATCTGACTTTGGTACAGCCTAGACAGTGCTGTGATCACGTAGGTGGCTCCTGAGACATTTTCTCACCGCTGTCTCAGAGAGGAAGAATCAGGACTCATCTTGTGGGTAGGTAGTCAATTACTCAATGTGCTTGGCGGAAGCAGCAAAAAGCCTCAGTCAAAACAGAGTGTCCAACAGTCTCCCAGAGTGCCAGTTCCTAACCTGTATAAATTAAGTGACCTCTGCATTTTTACTCGGTTTATCTCTGGAAGAAGGTATAACACAAGAGATTAATTTATTTCCTTCTCTACTGCCATCAATTGGTCCTTAGCAGAGAGCACTGCTCTGAGAGAATGAGAAACAGGTCAGGTAAATTTTGAATAGATCTGTCTATGTGGGGCATCACATCCTAATGGATATCTGAAGAAACGCTCTAGATCGTCACTGTGTAGCATGAGGGCCTGAGGTCTCCAGCTACAGAACAAGATGCTGGAATTGCAGGGGAAGAAAAATAATTTTATCTATATCCTTCTGAGTTCTTACCTGACACCCCTTTGTAATAAAAGACAGATTAACAAGAGAAAAACAAACAGAAGTTTATTAACGTGTGTACCTCATGTATACACAGGAGACACCCAGGGAAAAGTGAGGAGGCTCCCTAGGTGGCTTAGAATTCAGAATTAAATACCATCCTAACAGGGAAAGGGGAGGAGGGGCGTAGGCCTCTCAGGGGAGAGCAAATGATTTTTGGGAGAGATGAGAGGTACACTAGTTCGTGACAAAGTGTGTCTGAGTGTGGTGTCGACTTCTAGGCTCCTCTCCTATGAGAGGAGTCAACAGTCCTGCCTGGTTGACAAAATTGCCCAAGGGGAGTTCAGATACAGCCTATCCCTGCATTTGCTGTTTTTCAAGTGCCTACAGCTCACAAAAATCAATAGGTCAAAGGGCATAGTTTCACAGCAAGTCCTGAACTCCTACAGTCATCTTTTGGGGCGGCATATTCTCTACCCTCCAGAGTATAACCTCCGTGGTCCTTTTCAGCTCTCAGGACTATAAGTGTGGAAGGGCCCTGGGAGGGATGGGAACATTCGACAGCAAAGGCAGCAGAAAGTTGAAAATTCACCTTAAAAAAATAAAAGGTGTAGGTGCTGTCTACACTATTTCCCTGTAAAGATCATCTTTAAACTGGTCAGGGACTAACTGTCCAGTCCCCCAAGCACAACCGGGGGTACGTGCATGCCAGCTGAGCAGGGAAACAGTGTTCCTTCTATAAAACTGGGACTTCATCTAAATTGAGCATTACGCAGGATTTCTGTTGCTCGCCTTTCCCATTGCCTAATCCTGCTCTTCTGTTTTGTGCCCTCTTCCCTTTCCTTCAGTCCTTTGCTGTTCCTTATCTGGTGTTGTAATTACTGAGGTCTCTTCTATTCCAAGTGCTTTAGCTCTTTCTTCTGTGGTTTAATTCCCACAGTTTAATAAAAGTTCTTGTGCAGTGCCTTGTTCCTCAGAGGAAAGCTGCTTTAATTATTAGGAATGAGGACACATAAACAATGAAACAGAGAATGGTGATTGAAATATGAATTTCATATAAAGATACTTACCTAGACCTTTTTGTTTAATTTGGAGGGGAAAAAAACCCCTCAAGGTTGCATTTTTATTCAAAGACACTTCAATGTACTAAACTCACTGTTAGAACAACTTCGCTGAAAAAGCATTTTAAGGGCAAATGTCAGAAAAAATTTCACATTTAAAAGCCCAGGCTCTGCCTCTTTTGAAAGGCAGGGTTAGCCTTTGGTTTAGAAATGTCGCTGCCTACGAAGTTCTTTGTGGGGAGAAGAAAGAAAATTGAATGTTTTATTTAAACAGGTCATTAACAGTCAATACTTATTTGAAAAGGCCTGCTTCCAGAGGCAGATAAAAGCTTCCAATCACTTACAATATCACTTGAGCGCATCTAGGGCAAGATGTGCTGATGCAAGTTGCAGACCTCTACGGGAGAACGTCTGCACTCAATGGCCGGCGTTGGCGTAGGAGGCCGAGTCCGCGGGACTGTCCTCCCTCGTGCGTGCTGCACGCAGAGCCGGCAGAGAGCTCAAAGCACATTCTATGGCAGGCCCAGCTTTGAATTTTCCATTTTAGTACTGGCAAATGCGTATGAATGAAGATTAACCATTTTGCATAGAGCGCCAAACCACCTCCTCACGGCAGCAGAATGCAAATGGAAGCAAAAGAGCAGAGGGCAACTAAAATCAATGCGGCACATCTCAGGCTCTCCAAGCACATGGGGTGGGCGTGTGGCAGGCTTTATTAGCATTCAGCTGTGGCATGATTTTTCTATTTAATGTGAAATTATTTCATTTCATAGGTCTCTGACGGCTTGAGAACATAAATAAATGCCTTTTTCTAAAAGTGACCCGATGCTGGCTCCCGGAAGGCTCTGCTTCTGATCGCCAGGCTTTCAAGCAAACATGTGTTTCCATAGAGATGTGGGTGACCTGGGCCCAGTGCAAGTACCCACTTGTACCAGCCGTTCAATTATGTTTCAAGATGCAATGATGTCAGCTCAAGTCTTTAAAACATGCCCATCCTCAGAGATGCCTTGGGAAAGGTGAAGTGACTGGAATTATGAGGTTCAGAAGAAATTCTACCCTCTCCAAGCATGCCATGATAGGCTCTCTTCCCGCAGATTACACCTGTTTGCCCGCCATCCCCCTACTGCCCCTTGAGCAAATCTCTGATCCTGGAGGGGTGTGGACAGAAAACTAAACACATTCTCCTTCACACACCTGAGCACCAATTGCCTTACACAGACTCCCCAAATGCTGAAAAAGAACCCGCTTTCCCTCTCTTCCCTTGCCCTCAGCTCTTCAGCTAGCGATGGGCAATTCCTACAGAGGGCAAGGCTTGTTCTTACTACGTGATAGACAGTCACTAAACACCTACAATGTGCCCGGCCCTATGGGGATGCCAGCAGTGGTTACAAAATAACACTTACTGAACTCTTACTGTGTATCCAGCACTGCACTAAGCACTTTCCGTGTATTAACTCATTTAATCCTTGTAATAATTCTCTGGAGTATGCGCTTTCCTCATTTTATAGAAAAAGAAATGGAAGCACAGAGAGTAGGCTACTTACTCAAGTCACACCGCTAGTAAGTGCCTGAGCTAAGCTCTCAACTTGGACCTCCTGAATCCTTCTATCACGGGATGGAGACAGACATGTACACAAAAACACAGACGAAGGCCAGACGAGGAGGTGGAGAAGGAAATCAGAGTGTGGACTCAGGAAATCAGAGTTGGAACGGAGCTGGCTCGAGGTTCTGGGCAGAGCAGCACCAGGGCTGCTTGCAAGTCTCATCGCAGAGACCAGGCATGGCAGAGGGCTCGAGGCGGGCTTGCAGTCAGTGGGGGCTGTATGCTTTTTAAAAACTTTTTATAGCAACTTTATAAAGAAAACACTGATATTCACCTCCAAAGAAAACATGCATTGTGGTTGTTCAACATAACTCTGGACTGGCAAAGAGAAATCCTAACTAAACTTGGCAAAGAAAAGCTACACGTTTGAAGCCAGCTCGGGGGAAGCTGGCTCATTTGTCGTGGAATAAACACCTGGTAAAGGAACCATCCTCTTTTCAGAGCCGAGTCTGGTTTCAAAAACCTCTGTTCCAAGAAGCTCAATATTCCTAATTCATGAAGTCTGAACTCTTTTGGTAAACATTTAATGATTTTCTCAAAGTAGCAGAGAAAGGTTTTTCCTACTTCCTTGAAATGGCACTGGCCGAGTAAAGACAGTTTAAGATGACTGCCTCACATGCACTGGCCTTGGGTGGGAAGGGAATACCAGGAAACTGAGGCAGCACCCCAATACCCAGCAAGAGAGAATGCACCAGCAACGAGCCCCTCTAACACACTGACACCCACCCACTCCACTCCCCACCCCCCTGCCACAATTACTGTTCCTCCTAAGGCTTTCCGACAAAATCAACCTCACCTTACTTTTTAAGGCTTCCTGGTATGTTCCAAATCAGGGCTCCCAGTGCAAGGCCCGAGCTTCTGGCTTTCTCAGCAGGCAGATAAGCCCTGTTTTCCAACTGGCCACCTTTATCGACATGCTTTTACCATGACCAATAAGTCATCTCAATAGTGACGCAGGTGGAATCAGAAACCGGGGTAGGTGGCAGGATCCTGGGTGTGGTCGAGTAACAGGCAGTAGGCTGGTGGCCTCAGCCACCTGAGGCTCAGAGGGACTCACCTCCTGAGAAATGGCTTGTTAACTGGCCAGTGCTTTTGCCTTCAGGCCCCTATGAGTGAATGCCCGGTTCTTCATTCTTCCTATCTTAGGGAAGGCAGCACAGCTATTAAGACCGAACCTGCAACCTTTACACTGACTGCCTCAGAGGCTAAGGGACAGTACAGGCTGGGCCTCTAGTCATCATTCCAAAGGTCAGTTTCTGGGTATGGTCATCCGCTAAAGGCTTCTAATCTTCCCGTGACACTAGTGCAGGCATATCAATCAATTAGCAAACATTCCTGGCACTGCACCCTGAGGCTTGCTCTCTCCCCTCCCCCTTCCAAAACCTGTTCCTGGTTGTAGATAGACCTAACTGGAAGCATCTGTTGGCTAATTCTGCACTAAATGAATTGTGTACTACCGTGTCCGTGGGTATATACATTTTACGAAGGGTCAGGCTCTCACCCAGAGGAATGAAATTCTCATGGTGAACATTCAGTCTTTACCAGTGAAAAACGAATGTGAGGCTTACGGGGGTGGGGATAACCACTGGTGGGGGTGGGGATAATGACTGGAGGGGGTGGGGGGATGGTGGGCAGAATGGAGAAGGCTTTCTTACCTGTCATGCCTGTTCTACCTGGAGGAAAGTTAGTCCTGTATATAACTCTGTTTGCTGGTTTGATTTTTTAAAAAACTAGTATGTGAAACTAGTATGTGAATTCCACATGTTTTTAGAAAGGTGCTATTTCTCCTTAGGGTCAGGCCTGTCTTGGTTCCCGCCATCAGAGTCCATGTCAGTCACCACCCACAGGCAAAGTCACCCAAGGAGCCCCCCAGCCAGCCCTGTGGTAGAGTGGTAGAGGCGTGTGCATGAATTTAAAAGGTGCTTCTATCAGGGGCGCCTGGGTGGCGCAGTCGTTAAGCGTCTGCCTTCGGCTCAGGGCGTGATCCCGGCGTTCTGGGATTAAGCCCCAAATCAGGCTCCTCTGCTGGGAGCCTGCTTCTTCCTCTCCCACTCCCCCTGCTTGTGTTCCCTCTCTCGCTGGCTGTCTCTCTCTCTCTCAAATAAATAAATAAATAAAATCTTTAAAAAATAAAAAAATAAAATAAAAAGGTGCTTCTATCAACATCCACAGCATCTTGGGCCTGCCTATTTTCTGCTATTCGGATTCTTATAGTCTTTTTTTTTTTTAAAGATTTTATTTATTTATTTGACAGAGAGAGAGAGACAGCCAGCGAGAGAGGGAACACAAGCAGGGGGAGTGGGAGAGGAAGAAGCAGGCTCTCAACGGAGCAGGGAGCCCTATACGGGGCTCGATCCCAGGACCCTGGGATCACGCTCTGAGCCGAAGGCAGACGCTTAACGACTGAGCCACCCAGGTACCCCATATTCTTATATTCTTGACACAGAAAATAAATAATTATCATTTACCAAGTTGGAATCCCAATTCTGCCTCTTACTAGTTTTGGGATTTGGGCAGACTACCCCACCTCTCTATGGCTCTATTTCCTCATCAGTAAAGTGAGGATGATAATAATAATAATGAGCTCATTGGATGGTAATGAGGATGACATGAGTTCATGTTCCTAAAAGTGATTAAAACAGTGCTTGGCACACAGTAGGAGTTATAAAATAAATATAAATAGAGAAATCAACTCACTAGATTCCTCTATAGCCTGTGTGGTTGCTTTCCATAATCCTCATTTTACAGGTGAAAACTGAGCCTAGCATCCAGCTGGTCATGCAGCTAGCCAGTGATGGGGCTGGCCCTCGAGACGCAACCTTCTGACCACAAACTGTCCTTATAGGGCTACGTGCTCCCCTCCCCTGGACAGTGCCATCTTATGGGAGGACTAGGGCAAATCCAGGGAGGCATGGATGGCAGGCTAAGGCCCGAATGCAGCATTGCCAAGAGGGATATAAACTCACGGAGCTCTGACTATGCCCACAGGGTCATTTGTTTTTCATATGCTTTTTCACGAAGAACTCTTCCCCGCAGAATGGCCTGGAAACCCAGGCCAGGTCATAGTCTCCAGCCGTGTGGCTAACCAGACGTGATCGGCGCAAGTGACCAAATTCATAGCTAAGGTACTTGTCTTCAGAGGACAATAAGCAGTTACAATACAGAGAGAGCAAAGTTCAAATGAAGTCGTAGAGCTAATTAGAGAACAACTTAAAAATTACTAAATCTCCTTTCATACATTCTGATTTCAGGTAACTGTATTAAGATGGATAAAAGAGAGAGAATGACTATGATTTTAATGCCCTTGAGTTTATTCTAATGCAATCACAGATAATAAAAACTCACTCTGACCATTTTATATGCTAAAAATTCTACAGGTCATACTTACCATCTTAGTAAACTTTCTTTCAATTTCTAATTGTAATAAAAAATAGAAATTTGTCACCTGAAATATGCTATGATGGGAAAATTAATAAAGACTTTTAAAAAGCACTTCAAATATACAAGATATTAATAAATTTAATGAATTAGAAAAATAATTCCTTTCCTTTCGTCTGTCTCTGATAAATTCCACTTCTCCTTTCTCTTTTCCAAAGTACCTAGCAGAATGTCTTGGACAATTAAATGTTCAGTAAAAATGTGGAAAAAGAGGAATAAATGTCCTCTCGTTTTATTTTCCCTTTCTTGGTTGCAATGAGCCTTTAATAATTCATTCCCTGGTGTTCAACATCTAGGACTGGGTTATCACTTTAAATGCCACCATTAATTTTTTTTTTAAAAGATTTTATTTATTTATTTGACAGAGACAGCCAGCGAGAGAGGGAACACAAGCAGGGGGAGTGGGAGAGGAAGAAGCAGGCTCCCAGTGGAGGAGCCTGATGTGGGGCTCGATCCCAGAACGCCGGGAGCATGCCCTGAGCCAAAGGCAGATGCTCAACGACTGTGCCACTCAGGCACCCCTAAACGCCACCATTAAAACCAATATTGTCAAATGCTGTTCCAGCCGCGTCACTTTACACACCCTCCATCCACTCCCTATCATCCTCCCCCCGTAACTCTAACACTGCAGTATTTTGGTCATTCTCACGGTCAAGGTCTAATCATGAGCACTGAAGCCCTCCACATCTTCCCATACAGAACCCCAGGTGTCCCATCTCTTTAACCAGGTAACTTCCCCAATGTCTTCTACTTATTTTATTTTTTCCTCATGCAAAGCCTTGTGTTCAGGGTAACCAGGTCACTAGACTAACCCTCTAGTTCGTTCCTCTCCATCAAAACCTATCTGCCCAAAAGAGAAGGGCTAAAATTGTACGCTTTCTATGGAATATGAGAAAACAAAAATTAAATGCTAAACACACTTAGTCACTAACCCTACCACTTATATACCCCTATTAACTCTACCCACAGATACGGATGTTTATTGCTGGGTACACCCATACGTATGCTGTGGGCTCTTTGTGAGCCCTTTCATGGCCTGCCTGCTTACTCCTTTAGTTTACAGCTTGAAAGGCCGGGGAGCACACACCTCACCCTCTCTCCTTTGCGTTGAACTCCAGCCTGCCCTGTGGCTCAACTCACACTGGGGGTAGTTCAGAAAGTACTGAATGCTTACGGTGGTCTATAGGACTCAGCAATATGTAGTTTAATCTCTTCCAAATCATTTTTCTAAAGATTGAATCAAAACTGGTTTTTGTACAGTAGTTCATATATTGTACAGGCCTCTCAAATAAATATAATACCGTATATTATTTCCCTTTGGAAGACTTTCTGTTAGTCATCCAATCTACCTTAAAGCGATTTTCAGGTGTAAATGTATTAGGTTTTGATCACTTGTTTGATGAAAAAGATCCATCTCTCATGGCCTCGATTCCACTTACACCCATTCTTGGCAGATGGATAGAGACAAGCAATCAGGGTGGTTTGATTTTTTTACTAATGCTAAAAATGTCATTATCCAGCCAGAGAACATGTCCTTTGAGGGTGCTCCCCATGGGCTGGACACTGCATGTAGAGGGTCATCTGCAACTGTGTGTCCCTGTGGGAAATGATACTCAATGCCTCTTCTCAAGGGGTGGATATTGTGGGGCATTGGTTGGGGGTGTGTCAGAACCAAGAGAAATAAGAATGCCAGTAATGGAATCTTAAATCATTCTGAAATGTCTACAATCACGTTTATAGAAGGCGCTTCTAGAAGGGCAAGAAGGTTTTAGTTTAGGAGGGTTTATTAGACAGGGCTTCTGAGGGGAGGGGCTCTTTTATGTTACTTTAAGGAAGTGCTGGCAATGATTGGAATGGCATTTCAGGTTAAGAGGAAAAGAAAAACTGAAACCTCTCTGGCAGAACCTGTAAGTCAAATGTGAGGCCGGGAAGAAAGCCTGCCTCCAGAGTGCACAGAAGTCAATTGATAATATTTATTGGGGGTCCACTATGTATCTTGGATAGATGCAAAGTGTTCAGCTTATTATAATGCAGTATAATTTTAAGATTGCCTCTGAACAGAGATAAGATTAGCAGGCAGTGAGCAATTAGATGACATCAGAAAGCAGTTTGTGAAAGGTGTTACATGGTAAGGTTTCAATTATATACTTGTCCTGTTCGTAATGCAGCAAAGAGATAACGTCCTTGTTTTGCCTTCCTTTCAGCAAATGGGAGAGATCCTTCTCATCCCCACCCCACCCCAGTTCTCTGACCCATTCCCCTGTCATTTTTGGTTATGGGTTCTGAAACTAAACCCAATTTTCTCTATTATTTTTGATATGCTGAATTGAAAATGTGACCTTTTTTTTTTTTAACCATTTCAACTTGATGCAACTTGATTCTTTGTCCTTTTAGTTTTGTAAAAATACACACTTTAATCTGACTAATATTAAATATATGCTCCAAAATAAAATAAAATAAAAGCTATGCAGCTGAGTTTCATTTCACTCCAGGAAAGCAACTCATAAATTACCTTAAAGATTTCATTTGGTTCTATTTTTACCTGGTTTTGCACCCAACAGTTAATATTATGTAACTTACCAAACTCAGTCTTGAAAAAGAGATAACCAGACACTGAAAAAACACTGTTTGTTTTACTAAGTGGTTCTTTTAAAAATATGAGTAAGTATTAAAGAGGGAAAATGTCTTTGAAAATTAATCTACTTAAAAAAAATCTATTTCTGAATGGCTGCCAGCCAGACTTCAGTTGGTTTCATTTTTCATTTCAAGCGTTCTAACAATATATGACTAGACAGAATGAGACCACTCTAGATAACCTCATGGAAAACACAGGGGAAGGACTGAGGAAAGAATACAAAGACTACCTAGCATTCACAGCTTTAGTTTACTTTTTAAAAAAATCCTGAAGCTATGCTGTATGATGGGAAAAAATAAATTGATCTGTGACAAAGCATTCTCCTTCTTTAAACCTCTGAATAATCCACCAGCCTCTTGCTTTACACAGACTTCTCATGTCTGATAACACTGCCATGCCTTTAGCAAGAGCTATCATATGCTAAGCTTGCTCATTCATTCATTCATTCATTCAGTGAATGAATGAACACTTAGTGAGCACCTCCTTTTGCCAGGCACTGTCCTAGGTGCTGGGGAAGATAACAGCAAACAAAACAGAAACTCCTCAAGCACCGTGTTGGGTTTTATCCCTTTATGTCTATTTTACCAAATTTTCACAATGCTCCTGCAAGGTAAGTATCAGTCTTCGTTTCATCGAGAAGGGAACTAGGCATAGAGAAGTTCAGACCAAGGTCCCAGAGCCAGTCAATAGCAAGGCAGGGACTCGAATCTCTGAAACTGATCCCCAAGCATGTGCTTATTCCGCTAGGTTGCCGCCATTGTTTTGGTTCAATGCACACAAAGGAAGCTGTTTAAAAACTACTTAATGCATTCACTCCAGTTGGGAAATCTTAGTATTCACAAGAATGGAAATCAGAAATGTAAAGCTGGCTTGGCAGAAAAGCCAAATGGGATAGAAAAATTATCAATGGGAAGAACAATGTTTTTTCACTGTTTTAAATTTTGTTCTCCACTTCCCAGTGAGGACGAATCACAGTGGGATACACTTCGCCAAACCATTTTTCGTCTTCCTGCTCACCCTTTCCTCTACCTGCTATCTCCTTGTATTCCCCTTCCCTTCTTCCTGTTACCTCTTATGTCTTTATTATTATTTTAAAAAATTTTTAAATTTCCAATTGAAGTGGAGTTGACATGGAATATTAACATCTGGTGTCTTTAAGTGGAAGATGCTGTCTTAGGAGTAATGTGTCTCCTGGCACAGGATTTGTTCAAGCATAGGCTGGATGACCACTTCGTGGGATGCTGGAGAGGGGACTTACTTATAATTCAGGAAAATGGAGGACCTCTGAGTCCCTTGAAACTCCAGGATTCCAAAAGGGGAGACAGGTAGTTTTGTAATCTTTCCTCAGTCTTTCCTCTAAGTTTCCCACGAAGTTTCTCATTCTGCCTTTGTCACATGTTGTCTAAAAGCTTGAAATGAACCAAGTTAGGTCTAGCTGAGACTTGCTAGGCATACTCCCAGAACTGAAATATTTCCTTTAGGTTTTTTGTGCCCAGGAATCTGTGATGGTCGTGGAAAGAGCCTGCTTGTGGGCAAGATACGAAATGCTTCCAAATATATAGCTTTGTTGGAAAATAATTTGTGACTTACCACTGAGGCAAAATCTAAAGAAAATTGTCACCAGCAAGGCACAAATACCTTCCGCGTAACTTAGATTTTTTGTTTGATTTGGGTTCATAACTCAATCTGACTCCCATGAAACGCATCTCCAGGTCTCAATTTACGTGCAAGCTGGGAGAGCTTCAACACTCCACGTCCATCCCTCACTACTTGTTTCACAGAGAGAGGTCTAGTAATTGCCCACTCTTCTGGAATCTGGAGTTAGAAGAGACTGAGGTCTCCTGTCTTCCTGACCTGCAAGTGAGCCTCCTTTCCAACACCGTCATTAAGTGGCCATCCAGTGTCTGCTCAGACAAATTCCATGACACAGGTTCTGTGCCTCTTAACATAGCTGCTTCTGCATGAGACCAGTTGTGAGTAAATTCTTAGGTAAAACTGAGTCAACCGCCTTCCTGTAATTTCCCATGCACTGTTCCTAGCTGTGCCTTCAAATAGTCCATAAATCTGACCACTCTTCCCCACGTGTCACATTTGTCCTACGTGTGCTTTCTTTATTCTAGGACAGAATCATTCACAGAATCACAGGATGTTAGATTTGGTAAGGACTTCACAAATCTCTAAGTTATTTTATAGACAAACATTTTGTATTGTCAGAACTTTAGAACCTTATTTTTGAGAGTGCATTCATTCCTCATGTGACATAGTATTGTGTGTTTTCACCCTGGTATATATGATATCTATACCATATATTATGTTATGTTATGTTATGTTATGTTATGTTATGTTATATCATATCATATTATGTACCAACATATTAAATACCGATATGTTGGTATATATTCATTCCATGATTTTATTCTTATTAATGCAACCTAATATTGCATTTTATTGACAATCACATCACACTGTACATTGGTCATAATGAGCCTATATTAATGATACCCCCAAGACTTCTTCATTCAATCCATTAGTAAGTCCCATTTCCCCAATCTTTACTTTTACAGTTGATATTTTTGGAAGCTTAAGTGTATGAGGCTATATTTACTTCAAATTAATTTTGTCTTGTTAATATGGCCAATTTTTCCAGTCTACTGAAATTCTTTTGGAAACCAAATCTATAAATTTCCACTTCAGCTCTACATTTCCCTTTGGTCATTCACAAGCTTGAAGGATATTATTTATGTAACTTATGCCACTAAGTAAACAGTCTGGGCTTGAATCTCAGCTCTGACAGCCACGAAATGTGTGACCTTGAGGAAGTTACTTAAACTCTCTGTGTTGCAGCTTACTCATTTATAAAGTGGAAATAAAAGTATCAACTGCATAGGATTGTGGTAAGGATTAAATAAACTAATATATGCAGAGTAACAGAACAGTGTTTGACACATAAGAATCCAACAGATATCTGTTATTTCTATTATTTTCATCAAACTCATCATTGTTAAAGTCATTGCTAAAGGAAAATCTAGAATAAAACAGAAGTCAATGTCTGTAGATCACTTTCTGTGATCACAAGGACCTATTCTTTAGCACTTTTTGGGTTTGGTTATGCAAACCTACTTGAAAATCCACTTAACTACGGTTATTCCATTCATATTTCTCTATTAAATCCACAATGAAATCTTGAGATATTGTGAAAACTGGCTGCATGATATTCCTATACACCATAACTACCACATTTTCTTCATCTTGTATTCCAATTACTCTATTGAACAGGAATACCACTTAGTCCCCCTTGATTTTTTAGTGGTGCCTAATGATTATCACTTTCATTTCTGAGTGTTCTCAAAAATTTCAGAATAAATTCTAAAATTCTGCTGAGATTCTACGTTTTCTCTTTTTGCCAATCCCCAGGCATCTGGGGCTTTATCGATTTGCTAACATTCCTTCAAGATGGCTGATTGGAGTGGGAGAGTCACAGGTGTGAGTGTTCTCAGGCCTGTGGATACAATCTGGGCCAGGAGACCCCAATCCATGAGGAAGGGCTAAGGATCCGGTATTATGCTGCCATGGGCCTCAATTTTCTCCTATCCTCATTTTGTTCTGCCCTTATCAGGTGGGAAATCATGATCCTTGATTAAAAGCCAAGAATAAGAAGAGATGAACGGTCCTTTGTTTTTCTCATCAGAGGTCCTGTCCTTTTCTTGTTCTTTTTCCTACAAAAGTAAAATAAAATTCTACAGTAAAAAGTACAACTAAAAATAATACTCCACTCTTGACAGAAATTGCAACTATGTTATTATCAAAAACGAGAACACCACACTTGACATCATAAGCATTCCAATTTTCTACGTCTGATTTATTCTGTGACTTTCATTTTCTGTAGGATTGTTCCTTGCCAGCTTTTTAAGTCCCTTTTGTTGTTTTTAGAATTTTTTTACATACTTCAGTTCACTCTGGACTCTAGGCTTCCTGACACCGTTCTAGTGGGATTATCTCTCTCTTTGGTATTTGTTCTTGGTTATTTGCCTGTCCTTGCATTCTTCTTTAAATGGTCTTTTATTTTGAGTTAATCTGAGTGTGCCCTTTGCAGCCATAGCCATCTCTTTTCCTGTTTTAGAACTTTCAAACCTCTAGTTCTAGTTGTTTAAAAAATTGTGGACTATTGGACTTGACAAAAGTGTGTAAGTTGTATATGTGTGTATGTGCATTATCTTCGATAATTTGGAAAAATATTCATGATTATATTATCAGAATTTTTTTTTTTGCTTAATTCATTGTATATACAATGAGAGTGTGTGTATGTGTGTGTGTGTGTGTGTGTGTGTGTGATTTCTTGGGTATCAGCTACGTGCCAAGTCCTGTCCCATTTACTAGGATACAAAGATAAACATGATAGATACAGTGCTGCCCTCTTGAAGCTTAAAGTTTCACAACAAATAGATAAGTGAATGGAAAGGCAATCGTGATCCGGCATGATACTGAATTTGAGAAGGAAGGTTTGAGAGGCTTTGAGAGGCCACAGAAAGAGCCCTAATCTCAGTTTTAAGAGTTGGGTTTCTCATCTCTTTAGAGTCTCAGCCTATAGATCATATCTATTTCTTCTCTGAGATTTGAAATTTCCCTCCTAATATCTGTGATACATATCTGGCTATATCCATCACCTGCTCCTTGGTTATCACAAAAGCTAATATGACACGGTCACCATCTTCCAAGAGTTTGGCATGTAATAGACACGCAAATATATTCTATTTCACCAACCAATCTCAAATGCAAAAACTGTCCCCCAAATAAACCACCACAATTTATTTTCCATATAAAATAAAGATATATTCTTATTTTCTTGAAAAGTATAGATTTTCATCAAGGTTTCTATACCAAGTATTTGAGTCATCAAATCATTTCAATTGACTGTGATTTCAGCTCAGAGTAACTTGTCAGTAAAGAAACAACAAATCCATTTGTCTTTGGTGTTTTCCTGGTGTGCTGCTAACAAACTCTCTGTCCACACGAGGTCATGGCCACCTGACCTGGAAGCGGGCTTTGCTGAGTCAGGAGGTCAGAGATCACCATGGATTGCTAAATAAGCAACAATGCTTAAAAATAATGGAGATAGAGGGGGAAAGATCCTTATGCTAATTAGCCTATCAGCTAGGCCCAAACACAGTTTGTCCAAAGATAAAAGGAATTCTGCGTTGGGCAAGAAAACTTTCAATTAAAAGCAGAAAATAAAAATCATGTATAGTGAATTTACTTGGAGTTCTGATGTTTTATCCCATTAAGTGTATCATTTTAATAATATTGATTAAGGCTTTGCAATAAGGTTAAGAGGTAATTTTTGAAAAATGTTAAATCTATTTTCAAGTTTGAATTAGTCACAATTACCAAGAACTATAGAGTTAATTTGAGGAAAAATTATACCTATGGAAACTCTTAGTAAATTACTACTCTCGATTATTACATAGAACATAAGAATGAAATATCTAAACATGTTTAATTTGCTAGCAAGAAGTATTTGAGATATACTAATATTCTGATTGCTGTGATAATTAGCGCTAGAAACATAGAAGGAAGCCACCTGCAAAGTGTATAAACACAAATACAACCTGTAGCTGGACATGGATTCCTTCACCGGGGAGTTAACCCAGCAGACATCATGTGCGAGTTACCTCAATGGTTTACATCTGACATTAACACTTTTACTGCTGGGATGTTAGTGGTTCTTTTTTTTTTCTTTTATTTAAATCAAATATTTCACACAGTTATATATGGTATTATATCTATTACCAACTCAAGTCCATGAATAATCAGCAAAAATGGAAGATTTTGTTTCTTATTTGAGACTACAGTTCTCATCTAATACTTTTTTTTTTAAGTTACCTTCACTTGAAATTCTTAGTACAGCAAAAAGTTTCATTAACTCCCTCTAGGTAAAAACAGATAGACATAAGAACAAAAAAGTAGACATAAACAGACTTTATTATTTTCTTGGGCTTAAGAGGCTCTTTTCAGATGTGCCAATCAGTGTAAAATGAAGAGAGTATCCTGCAGAAAATAAACTCTTGGGTCAAGAACAAAAATATCAACATAAGAACAGGCATGAATCTGTTGACCATTAATGTACACAAGTGAATGGAATGAAATAATCAACCTATCCTCAAGAAATTAAGTCCATGGCAATGAGCCCAACTTATTATTTGCAAGACACGATTGCTGATTTATGGTTTCTGGGTGGCTAACGAGTTGCTTTGGAATCCCAGTATGTTCAAGTTTGAAAAGAATTCTTAACATCTTAGTGAAATTTTTCTTTTTATAAATTTGGAAACTGAGACCCTAAGTGTATAAGGAACTTGTCAAAAGTCACACAACTGGAAAGTAGCAGGGCCAGGCCTTGAATATAGGTCTTCTAGTCCTTATTCACTCAAGAACATTTTATTGAGAACTTCCAATATACATAGACTTGTGCCAAGTACTAGAAAAACAGTGAGTGGAATACAAACCCTGGCCTCAGAGAACTTTGATTCTGGTGAGGGTTACCAGACACGTAAACAGGACACAAATCAACACACACTATTACAGAGGAAGTACAAGGTTTTATTAGAGCACTTTGACTTGGGGGAAAGGGGCAAATAAGCAAGATTAGGAGGGTCAAGGAAAGCTTCAAGATGGATGTTAGATCTAAGTTGGACCCTGATTATCCAGATGAATGGAGTGCAGTGAAGAGGGAATGAGAGGGGAGAACGTGATCTTAGTAGAGGGACTTGAATGCACCAAAGCCCAGACGCAAAAGACATTCGGGCCTAGCAGGGTGTTCAGGATCCCTAGAACCAAATGAAGAGATGAATCTAGAGAGAAAGAAGTCTGTGAATCAGGTATGGAGCCTCAACTTTATCCTGAGGTTAGCAAGTGGTCCCGGAAGGGTCACAAGCGAGGGAGTGAAAGAGCCGGATGCACATTGTAGAGAGAATGCTAGGGCGATGCAGGGATCAGCCTGTGAGCAAGAGAAGTCTATGGACAGGGGAGAGTCCTGGTCCTTAGAAAGAAAGAAATGCCCTAATGATAAAGGTTGATCCATCATCCTTATTAAAGCTTTGTTAGCCTGAGTGTATCACTGTGGAGTCCGAGCATCTCTGAGCTCACTGAGTCCAATACATGCACTTTGAAGACTACAAACCAGGCTTTGAAACAGGCCTCAATCAAAAGGTCTTGCACGGGCAACCCGCTAGCAGCAGCCCCAGACAGCAGCCACATCGCTGTCCCAGCCAAACCAGTACAGATGCCACCCTGCCTGAGCCCCTGGGTCCTTAGCTATAAAGGGAGTAATAATATCTGTTTACTTCATAATGATACTGGGAGGATACTCCCTCTTCCTCAGCAGGAAATGAGAGTAATAATATCTATTTCACAGCAATGCTATGAGTTAAAAGATAACATATGTAAACACACATAGTTTTAACACTTGGGTAGTAGGAATACAATGCTGTTAGTTTCTTTTCCTGTGATAATGCAAAAGCTGTTCTCTGTGAAAATAATTGACTCAACAAAGATAGAGAAAAACGTGTGCACTTCACTTCATTTACACTAGGCTCTACCCAACTGACTTAATGAAGCAAGTCAGTGAGTGTTATATCGTGAAGATTCTTATTTTCAGTGGGTTGTCTTGGTTGTTAAAGAAGCAAGAATGAAAACACACACACTTTCTTAAAGTTAAAAAAAGAAAACAATACACCCGAGTTCATCCTTCCCAGCCCAGCCAGGCTCTCACTTGGAATGCCTCTCTCTGAAATGGCAGCCCCACCTGGTGTTCCCCCTCCCTTACTGGGGCGCTTGGCAGCTGGCCCTTGTCTCCTTTCTGCAGCTGCTGGGAATTTGCTCTCCCACCTCTCCACAGACCCCACCAAGGTTTCAGGCATTTCTTCAAGACAGGGCACAAGAGGGGGAAGACACAGGAGGAGAATAGTTTTGGGGAGGACTTAAGAGTTGGCCATACATGGAAGTTAGTAAGAGGAATTTCCCACAATTAAAATACAAAATCGATATATCATGAATCTAAGGAGAAATCTACAAAATCCTTTTAAAGTGACAGGGCCAGTATAAAACTTGACTCTTGTCACTGATATAAAGAAAGAAGTCTATCAGCAACATAAACATGGGAAAAGTACACTCAGAGTGCAAACCTTGCCCGTCTGAACACTGGCAAGGCCAGCATGTCACTATGTGCCCTATGCTAAGTACTTCTTATGGATTATTTTATTTAATGTTGACCAAAACCTGTGACATGGATCATTCTATTCTTCTCATTAACAGAGAGGAAACTGGGGTATTAGTTTGCTATTGCTGCTGTAACAAATTAGTACAAAGTTAGTGGCTTCAAGGAATACAAATGTATTATCGTATAGTTCTGCAGGTCAGAAGTCCAACATGGATCTCACTGGATTAAAATCAAGGTGTCACCAGGGCCGCATTCCTCTCTAGAAGTCCCAGAGGAGGATCTGTTTCCTTGCCTTTTCCAGATTCTGTTGTTCGTCTCTACATTTTAGCTCCTGTCCCCCTCCATCTTCAAAGCCAGTATTATACCTTCTCTCTGGCCATTCTTCCACTGTCACATCTGCCTCTCACCCCAACTCTGACTTCAGCCGTAATATCTGACTCTTTCCTTCTTCAAGAATGAACTTTCACCTCCTTGGGGGCCATGTAGCCCCTGTTGAGAATGCACCATCTATTCAATTGGGAATATTAATACTGAGGTAGACCCTGTTGTTTATCTTCCACCCAAAGGTCCTTGGCCTTCCTTCCTCTGCTGTTTTGGCAGCCACGTGGTTTGGATGGAACTGATTCCAGGCTTAAGCGCTGAGCACAGAGAAATTTGGGCAGGGAAGGTACATACTGAGAACTCAACACATGAGAGTTTTCATTATTATTATATTATTATTTCTACAACAGACAATAGAAATGCTAAATTTGAATGTCAAATAAATGATCAGCTGAGAAACACATTTTAAATGCAATTTTTAACATCCCCCATATACTTAAATTAATCCAATACTTAGGTAGAGCTATATATTTATTTTCTGTTCCTGGTTAAAATAATGGATGTCCCTGATCTAATTCTGCCTTGGTTTTTATTACTTTTCTCAATAACAAAAGCCAGGAACAAAATCAGATTTTGCTTCTAGCAGTTTAAATAGATAAAAATCAGTGTGACTGTCAAAATCCAGGTTGGTCTTGTCAGGCTGAGATGAAAACCAGGGTTACATTTGAAAAAGATGAATGTGGACACTAACAGGAAAAAGCGCCTGGCTAATCGAGTAAACAAATAGGACTTGCAAGTCCCAGATGGAATATGTATAGCATTGTAATCAGCAAAATGTCTTTTTATGGTTATTTTCCTAGAACATTCTTAAAGTAATGCAGATCTTACAAGGGGGTGGGAGCAGCAGTACAATTTCTTTTAACTTAAAATTTTCACTTACTAGCATTTAAAAAGTTTTATTTTTTTTCAAAGCAGGCCTAAAAGATATGTTCCTGCCCCTTTCATGGAAGTGTAGCAAAATACCTCAGACTAATAGGACGATCAGGATCAAGGGGCGACAGAGCAGTGTGCCTTCTGTGGCCTGAAATGAGAGTAACCAGGCCAAGTTGTGATCTTGGTTTTATATTGAACCTATTTAGTTTGGAAACTTCACTTAGATAATCTATTTTAACTAGGTGATACAGTAGCCAAAGAATATTCTTGGAGTTAATTAAGCTTCCACGTCGATTCTAGCAGCAGGAGAGGCGTACCTTACTACTGAAGGCCAGGACTGAGCTCTGCTAGCTTCTAACACCAATCTTCTCTAGTAGTCTGGGTTCCTACTGCACAGCGAGATTTTCTCCTTCTTCATATCCTTAGGTATTTTCTACACTACTTAAAAGTCCCCTGGCTGAACTCGTGGTCAAAACATGCTTCTCATGGGGCGCCTGGGTGGCACAGCGGTTAAGCGTCTGCCTTCAGCTCAGGGCGTGATCCCGGCCTTATGGGATCGAGCCCCACATCAGGCTCCTCCGCTATGAGCCTGCTTCTTCCTCTCCCACTCCCCCTGCTTGTGTTCCCTCTCTCACTGGCTGTCTCTATCTGTCAAATAAATAAATAAAATCTTTAAAAAAAACAAAACAAAACACATGCTTCTCAGGCTGGCTCTACAGAGCCAGAGGCAGGGCTGTTATCCCCATCATCCCCCTTCTCCTTCTTTCTTTAGTAACAGAACCCTGAAGTCCTACCTGGGCACGTGACCACCCAGCCTAATCCAGCCTCCCTTGCAGCTCAGTCTGCTCATGTGACTCCATGCTGGCCAGTGGGATGTGACTGGAAGGGATGCGCACAACTTCTGGGCTGTCCCCTTAAAACAAGGGGTGTGGTCTCCTCTTCCTCTTGCCCCCTCTTGCCAGCTAAAGTGTGACAATATCTTGAAACGGAAGCCATAAAGACAGGATGGCAGAGCAACAAGGTAAGAAGATGAGTGCCCCTCGCTGCGGGGCCTGTCCGTCAGCCTGTGTGCTCGTGTACACTTTCATGGGGGGAAACGGACCTTTACATTCTGAAGCCACTGTTGTTTTGCTTTTATCACAGAAGCCAAATAGGCATCCTAACTAATATTTGCTCAAAAATTTCCCTCACTGCCCTTCCTGAAATCTCCAGCATTCACATTTTTGGATTAAGAAGACTTCTGTATCCTAAAGAACTATGAATAAATGTCCTAATACCCCAAAGAAATCAAAATGGACAGGTAAAAAGCTGATTTTAAATAAGCGCTGTATTTTTTTATTAAAGATTTTATTTACTTGACAGACAGAGAGACAGCCAGCAAGAAAGGGAACACAAGCAGGGGGAGTGGGAGAGGAAGAAGCAGGCTCCCAGTGGAAGAGCCCAACGTGGGGCTCATTCCCAAAACTCCGGGTTCACGCCCTGAGCTGAAGGCAGACGCTTAACGACTGAGCCACCCAGGCGCGCCCCTAAGCATTGTATTTTAAGCTGACTAGTTTGGATAAACACATGGAACCCCATAGAAACCATCATATAATTCTTTTATTTAGTTTCCATAACTAAAACAGGGTGTGGAAAATTGAGGAAGATACAGAGAGGCACCACACCGAAGATTGAAAATAAACAGAAAGAGGTATATGATGGCACTGGATTGGCTTATTCAGTAGGAAACCTAGCGGTCAATTTAATACTGCGATATCACACAAGGGATGGTGATGAACTCTCTCTTCCACTCCGGAAAGGAAACCATTTTAAACCGAAGCAAGAACGCCTTGACAGTTTGGAAAAAAGTGTTCTCTGAGCCTATGTTTAATCATTTGAATTCGTTATTGAGGGAGGTCGTGAAATCTTTCTCTGTAGGTATTTAAAAACTGGATAGATTTTAATCTTCCAGAATGTCATGTTAGAGTTTTGCCCCATGAGGTCAGGCAGGAGGAGTGAGGATGGACGAGAATGGATCTCAACAAAGTCCCTCACTCCAGGACTGGAGGTGCTCCCAATGCACCTCTCTCTTTTTCCCTTCCTCTTTCTAGAATGACACTAAATTACCTTTTGCTTACAAGCAATGAGAAACAAAAAGCTTCTGTTTCTCTTTGCTTTGTTTTCCAGAACCACATGGCTTCACCTACGTCTTTCAGTCCATGATGTGCCCAAAAATGCAAATTTAATGTGAGGGAACCCTGTGAGTGCGTGTGTGCACGCACATGCGTGTATGTGAATGTGTGTGCGTGTGTGTGCACATGGTGGGGAATAGAGAGGTAGAGCTAGGAAAGGAGTTGCACAATATACCCAGATGAGAATGCCGACCATGCCATTCTTTTCAAAGACACACACACACACACACACACACACACACACACACACACACGGATGCATTCTGTTCTAATGCAGTGTTGGGAAATCAGATAGTGAATTCTGGGGAAGGGCTATATAATGGCATCAGGTTCCAGGCCTCAGTCCAGATACATCTCAGGCCTTCAACACACAATTCAAAATCCTGTCAACAAGTTTTATGTGTTTTTCTTGTACTTTTGGTGAAAAGAGTGCTCTTTTTTAGGGAGATATATTCAAAACAACAGAAAATCGTACTTATTAAGAGGTGATAAAAGCTGAAACAAAAGTGGTGTACTTATCAGGAAGGACTTCCATATTAGAGAAACACCGTGACCTCTCTCTACTTGCTACCTACCTTCCCTCCTCCATAAAGAAATAGCTTCTCTCATAGGTGCATTTAAAAGAATAAACTGGGCATGCCCCACTCAATCCTCCCTTCTCTCCCCTCTGTTAGGTTCTTTCTGCCTGCCTACAGAGTAACTTCTCAGCAGCTCTTGGTCATGCAGTAAGCTTTGGGCACGGGCCCAGCCTCTGGCTGAGTAGAAGATGTCCCGCAATTTCCCACTTTGCCTATGACTGGGTCTGCTTACTGAAGGGGTAAAGTATTAGCAAACCATCCTGGCCCTGATATAAAGCCACATTTTCCAGTAAGCATCTACCAGAAATACAGCTGACATTTTGATCTCCTCTTACCTGACTTCTCGATCTCTCCACACTGCTTGGCACACTGTAGGGGATTAGCAAATAATTTTTGAATGAGAGAATAAATGGACCTGGGTAGGCCAATCTGCTGACCTCCTAAAATCCCAATGAAAGTTCTGAATTTGAGGGTCTATTTTTTTAAAAAGATTTTATTTATTTACTTTAGAGAGAGAGAGCAGGGGGAGGGGCAGAGGGAGAGAGAGGAATCCTTAAGCAGACTCCCCGCTGAGCACAGAGCCCCATGCAGTGCTTGACCCCAGGACCCTGAGCTGAAATCAAGAATCAGACACTTAACTGACTGAGCCTCTCAGGAGCACCATGAGGCTCTCTATGTTTTTTGGACATTCACTCCATTAGGAAAAACGCTCACACATGGATGCCCAATATGTGTATACTGTTTATCTGTAAATGGTTACCATGTGCCTTTGTACTAACACATTATATACTTTACACTAAAATAGAAATTGGAAATGACATGAAAAAATGTAAATATAAGTTCCAGTATATTCTTCCTGCACCCCAGGGGATTATTTTGAACACTCCATTCTATAGCCCACTAGTCTAGACTTTAAATACTGTACAAGGTTAGAAGAGAAGGATCTGGTGGTCTGGAGCAGTCCAAACAGACTCGGGCAGTACAGGAGGAACCCTGTTTCACACAGCTTTGCACTCCTCACCATGCACTGTAAGATGGCTTTCCATTTAGTGGCACACACTCAGGAAGTATGTGTCGAATTGAATTGGAAGGAGAAAGTGGATGAATGGGTGTTTATTGAGCTAGAAGGAAGAAGGGAAGGGTATTCCAAGTGAGACTTATCTTGGAATACTTTATTCCAAAAACAGACATCGCAGAAATGGGATAGAGGCTGGCTTTCATCAGATACTGACTTCAGAACCAACATAATGTGAAGCAGCAGGAAATGAAGCTGGTTATTGGAGAAAAGAGAGAAGAGAGAAGGTGGCAGGTCATTCTGGGCCATGAAATCTAGGCAGAGATATCTATCTGCATCTGATTCCCTATAGAACAAAATATGGAATCGCTAGACACTTGAAAGACATAAACATCATCATGTTTTATGTTTTATGAAGATCAGACTGGGGTTAGGATGCGTATCATTTGGAATAATATTTGTGTTTGGTTAGAACAGCTCTGAAGAGTCTAGAATGAGACCATGAGAGTCTGGCTAGAGTGATAAAGGATATAATGGAGAAGAAAGTATGAAACAAATAGTCAATTAGAAGGAATATGATCGAGCCTTGGTAACCAATAAGATACAAAGGAAGAAAGAAAAGAAACCAAATATGCCTAGAGATGATCCCACCATTTGAAAAATAAACGACCTTAAATGATTTCTGGAAATCTTCCTCTCTCCTGATTTACCATGGTTAAGTCATCCCAGGGTGAGTTGATGTTTCTTTGTTCCTATTTAAATGCTTGAGGCTCACCCTATAACCTCAAAACAAAATTCTGAAACATGGAACATGGACTAAATTTTCCTGAGTCTAAGGTATTACTTACTAAGTTTGCTGGAAGATACAATCAAGAAATGGCACTCTGCCTCGATGAAAAAGGAAACATCACGTTTGTGTGTATGCAGTTGACAACCTCCGGTTTCCTACACGCAAGTGAACAATCTAGTTAACCACAAAGACTAGTAATAAGTTCATGACCTTTTCAGCCATACTCTTCCTGTATGTAAACTCCACAGCATTGTAAGCTATGGAGTTTAATTCTGGGGTAATTCGGGCAGCTGGATAATAAAAAGGGAGAGAGGCTAGAATAGACAACAATGCTGGAAGAAAAAGAAACCACGCCTCTTCATCAAATAGCTGTAATTCTGTGGACAAGTTATATGATGTGCTTAGTCTGTGCAGTTCATTTTTTGAAACCTGTGTGACTTATTCTGAAAACGGACTTAAGATGGGAAGAAATGACCAAAAATTACATAAAGCTCGCTTTCCAAATAGAGTTCTGCAGAAAATACAGCTGCCATCTGGCCTTCTGGCTACTTCACTCCTTTCTTTTTCAGCAGATATTATTTAATCCAGACCACACAGTTTGTTCGTCTAGTTGGTTCATGAAAATTTCAGAACATGACTCTGTAGCACGACTGTTTGGCAAGTGACAGGACATTAGCTGCTTGACATCAGGGCAGTTTCCTTGTCTCTGGTTAAGTAAGTCTCTCCAAGGCTCTGTGTGCTTGGATGCCTTCAGCTATGACGTCAGACTGATTATCCTTGTCATCTCTCAAACATGACGTCTGCAATGCACTTTGAGACAAGTACTGCTCTCCAGGACATGCTGCTTCTCTAAAATTAACTACGAAGACTTTAAAACCCAATGCTAGTTCACAGTTAACGTTATGATGGTCTACTTGCATGTAAATGGATCTAGACCAAGTCACTGTACTTGTCATTTCGTGTGAAATGGGAATAAAGTTACCCTATCCTCATTATATAAAATACAACCTGTGCTTTAAAACTTAGCCAAGATGTATGAAAGTACGGAAAAAATAATTTGGCCTGTGTTGGCTTTTCAAATCCTGTTTAAAATAAGAAAAGAGGCATTTAATAAAAAAAAAAAAAAATCACATCAGTTACATAGTTGGCTTTTCTCCCTTTCCAAGTTTTTCAAAAGGCAAAAGCTGCTGGTCTCTATAAGTGCCTACCAGTCTTCAAAGAAAGTGAGAGAGTGAGCTGAGATGTACAGCCTATAAACTTCTGCCAGGTTCAGATAGGGAGAAGTCTTCCCATGACACTGGGGGTTTGGCTTCATTTCTTAGTGGTCTCATTTAGCCAGCAGTGTTAGAGACTGCAGCAGAGCCCAGGCGTATGGAATCTTACAGATACTGCCATTGGAATGACCATCAGGAATAGTTAAGTAGTAACCTAGCCTAGTGAGGCAGATTAGAGAGTAAATATATGTCCCCCAAAACCTGGCCATAAAATAAAAATGAATGGAACAAAAATTCAACATCTGTGAAGAACGCTGGGGGATGATGCTATATAGTTTGAGAAAATATTCAGGTAGAACCTCACACAATTTTAACCATAAACAAGATTCTAACAAATAATAATTCCATGATCCTTTAGGCTTTTTTAGATATTTACCACACTGTTCAGATTTTCATTTCCTATTAAATCCAATTGATAACAAGTTTGTCACTCATTTACATAATTCCATTTCCTTCACCATTTCTTATTCAGAGTATGACATCATGGAGTCAGAGAATGGAAACTGTTTCTATACTTTGGGAGGAAAAAAAGCAATGTTTGTGATAACCCAATTTTTTTCCCTCCTTCTAAGCTAAACACTTATAATTCTTAACACATGTTTTTTCTTGGAACCATTTTTACTTCTGGCTTTATGTAAAATGTGAGAATTTTCTATCTCAGAAAATGGCACTAGTTCATCTCTTATGATGTCCCCATTGTATGTTCATTGCCAGTGAGACAATCTGTTTAGAACTATCATTATTATTACTATAAATAGACCTGTAAAATGTGCTTTTCTGTGTGTTTCATCATTTTCAGTTTCAGAACTGTGTTATTTAAGCCCTGATCAGAAGGTTAACACATAAAATATCTAATGAACCTGGCTTTCTGGTATGGAATTCAAACATACTCCGCAGATACAAATAACACCCATTTGCCAAGAGTGTACTGACTTACTATATACAAGGAATTCAAAAAACATAGATGTAAATATACTATCAGTGTTGGGATTAGGCTGTTATTAAAATATATATTTCATGAATTTTATTAATTTTTAATTTTAATAGTTACATAGTGATTTCTTAGTCAAGTTGTAAAATCTTAACGTTCAGGTTGTTAAGTATGTTTTATAGGCACACACAATATGCTTAATCTCTAAAGCTCTTGAAATAAGACCCAGTTATCTAATTTTCACCATCTAGGCATAAGGATCTTATAAAATAGCAGAATATCGAGGTGAGAGATGGGTTGAGATTCTGTGAATTGTATTGTTTCTTAATCATCTGCAAATAGGTTTGCTTCACTATTTAAAAAGGCAGAGATATGGGCACGTGTGTGCCTATACAAAACATACATGCATAAAAATATTGACACACACAATGGAACATGGAATGGAAGGAGAACTAAATTCAGAATTTAAATTTGCAGTTTTTAATTCTGCTTCTAGCAGCTCAAATATGTCAAGTTCTCTGAGTCTGTTTCACCATTTGTAAAGCAGCTGAAGAACAAATGTGTGTGTGGAAACCTTTTGTAAACAGTGAGACAAAAAGCACTAAACATACATAAGGGTTGTATGTTTGTATGTGCGGTCACTATAGCCTGACCCAATTCACCAAACGAAGGTGGTTTTCCTCAACTCTCTCAAAGACATCTAGATATTAAAAAAAGAAAGAAAGAAAAAAAAAAGGATACCTGTAAGTCGAGATGAAATTAAAAGGAATCACACCACATTAAAGAAAATACTGGGGAGTCTACCTGGTCCTCCCCAGCAGTTATCCCTGGGGCCAGGGTCAATTGTTGCCTATTATATGCAGCTTCTGGTTCCACTGTTTTCTATAGAAACCACACTTTTTCCAGAAGAGCCAAGTTTTCCCACAGGCAGTTTCCATAGCAGTGCTCAAGTGGCCTGCCACTGAGGGGGACGGGAGGGAGGAGGGTTGAAGGGGCAAAGAGGAGAAATGAAAGGGTTCCTGAAAGGGGAGAGAAGGAGGAAGGGCAGCCTTTTATGTCGACTGGAAACTTGTTTGTCAAGTTCTTGTAAGTCAGGGATTGTACGTATATCCAGCCATACTTACTACAATTTTTTAAAAAGTCATTCAGAGTTGACATTTCCTAAATGTCATGTTTAGCTACAAAACACAACCCTGGCAAGACGTCAAAGGTACTGCCTTTGTTGCTAAAATCTGGTCTGTTCCGTCACAGCAAATAACTAACAAACTCAATTGAAAAGCATTTTCTCCTGTATCCCAGAAATCACTTTAAAATAAAATCACTTTAAAATCTACAGACAATTAAAGCTACTTGTATTTTCTACACACTACCCAATTGGGAAGAAAGGACATTAACAAGAATCCTTGGCAATAATTAGCCTCCCCCTTTGGTGAGGACTCCAGAGGCAGGAGAGTGAAGCACGGGAGCAAGATGGAAATGGCCAAACGTGGCTCTTTACTAGGGCTGCTTACACTGCGTGAGACCTGCGGCTCCACTTCTAGGGCCATGAGGCTACAGCTAAAGTAATCTCGTTGTGCAAAGATGAGGAACATCAACATTCTTTCCTACTAAGCACAAAGAGCCTTCATTAAAATTCGTGGTCTTGCCCAGTGCATCTTCTCTTCTTTGGGATAAAAGCGAAGGTCTGAGCTAATGATTCACATTGTTAAAATTATGGACACAGGCATAGAATTACTCATGGTTAGCTAAGCTTAGATTTGTTCCAACATGCCTTCCTGAAGCAACTCCTCTCAAAAACAAACTCACTAGGCAAATGTTTAACTTCATTAAGCCTGTACTGACATCAAGAGGGTAGATTTCCAATGGACTCGGCCATGCAAAATGTGGATCAGACATCTTTACCAAAGGCCTGCTTGGGTATTTATGGAATGTTTTCTTCTGACTAAAAAGAGGAGCAGAGTTCAGACAAGAAAATGTAAAAGCTGTAGTTTCGTACAATAGTGTGATGTATTTCTGGTTTAGACTATAGCACAGGACTTGTAAAAGTCACTGCTTCGATAAGAATTGATGATGTGTTTATTTCTCAAGAAATGTGTCTGAGTAGCAAACACCTTCAGAATTATTTTTGGGAGGCTAAACTAAGTCAGATGTGTGTGTGTTTGTGCAAGAGGGGACATGGCAAGGCAAAGGGAGTTCAGATTTAAACTCGGAACATTTGGGGTATGCAGCAACTGGGGGTCGGTGGTGGTGAAGGGTTAGAAGTGAGTGAGAAAATCAGGGGCCACATCCATGTGCTCTTGTTTTCCCCTTTGGGGGTAGTGCCTTCCTGTAAAAAAAAATGAAGTTTATTTTCATAACAGCAGTGAGGAATTGCTAGGCAGATGTGTGTGGGTTGGTTCTGGCCCTTGATTAGCACTCAGGAATGATACTGCCTTTACGTTTCACCAAATATATCCATTGAAACACATACAAGGGGCCTCCACTTGAGTTGCACAAGCAAGATCCCAAATTTCAACGCCATGATCATGCTGTTTGAGGAAAGTCTAAACGAGCCAGATTTCTATTCGCAGAACCATTCTCAGATGTGGTTAACAAATTACATGCACTTTTTCTTCCCCTCTTCTCTGCTCCTCTAGGTTGAAAAATCTGAAATCAAGGTATTTTGAAAATGTTTCTGCATCTTGTCAAGGAGGTACCTGATAGTCACCAGATGTAATTCTTATGGCAAAGCGGAGCATCTGACCACAGTCCCCTGCAGCAAACCAAGAATGCTCCCAAGCCTTCTAAAGACCGTCCCTGCCATGGACAGCACGTAGATGCTCCTGTCAGAGCAGCTCCGCTTTCTGACGGCTAAAATTGGAATGTGGCTTTGAGCACACGCGAGAAAGCTCACTGTGCGGCTATGTTTGTGTGTCAATGTGGGTGTTCCCCTTCCCCCGCTTTTTCCGTTTTTTTCTCCTAGAAGCTGGTTTTTGTGCTGTTAATCCTCTTGGAATGTAGCTCTTATCACCACCTAGAGGAATTCATTACCCTTTCGCCCTCCCCAGGCCCATTAGACGAAAGAACAAGAGAGCAATTGTCTGGGGAGCTGCCCCCTGAATTCAGGTGTGCTGGCTCGGAGTTACCGTGTACCCGATTTTTCCTATAATCAAAAAGGAAGGGGAGAAATTAATCATGCTTCCCCCTCCAAGGGAGTGGGAGGAAAAGAGGCTTCAGGAACAGAGGCTGAGGCCCCCTGCCATTAGATCCAGCTATTCTAAAGCCAAGGGTTTAAAAAAAAAAAGGCAGCAGGTTCACAAGAGCATTCCATAGCTGCGTCTGCACAAGGCCAGAGCAACTGATCAATAGAGTGGGGGAAAACTAGTTAAACCAGTTATTTGGGATGATGTTTAAGAGAGAGAAATGCTGCTTGTTTGCCTTTATTTTTTAGCTTCTGCTGATTATATAGTGGCTTCAAGACCAAAACGTTTTGTATTTTATAGACAGCTTGCAAAACTCATTTTATGTCTTTAAGTATATGCCCTTTTCTGTCGTCCTTAAATCGCCAGGTTTGCTCACACAAGAACGCAAACTCAGAATACAAATGCAGCATGCTTCTCTTTTGGTTATAAACCATGAGGCATTGTCTCATTGGCTAGGCACTAACAAAATCTAAGAGGTGGGACTCGGAAACACATAGTCTCTGGTTCTTTCTTCAAGCACATAAACATAAAACTTAAGTTGTACCCAAACTAGAAAGATAGCCAAATGGACTGAGAATAGAGATAGAACGACATTCTCAGATTCCATTAAAAGGTAATAGAAAGCAACCATTAACTGAACAATACTGAACTAGACGCACCCTCTTAAAGAACTACGTCGAGGGGCAGGGATTTATGACCAAGCTCTTCAGGTATTTCAGGTATTTCTAGAATCCAGTATTTCCTGAATGAAGTCCACAGGGCCATCTCACGCTAAAAGTCTACACTATTGTTAGCTATGTTTTTACAGGGCTGAACTGTAGTTGTATTGAAGCAAAAACTCAATTTATTATCTCTCACCGGAGGAATGGGGGAGGGGTAAATGCCAAAACTTTTATGTCTCACCTTTCAGTGTAAGGGTATGTAAATCAGTCGTCAATTCTGAATCCAATATTAGTGACTGGGTCCCTTTGGTAACAATTACACATGTCAGAACACCAGGAATAATGTAGTATTAACTAAAATACATCAAGTGTTGGAAAAAAGTTACTGACAGGCTAATATATTTATTTTTTTAATGGAAAATTTTAGTCCTTGGCAAAATAAAATATGTGCCATTCATTTAATTTTAATTTCTCAGGATTTTGAAAAGTGTTTTGTATTCAAATATTTTTACTGCAAACATGTCGCTGCAGTCACAAAAATCCACTACCATCCGTTAAGCTTACTCGATTAACACACATTCGTTCCCCTGCATCCCTGATATGTGCACACTTGTGGGAAAGCTTCCTCTTGCTGGTTAGTGCATCTAAAAACACAAACACTGAGAGAGATGTTTGTTACTTCCTCCCAGCAAGTGCTCAGCTACAGAAGAAATATACAAATCCGCCTCGCCCTCAGAGTTCTCATTGATTTCCATCCATTGATTTCATAGTGGCACATTTCATTTTCAAAACACTTTCATAAACATGATTGTGAACCACGCTGTGAGGTTAATTTTTGGTGATAACACAAAACCCGAGATTTGTTATTCGGAAGGTTCCTTGGTAGTGACTGAACATATGGTGTGTTCGTTGCTGGGGGTAACGCCTCACACATCAGTATTGAGAGATTTCCTTAACCCCTTCTCTGTAGGTGAAGGCCAAGATCCTCAACACTCAAAAAAAAAAAAAAATTAACTGCAGTCATCCTTGGTCATTCACTATTCACTGGGTTTTAGGTCCATATTAGAACCTTGTATTAAGAGAGATGAAATTTTGGACAATATACCAAAAAGGGGAGGCTACTAACGTTCCATGGGGGTGGGAGGAGGTGGTTAACAGATATGCTGATCTCTGCTTCCTTCCAAAACCTACTGGTATTGTGAAAAAGAAAAAAGGCAAAAGCCCAGGAGGACAACAAATGGGCAAGGAGAAACAGGGGCTGAGATGTGACACAACAGTTTGGGAAGATGGAAGGAAAATCGAAGAGAAGAACGGACTCTGCCGAGGTGACTGCCACCTACAGAACCACAGGCAAGAATGTAAAGTAGAAGCCAGCCAGCTGATCCCCCAAAGAACACCAAGAAGGTTCAGAAGGGTGACAGATCCACCCCACTCAGAGCAGCCAGGCAACCATCCTCCCCAGAGCTTGACACGGGTTTATTCTCCAGAAAAATGGACTCCAAGAGGCTGGAGGCTTCAGGTGTGATGGAGGACTGTCTGCGGCACCAGGCTGGGAACAGGGGGCTTAGGAGGAAGTCAGGGCACTCACAGTGAGACCTCCAGCCCTTCTCCAAATCAACAGCTTAGGAGGGTGGTTACTCTTAGACCTCTAGGCAAGAGATCTGGATTCAATTCATGGGAAATAGAGTGACCATAATAGCAAGACTTATAGATGTTGACATGTGGGCAGGGGGTAGGTGGCTTGTAACAAACTGAATTTGCAGAAGGGAATGAATTTCTGTCTTTCAGGGGCTGGATGAGATTGGCAATTAACAGGAGACCAGAAGGAGAGGTTTTGAGGATAACCAATAGAGTTTCATGGCTACAGTCATTATTTCCCCAGACCTGTGCATCAGGAACCTCGGCTTTAGGTCCTGCCAGTGTCCCAACCCTTTACGTGACCTCTGAGTCAATTTTCCTTTCTAGGCTTCAGTTTCCAGTCCTTGGTCCTGTTATTTTCAGAAGCTCACTCTTCCCAGGAGGTCTCAGATGACAGATAGACAGAATGTCAGGGGTCTTTAACATGGTGCCATCTGCAGCCTGAGGTCTCACTGACTTCTTGAAATCTTTGCTGCTCCCACAGCAGATGGCTGCCATTCTTGGATGTGATGCAATGACACCATCCTTCCAGAGAGGCTGTTTTCAACAAACTTGCATCCTAAGTAAGTACAGGACAGGGCACCTACAATCTGCCAATATTAACTCTCCCTTTTTCCGCATGACAATGTCAAAGCATCATCAAGTGGAGCCAACCCAAACTCAACTTCTTCACTCTCACACTTTTTTTTTTCTCTGAATGAAACTCAAGAAAAGAGAAAAGAGTGGAAAAACTCAACACCCCGCCCTCTTTTCAAGGGTCAACTCTGAAAACAGGACAATAGTTAACATTTACTAAACACTTAAAAAGGTCTGACGCACTGGCTTGAATCTTTACTTGCCCTTTCTCATTAGATTCTGATGTACCTCCATTTTACAAATGAGGAAATGGAGGCTCCAAGAGCTTGAGTGATTTCTGGTACATGTGGGGGGGCCAGGGTCAGACCTAGGTCTCCCTCTAACTGAACCCATACTCTTGTTCCTACTGTCTTCAACTCAGATAGCCAGTCTCCCAGCCATGGCAAGCAAGCATGTGCTTCTCTGTTGGCCAACCCCTAACTGCAGGAGGCAATCTTTGGCTGGGAATATTGGCCCCTTGAATAAAATCAGGGTGTGTAACTAAGGAAGGAAGAAAGAATGGGTATTGAGTGGGCAGTTCCCAGTCTCTAAAGCCTGTTTACGTTGGGTTTTGTGTGCTTACTACAGAAAACAGATATCTTACATAGGCTAAGGAAATACTACATATTTCAGAGTCTACAAGCCTTCTGCAGTCCACTCTCCAATGACATTTCCTGTGGCTTCAAAAGATTGACATGATCAGCCCTTCTGCTGAAAAGCTACGAGGCACTCTGAAAAATCAATACTGGCTTCTGCAAGAAGCAGCCTTGCCCAAAGCTAATCGAAAGCCATCTGAACATTTTCAGAACTGTGGCCATAATCATCTGTCTTGTTGCATACCATGTCCCAACATGCCACTGCAGTAAATCACTTGAAAATCACTTCTGCATGTTCACTCATACAAAACAGAAGCCCACAATATTTTTTGTCATTGCCCTGTAGCTCCTCCATCTAAACTCAGAGCAGTGGTATTATGGTTACATAATAGGCAGCTTGCTGACATTACTTTTTTAAAGTATCACTTTTTCGGGGTTTATCACAAGTCATTTTAAATTCCATTTAGCTCTAACTTGTTATACAACTTTATGTTCGGAAACAATGTCCTCTGCTGCATCAACAAGCTATACTGGAAAATACAGTTGTTTGGGGTTGAAAAACATTTTTTGGCGAACTCTGATTCTACCCTTTCAGAGGGCCGTATAGAGGGTGGTAATGAGAAAGGGAAGTTATATGTGGCTTACTGCAAGGCATTAATCTGGAAAATTAAATTCAGATATTTTGGTATCTAATCTGGATTAATGGTGTGGCCTTGAGACTTCAATTTCATTTGCCATAAATGAATCCAATGACCAATCATTGGGTACTGTATCTTTGCAAACCAAATGATTAGTTTACCTCATTACCAGAGACTATAATAACTCAATGATGGGACTAAACAAACTGGCATACTTGGTAGGGTGGATATCTGTGCTTTGATCATCCAGTATCTACCCACTCCCACAGCAGCTCTGTTTTGCTTTAGAAGACTCGGTGAAGCTACCTCCAGAATGGGTCTGGGGGTGAGATATATGGCCCAGGATGGATGGCACATCATTCTAAGTGTCTCAGTCATGGCTTTGACGCAACCTCAATGGGCAAGGAGAGCCAAGGAGAAGCAAATCTGGAGCTCTGTTTGAACTATTAGAAAACTAGACTTTCTTTTTGCTAGGTTTGAATGAAGACGATGATGGGACTAAAGCTGCTTTAGCCATCTTGTGAACATGTGGAGCCCGGAGAAGAGCCAACATAGAGGAATGCAGAAGAAGCAGAGTCAAGAAATGCACAGCCTGGGGCACCTGGGTGGCTGTTGGTTGAGTGTCTGCCTTTGGCTCAAGTCACAATTCCGGGGTCATGGGATCGAGCCCCACATCAGGCTCCCTGCTCAGCAGTGAGTCTGTTTCTCCCTCTTCCTCTGCTCTCTGCCTGCTTGTGCTTACTCTCTCTCTCTCAAATAAATAAATAAAATCTTTAAAAAAAAAAAAAGGAAGGAAGGAAGGATGGAAGGAAGGAAGGAAGGAAGGAAGGAAGGAAGGAAGGAAGGAAGGAAAGAAAGGTTGGAAGGATGGAAAGGAAGGAATGGAAGGAAAAGAAGGAAAGGAAGAAAGAAAGAAATGCACAGCCCAGGCAACTGTTGCTGAAGAGGTCTCCTGGAAATCCTGTCTAAAGACTTCTCTGTTGGCCAACCCCTAACTGCAGGAGGCAATCTTTGGCTGGGAATATTGGCCCCTTGAATAAAATCAGGGTGTGTAACTAAGGAAGGAAGAAAGAATGGGTATTGAGTGGGCAGTTCCCAGTCTCTAAAGCCTGTTTACGTTGGGTTTTGTGTGCTTACTACAGAAAACAGATATCTTACATAGGCTAAGGAAATACTACATATTTCAGAGTCTACAAATTAGACATCAAGCTAAAACACACAAGTAAAATCTTTGATTTGTAAATCTTTCATTAGGGTAACCTGATTTTTCTTTTACAGTAGATTTGTTTGAAATTGTTACTCAATTTTAAAATACACTATCTACAATTAAAAATGCAGGATTGGCAAGCATGCGCAGCCCCTAAATTTTTTATATTCAATGTAGATACTGAAAAAATGTTGCTAAAAATGTTAAATATCCTAATTTCGTCTTAAATCGTATGGATAAATTGTACTACATATTTATGAGCCCACTGTCTCAAGGCAGGAATTCTTCTGTTTCAAATTATGCCTTAAACTTCTATAGGTTAGGTTAGAAATGATAACAAATGTAGGAATGTTTGAATTGACATTTAGTTCTCAGGGGATAGCTTTTAAAACTGGAGAATAATGGAAGTAGCTGCTTTTAAGAATTTTTTTCACTAGTCACAAAGACATATCATACATTAGAGGATATAGAGAATGCCAGAATGAGATTCTCTCTGAAATTATGTCGTGTGGCATGAGAAAAGGAAGATAAACAAGAAAACAATGGTTTATTGCACCAGAAGAGATAAGAAGGAGGGGAGTCACAGGGCTGGATTGTTAACAGAAGCTCTGCCTTCAGTCTTGAGTTATGTAGGCAACAACACATGGCGTTTGTAGATCATTTTCATACAATCTCAGAGCTGAAGGGAAACTTGAAAACCCCCGAATTGAGCCCACTCACTGTAGAAAGAAAACCTCGGACCTAAAAAGACTGGGTCAGGTCTCCAGTGTTTTAGAACAAGTTCATGCCAGAGCTAGAGTCAAAACACAGGTTTTCTAACCCCTGGCACANCACTCTTTCCACTAACTTCCATTTCAGAAGATACAGCATGAGGAAGCCCGTCTGCCAGATGTGTACTGTAATCTACCTCTATGATGACTGTAAACTTGTTCTGAAATTATACTTTTAAAGGTAGGAGGAGATTATTGTAATACCATGACATCTGTCAAGAGTGATTAATGAGTAAAAATAGATGATATCGCCCATTCTTGAACTAAACTGCATCCAGGAGGTGTGGACAGATAGAGGCCGCCATGATACCAAAGGAAGAGGCTGAGAGGGTGTCAGGATTTAATGGGTGGTGAGAATTTTATTTGCTAATGGAAGTGAGTTCTTCGCCACTGTCCACTTCAACTGCTACCCACCGTTGCCAAAGTTCCCTTGGAGAACCAAGCAGTTCTAGGCTATGTAACCCTCACCATAAACTTTCCTCAAAAGTTCAAAACTAGGGTAATCAACAAGTGATGGAAAAACTAGATCTTTTAAAGGTCTCTCTTCAAAATAGCAGAAAATAGACACCAGGGACAAACTTGCAGAGTGGGTTAGTTTGTGTAGTACAAATAATAAGATGAATCCTTATTAATTTGCTTTCATCACTTGGCAGCTTGTAAATATGAGAGCTGCAGCCAGTCCTCAACTCAGCAGTTTCTCTGCGTCAACCTAGAAAGTGTAGACCTGGGGTCTTGAAGTAGGAAGAAACCCCGGAGTTGGTCTACTAGGTTGAGTTCCTTCATTTTGCAGAAATTAGGGAAAAAAGCTCCCAATCTCTGCTAAATCAGGTGCGTGAAAGAGCAATCACTGTTCCCAAATCATGGCACACATGCTCAGCTGAAATATGTTTACAAATATATTCAGCTGAAACACATCCCATGAGGTCTCTAGTTATCCAGAATCAGTCATTTTCATATGGTTTGGCTCACATACTTTCCTCTCTTCAATTAAAAATAAACTTTGTTGGTTCCTTTTTGTTGTAAAAGTAGTATATGTTTAGAGTAGGAAAATTAAAGACCCAGATAAACAAAAAAGAACATTTTAAATGCCCATGATCATACTACCCAGAGAACCACTTAAAAAACCCTTAAATATATTTCCGGGCCATTTTCTAAGAATACATCCATACATTAACAAAAATGTGACCACCCTGTACATACTTACTTTTTTAGAACATGATTTCATCACCTAACAATGTAGAATGAATATCTTCTCATTATCAACATTTATCTACAACACCATCGATGATATATAGTAGCTGAACAGTATTTCACTCTTTGACTAGAACATACTATTTGTAACTGATCTGTTTTGTACATGTAAGCAATTTCTTATTTACCCTACTGTAAACAATGATGTGATTAACATCTTTGTGGCTAAAACCCTTGCATATATCCTTAGCTATCTCCTCAGCATAAATTCCTGGAGATAAAAGTTCTGTGAAGAAACAGGGAAAAACATTTTAAAGGATTAAACGGGGCGCTCAGTCCGTGGAGTATGTGACTTGAGATCTTGGGACTGTGAGTTTGAGCCCCTGTGTGGCAAAGAACTTTCTTAAAATAAAAAATAAAAAAAAATTTTAAAAATAAAGGATTAAAAAAATACAAATTGCCAAACTACCCTCTACAAAGGAACTCACATGGTTTGATTTACTCGAGTTACTTGCATATCAAGTGTTTTGGTCAGTTTAAGCACTTCAGGTAAGAGAAACTATAGGCAGGCTTGGATTGGTCAAATGCGATAGACATGCGTCTGTCTATAATTCTGGTGAATGTTAACTATAGACACTTTAATCAATCAGATGATTGTATACTAGGAGCTCCCTATATATATACCTCTAGCCATAATTAACTTAGATATTTCATTTTGACTCTTTCTTTGGGATTTGATGCCTTTTTCCCCTTCCCTTGTTAAGTACTCTTTTTATACACTTCACACCATTCTTAAAGAGATTCCAGACAGTCCCTGGCAACATTCTTGTAGTCCTCTGATTACATGCATCAGCTAAAAAACCTATCATCCAAGTTATTCTCCCAGTTAGATGCCAGAGCCAGTTTGCAGTCTAACATTTTAATGAAATGATAGAAATGACATCGGAAGTTCAGGCAAAATCAACAAGTACCTGGAAGACTAATGAGAGGAAGTGGAATGTGTTGTCAGACCACACGTTTTCTTTTAAATCTTTTATTTGTTCCTTTTTATTCCACCTGATTCCAAAAAGGACTTAAAGCAGCTTTTCTTTTTAAACATGTTTTCTAAATTGGACATTTTCACATCACTGAGGCTGCCAACTTCTTTCCTAACATAAGGATATTCTTCTATCATAACTGCTTGCTATATTTGGAGACTGAATGACAAGGATATTGTTCTTATCCAGAAACGGGGAAAAAATAACTCATTATGATGGTGAATTCTGCCTGGAAGACCCTCTGAAACAAAGTGACCTGGGTGTGCAATACCAGTCCCATTAAAAAACACAGGAAGAACTCAGTATCAAGGATGCATAAAAGCTTCAAAGAATCACAAAAAAAGTCAGGCCCTTAGGCTATTCATTCCCCTCAAGGAACTGTAAGACTTCAGATCCCCCAACATTCTAATTTGTGAGAACTGTGAGACCTGAAAATGCAGGAGCCCGACAGCAGGGAAAACGAGCCCAGCGTTAGAAGGAGGAAGAAGCTTCTATCTTCTCTAGACCAGTGGCAAGGAAATACCCATGTCCTGTATGGCTTGTTGCTCCCAGTCTCCTCTTCCTTTTTCTTCCCTGGTCCTCCTCTCCCAGCACCACCTATCACATCTCCCTGGGGTCTAGCTCTGCTCTCCTGTCCCACATTTTGAAGCACCCCCTCTTTTTTTTTTTTTTTTTTTTTTTTGTGCCATGGCCTTTCTAAATCCTCTTCTTCACATTTGATTTCCACTTCTTTTCCACTGGCCTAAACCTTGTCCTACCTCCTCTTCCATTTCATGGCCCCACGCCAGTGGTAAGAGACAAGGTCCCAGACCCTGTATGATACACTGAAGGATACTTAATGACAAGTCACCAGTATGTAGTGAGCAGAGACTTGAAAGAAAATTGATTTTGCATGATTTAGAAAAGAAAAAAAAAAAAAAAAGGAAAGGGTGTTAAGGGCTACATTAATGAGGAAGAGTTAAAGAGAACAAGTGTCAGTGAAATTCCTTGGCATATTAAAAGTGTTATGCCGAGTTTGCTGAGGCGCTAAATATGCCTGAATGCCACCATTCTGGAAGAAAAAAAATCATTTTCATCGTGAAACCTGAGGTCTGCTGAGATTTCAAGAAAACCTCAAGAGGAACATGTTGTTTTTCATCTGAACCAGCAGTCTATCCAAGGAGCAAGGGCCAAATTCACCGGACTAACAGAAAATACCAACAGTTGGCCCAAACTTAAGTGTCATGGTGCGGCTCTTTACAGTATGTGGAGCGCTTCCAAATCATTATCTTATTTGATCCTCACCACAGTTTAGTAAGGTAGGTGTTAGTAGTCCCACTTCAGAGATGGGGAAAGTCAGGCTCCCAAAGGTTAGTGACACAGTCGAGTCACTCAGGGTGTTTGGTAAGTGACTGAGAACATGGACACTGAAGCAAGATCACTTCGGTTCAAGTCCAGGCCCTGCCCACCATTAATTATGAGACCTTGAGCAACCTACCTTCACCACGCCTCGGTGTCTACGTCATAAAACGTCGACACATGACAATATTACCCATCACAGGACTGTTTAGAGAACTAATCGAGTTAATACATTAGAATGGTTACAGAATTAGGAAGTCAGTCTGGTTTACACAGTAAGCACTTAAAAAATGTTCGGAAGAGTCAGTTCCCAGAGCTAAATGTTTTAAGGCCAAATGAGGTATCTTTATTTTTAACAATTACATTGCTTCTATGATTCATAATTTTATCAGTAGAGAATTAGCTATTTCTCACAAAAGGAAAATACATGCTAAAAGGAAACCCTGAATTGGATATAATAAGTCAAAAGGGAAGAAAAGGGCAAAAGTTCAAGTGTGGTTTCTTGAAAGAACCCCATTAATTTCTGTTTCCAGAAAAATACTGTACACGATTTAAGTATTTTCAGTCATTTTCGAGCACAATGAAAGGTCAAGTTAAATGGAAGTAATATTTGTGTAGCCCATGGTGACTGTCGGGGAGTCTGTTTCCCATGGCCTGGTCCTTGATGTGGACAATGAGACACTTCTCCAGGCGAGGGCCGAGGAGAAAGGGCTGTGCCGGCCCCCCCCCCCCACCAGCCCTCCTGCCTCCTGCTGCACCCACTCCACGTGAGCTTTCTGTGAAGGGAGGAGAACAAAGCTGCAGCTGGCAACTCTGGAGTGCTGTGGAAAAGAGCAATTTCCCTCAGAGAAGAGGGCAGTGGGAAATCAGCAGCAGAGTATCACCAGGACACATTTTCTCGTTTGTAGTTTCCTGTGGCCATGAGGAAAAAAAAAAAAAAAAAGAGGCCGAAGTGCAGAGAATGTGGTGTTGGGAGGGTAGGAAAGAACAGAGGGAACAACCAATACTCAAGGCTGTCAGATGCAAACCGCAGGCGGCTGGAATAACTATGAAAAAAGAACCAGCCAGCAGAACATCCCAAGGCAGCAAAGAGAGTCTCGTGCAAAAGAGCAAAGGGAGTGTCATGGCAGAGAAGTTCTGGAAGTGTAGGTATGTCAGAGGGCCATAAGAGAAGCCACAGAAGACTAGGAAATGAGTGACCGAGTGATGGCTCAGTCTTTTTGGAGTGCAGGTGAGGGACTAGGAGATGGCCACAGTGGAGCTCTGAGCCATCATCTACAGGCGGCACAGGTGAGGTCGCCTGAGCCTCCTTCCTAGAAACTGCACCTCCTTCTACAGTATCATGTGAAGCGTGTTTCCGGTGGCACAAGTGTGGACCGGAGGGCTCCAAAGTCAAGTATAGTATGATGGAACCCAGTTAAGGAACTCAGGGCATCTCTGACCTAAGAGTTACATGTGAAAAAAGGAAATCAAACTTGAAACAGGAACATATTCAGCATTAAAACACAAAGTTATGGACTGTTATTCAGCCCAGAAGTTCTTCATGTCACAAGCGTAAAAAGAACAATAACATACCACATCTGTATAGTATTTTAAACTTTAAAAGCATTTTAATAAAAGCGATCTTCTATCCCACATGGGTATTTTTCATGCCCCAACAAGACACATTCTTCACATTATCATGAGTCCCTAACAATTGACTTTATGCTACTGCAAACGTTTTTTTTTTTAATCTATAAATACTACTCATAGAATTTTATCTATAAATATCATACATAAAAGCCAAATGGTGGGTTTTAGGTACTGAATCTATTCTAAAACAACTACTACTTTTCCAGAGCGACTAATTAAATATAATTTACATTAACTGAACTAGGTGTGAACATTGCAATACTCCTCATAGACCATTAAGCGTATCTCATTAAGAAGTTTCTATATTTCCAAGCCCTCAGACATTCTAAGGGTGTACTATAGATGAGTAATTATTTTTAAAAGAATATATTAAAAGATATCCCTCAAGGGTCTTTAAAAACAGCTCTTAATAGCATAAACAGGAAGCATGTTATAAGGTTATGAAGAATGGTGGAATAAAAATGGTTGTGGCCTATTTCCATAAAGAAGCATGGAAAAAAGAAAACAAGCTAAAATTACTTCCAGCTTGCTGAGTTAAAATGAACTGCTATGTCATTAGGCAAGTGTCTTATTTACTCTTTGCCCTATATACAATAATAACATGTGTTGTTCAGAGTCAAGAGTTCACATTAGCACTTTTTAATTTAGGAAAAGGGGGAAATTGTAAACCCTAAGGAACAGTTTTCCGGCTGACATAGTTCAGCACGCCTGGAGGGTGATGTGTATTTTGTACCCAAATTTTTATTAAACATTGTGTCCTTGAGATACAAAAATAACACTTCTGACCCACAGTCAGCACAGCATTCACTCTGAGGGTCTTTCTTTCTTTCAGATTTGATGGTAAATTTGTGTGATCTATCCTCTTTTGGTCATCTGGTTTCCTATATGACTGACAGCATACATTTGGGAGACAGCTGCCTGGCTCTGTCTGGGAGAGAAGTTGCAGCTTGGAGAAAGGAAGTGAAGCAGAGAGCTAACCCTTGGCCTTGGCACCAGGCGCTCATCAACTGATGTGTTAAAGCAAAATTCTATAAAGTAGAAACTCATACCGCCAGTATGGTGAGAACTCTGCAAACCTACTTACATTAAGAAATGCTGTGATCAGCTGAACCTTTTCTTTGGATATGTTAACTTCTGGAGTAAATTAAGCCTTCTGAAAAGTTGTATCAATTCCTTCTATACCACTGAGTTTTTAAGTTAGTCTAGGCTTTGGTTTCTCCAATCCCTTAGTCCCCATCGCGGCATTCACCCTGTTGAGGTCTTTTATAGCCCACATCGCTAGTTGGTTTTGCTGTGCCTATTCATGTGGTTACTTATGTTTCCACTGTCTGGCTCCTCTACTAGAATATTAGCTCCATGTATTGGAAGATCCCAATCTATTAAAGTTGGGTACTGATTCCTTGATCAGAGTTTATCTGGCCCAGAGTATATCTGCCCAATATATAATTCATCAATATATAAATCACAGAAAAAACTGCCAGAACGTATTCCTTCTTTCAGTAAATACTAATTGAACATCCCTATGTACCAGGCAATGGGCACAAGCACTGGGAATACTGGTGAAGAGAACTTACATTCAGACAGTCAGTGGTCTATTATGGGGCTAGCTGAATATATCATGTACTGTCTTGCTAAATCTTTGAGCAGACCACAGAGAAAGAAGACGAAAAGAGAACATCAGTTCATTAATCAGAGCACAAGCTCACAGACGACAAAGCCGCATCTCTTCTACTTCTTTGATTTAATCTCTCTAACTCTTTGTCACTCTAGGTAAGCAACACATGTCCTCTTAATTGGCTGCCAGAGCCCTCCTCAAGCTCTCTTTTCAGAAAGCTTTGCCAAAGTCTTATGAACAATTTTGCTATTCCAGAAAATGTTAATGCTCAAGGTACCCCTTTAAAAGAAAAGGAAAATTCCTTTGAGATTTTTTTCCCCTCAGTAACGAGGAATGCAATTAGGCCTATACTTGGCACTTTGTCAGTTCCCAGAGCCAAGAGATCTCAGGGTTAGGAGAACAAAGCTACCAAGATGCTTTTGCTATTGACTATGGCCAGCCCACAGTTCAAGGGTTAAAGCCTGAGAATGTTTTACCCCTTGACTTGAATTTCTCATGTAAGTAACTTCCAAATACCAAAGCTTAGAGGAACCAGAAAGCAAAATCCTTTCCATTACTTTATTGAAAAATTATGTATGCTGTGACTTATCGCTAATGCTGGACTTTCAAAGCATTAGTCAGGACACCTGCAAACCTTCGGACAACAGCTGCCAATACCAGTTTAACATTTCATGGCTCAGCACTTAAAATATGACAAATAACAAATCATCCTTGTAACCAGTGTGAGGCACTTGGTTGGTAATGTATTGAGTTGGTAAAAATGAATGAACTATAGATTATGTTGTAACTCAGCACTTCAGCCGACGGAGGCTAAGTAAACGGTGATTGCCATTACTGTCTCTCCATCTTCAGTGGCGTGCTCTCGCTAAGAAAGCAACTTCTTTACAGAAGGAATATGTCCCTGTGAATTAACAATAAACACCATGGTGATTTCAGATATATATGTGCTTGAAAAACAAAGAATTTCGGAACTCCTTATAGCTTTATGGCGAATGATCCAGACCTGGCAGGGCAATATTTGAAAGTGATGTTCAACTTGTTTTGGAAGATAGTCATCACTTTTTCAGGCTTACAAATATTTTCATCATTTCCATTCTTGAAGTATTACAGATAATTGCCTAAGCCCCGGTAGAACAAATGCTCCTTATCAAATCCTTGTTTGGTGTGAGGAATGGCGGTACGCATCTGTTTAGGAATGGCTGTGATATATTCAAATACATGTTAAGAGGCTCCCAAGAGAAAAAAAGTTATGGCCCTTTAATAATGTGACTTCTCTGTAGTACGCAGACTCTGTGCACCTCTCTTCCCATCTTCCTGGTCTGGCATAAAATGTTAGGGCAAGTCAGGCTGTCAGTGAAGGGAATATCAGCATTAGGAACGTTAAAGTGTATTTAATACCTTCTCTCTAACGAGAGGTCAAGCAGTAGCTAAACGTAGACACAGAGTTGAACCCTGGAGAGGCAGCCTAAGCAAAAGGATGCCCCTTGGGACCCACACAGAAATTTCCACATCAATGAAAGTGATTTCAAGTTCAGTGTACACCTGAAAAAGAACATGAGAAGCCACCCAGGTCCCGTTAGGTGTGTTGACACTTACTGAAGAAATCACTCATTTAATTCCGTATTTATACTCGATTCTTTTTATGTAAATTCCTTAAAGAAAGTTGAGTCATTAGCAATTATTGAAACACTAATACCAGTTTGTAGGTAGAAGCTCACAGGGATCCCTGATTTTCTGGAACGGCCTAGGGTATGCAGGACTAGACCTCCCGGGAATGCTGTCTATACTAGGTGACCCTGGCCCCTCACCCAAGGCTGACTGGTAAAAAGCAGTCAGTCAACCTAAGTTGGACGAGATAGATTCTCCCTTCCAGGGGCCTCAAACTTGGAAGCATGAAATGCAGAGGGTACAAGTCACCAGTGTCACATTAATAGCAATATCTCGGAGAAGAGGGACACAAAACCTATGCTGTGATCGCCAGAGCTTCCAGGCTGCAACCCTTCATGTAGTTTCATGGTTCCACCCTTCCTTCAAGTCTGGGAGATGGCCCAGGATACTTTCAATAAAAATGATTAAAATAATTGGGTTTTTTTGTTGTTTGTTTAAGCTAGTCAATCTGTTTCTGTAGCTTCCAATCAAAGAAACTTGTAAGTTAAGGACATCAGCACTCTAATAAAAAGTTACATTTCGTTAAAGGAGAAATATAAGGGACATGATGATAATTCGTCGCATTTGTAGGAAAATCTACATTTTACAGATGCTTTCATATGTGATCCCCGTAAGGGTTGGAGAAGGGTTGCTGTTGTCACCCTCACAACGGAGAAAAGGCAGTGCAGCTCAGAGCGGGTACTACCTGTGTGCTGTGGCCTGGCTGCAGGCAAATGGCAGAACCAGGCTGAGAACCCAAGTCTACTGAGTGCTGGTAGCGCCCCTCCCGCTGCAAGCCATGACGCACGTGCCATCTAGTACTTGCTATTACTTTTGCTTTGGGAAAGCCTACCTGATGGTATTCAACTTTTATTTTTAGCATACAAAACCCTTAATTAAAAGGATATGTTTGTACAGAGACTACAAACAAAACAGAAAAACAGAACTATTCTGAGTGTGTGTGCGTGTGTGTATGTCATTTCATCTCTCCTTCTCCAACTCCAACACAGGCTTGAGAAAAGTTTTAATAAAGTAAAATATATAAGCTATTGCCTTAGTGTTGATATTTGCCAATAAAAAAACATTAGGGCTGAGAGGTGCCTCCTTTTGATATGGGTAGTAAGTTTACCATCTTCTACATATTTTAACTATTAGCAGCAGTACCCTTTGAGCTACATGGCAGTGGTGTTCAAGATGTTTTCAACATGTAACCCCAAATATGTGCAGTTGTTTATTTACAATTCATATACGTATATTATTATATTAACATGTTATATACTTTCAAGAACATGAACAAAATAGAAAAGGAAGGACAGATTTTACTAATCATGACTATCTCAAGGCAAATACACGCAGGACAAGGTTAAGGATTAATTAACAACAGTGGACATAAATCCATAGGTCTCCCAGAGAATTTAGAATTTTTGTGGTCAGCTTCTTGCAAGACCTGATTCAACGGTTGCGGTCATTACCTCAGAATGTGGCTGACAAAGAGTTCATGCTAAACTCTGCCATTTTCTTGTGGCTTGCAATATGAAAATTCTCTTCCACTTATGGAAATTCTTTACAGAATCTTTTAAAGATTCTGTTAGTTTGTGAGGGTTTGTTAAAACTAAAATATAAAATTTGCAAATCCAGTTAATGAGGCACCATGTATTTCACAAAATAACCTAAGTGGAGGAAGCAGTGGGGAAGCCCCTGTGAAGGGCCTGGCCTCCCCTCCCTCTCTCCAGGTGATAACTGACTCCCCGACATGTGGACCCAGGGATTATGCCAGTGCCAGTATAATCACCAGCAGGCATCACGATGTTCTATGAAAATAAAATGAATGTAAATGCAAGTTCTAATCAATTTCTTTTCCACCCAAATGAATCTTCTCAAGAGCTCCCCAGGGTGTATATCCCACTTTGGAGACCACTTTGCCATGCAACGAAGCTATAGTTTACTTCCAGAGCATCTTACAATCACAGGAATCTCCAAGCCCAAAAGTATGGAAGACAAGGACAAACCAACCCAGGCCACAAAGAAAGTTATTTTGCATTTTAAAAACTTTTTAAAATTATGAACCATAACTCAGCCAGAAAAGCACATAAAAGATTAATGTTTGATTCAATATGCTGCATATTGTCCATGTAACTACCCAACCAGTCAAAAACCAGGACCAGTGCCAGCATCCCCACAAGCCCTCCATGTCCCTTCTCTTCCCTAGCACACCCTCCCCCTAAGAGGTAGCCACTATCCTAATTCTTTCAGTAATAAATTCTTTGCTTCTCTTTATAGTTTGAGCCACTTATGTATGCCCCCCTTAGCAACAGTGTGGTTTTGTCTGTTTTCACACTTCATATAAATAGAATAAGATTGTTATATATTATTTCGTATCTTCTTCCTTTGAACATCTGTCTGTAAGATACATCTGTGTTAGTGTGTGTAGCTCTAGTTCATTCTTTTTCATTGATGTGTAGTATTCCATCTTACTATTACAGCACAATTTATTCAGCCATTCTGCTACTGAAAGATATTTTGTATGGTTCTTATTTGAGATGAATACAAACACTGCTATTAAGAACATTTCACACCTGTCTCTGGATGCACATGGATGTACGTTTCTCTAGAATACGTGCATCTGTGCACAAAGTGGAACTGCTGGGTCCTAGCATAGTTTAAAAAAAACTCTAATCATGGACCCTGATTTCAAACTATGCTACAAAGCTACAGTATTCAAAACAGTATGGTGTTGGTACAAAAACAGACAGACAGATCGATGGAAAAGAACTAAGAGCCCAGAAATAAACCTATACATATATGGACAATTCGTTCATGACAAAGGAGCCAAGAACATATAGTGGAGAAAGGAGAATCTCTTCAATAAATAGTTTTGGGGAAACTGGACAGCCACATTCAAAAGAGTGAAACAAGACTACTATGTTAAACCATACACAAAACTTAATTCAAAATGGATGAAAGACTTGAATGTAATACCTGAAACCATAAAATTCCTAAAAGAAAACAGGTGGTAATCTCCTTGACATCAGTATTAGCGACATCTTTGTGGACCTGACTCCAAAGGCAACGGAAACAAGCAAAAATAAGTGGGACTACATCAAAGTAAAAAGCTTCTACACAGCAAAAGAAACCATCGTCAAAATGAAAAGGCAACATACTGAATGGGAGAAGATATTTGTAAACCGTATATCCAATAAGAGGTTAATATTCAAAATACATAAAAAATTCAACAAAAACCCAAACAACTCAATTAAAAAATAGGCACAGGATCTGAATAGAGATTTGTCCAAAAAAGACATACACATAGCCAACAGGTGCATGAAAAGATGCTTGATATCATTAAGTATCAGGGAAATGTATTTCAAAACCACAATTCTAACACCTGTTAGAATGCTGATTACCAGAAAGACAAAAAATAACAAGTGTTGGAGAGGATGTAGAGAAAAGGAAACCCTCATATAATGCTGGTGGGAATGCAAATTTGTGCAGCCACTATGGAAAACAATATGGAGGTTCCTCAAAAAACACTGCAGTGAACATAAGGGTACATATAATCTTTCCAAATTAGTATTTTTATATTCTTTGGATAAATACCCAGAAATGGAATAGCTGGGTCATATGATAGTTCTATTTAATTTTTTTCCTCAAAAAAAGTTGTTCCTTATGTTCACTGCAGTGTTATTTACAATAGCCAAGATATGGAAACAACGTATGTGTCCGTGAATAGATGAATGGATAAAGATGTGGTCTATTTACATAATGGAATGCTACTCAGCCATAAAAAAGAATGCAATCTTGCCATTTGCAACACCATGGATGGACCTTGAGGACCTAAGCAAAATGAGTCAGATGGAGAAGGATAAATATCATATGACTTCACTCGTATGTGGAATCTAAGAAAAACAAACCAGAAGAATAAACAAAATAAACCGAAAACAAGCTCACGGATACAGAGAACAGACAAGTAGTTTCCAGAGGGGAAGGGAGTTGGGGGTGGGTGAAATGGATGATGGGGGTCAACTGTATCATGATGGATGGTACCTAGACTTGTGGTGGTCACTTTGCAGCGTATACAGATGTCAAATTACAAAACTGTATACCTGAAACTTACATTTATTTTTTTGAAACTTATACATTTTGAAAAAAAGAACACAAAACAGAGATCACTACAGATTATAAACAAAAACCAAAAAACAAAATACACCTAAGGGAAGGTAATTCTAGTGCATCTCTTGGCAATCAATTTTAATATTAACTAACTCTTCTGCAGCCATGATGAAAGCTCATTAAGTTACTAGATTTATCTTTCCCTGGATTTTCACTCCTGCACATTCATTAAATTTGAACTACGATATTAAATACATTTAACTCTGTTAAAAATAGTTTGAAATTTTCCAGTGAATTCATTGAAGCCAATTCTCTCAAGCCCTCTCCCCACATATATATTTTTTACATATTGTAATCACAATTTTCCTTTTAATGAGGGACAACATTGTATCTACAAAATATTCATTTGAACTTTAAAGAAATTTTGCACCAAAAGGGTTCAAGTTAACACTCATATTGATCAAGCACGAAAAGTCAGAAGTGTTAATTCTGTAGCCAAACTGAGGAATACAAATACAAATAAGAGATTAATTCCAACTTTAGAGTCTCCAATGTTTCATAACCATCATGAATGATCTCCAAATGGACTGAATAAATGGGACATACTTAGATGACAATATTGTGGCACCAGCAAAATTGGCCTGCTCATCAGTCTCCCACTATCTTACTGATAATAAACATGGTAATGAACACTTATTATAGTGCCAGGTACTTTCTGCATATTAGTTCATATATGCAATGCTATTTCATCCTCAAAACAATCCTTAAGGTAGGTACTATTATTCTTCCCAATTAGAAAAGGAAACGGGGGTACAGAGAGGAAAGTAACTTGACCAAGGTCCATGGCAGTAAGTAGTTGAGTTAGGTATCAAAACCCAGCTTCCTGGTGTCTCAGTCCCTACTCTTACCACACTGCCTGGCAACATATTGGTTTTGCTGTTGTCACTGTTGGCATTGTTATTATTCTGATAACGACAAGAACAGTTCTTTAAAACCAGAGCAAAACGTGTGAACCAATAAGGGGGGAAAAAATTCTATGTACATTTGTTTTGATTTATGAAAATTTTGTGAAAATGATTGTAACCAAGCAACTCTAACTCTGGGAGAACTAATTAAGAAATGAATTAAGGGATTCAATGCATACCCAAATTAGTCATCAGAGCTCAAAGATCTGGAGTTCTGGTCTGTATCCAGCTTTGGCACTCACATCCAAAATAAACATGACCAGAAAAGAACCACAAGCTCACAATTAAAATGGATTTATATGGCTTACGCGTCCACATGGGAGAGGCCTCTTCCTAATTGAATTCGGACACCTCTTCAGTTATTGTGGGTTTCATTTGCCATCTCCCTACTCTTTTGTAACTGCTGGCAATAGGATTATGCTGAGGGAGAAATCATTTCAACCAGTGATGTGTGCAGAGCGAGCATAAAAAGATAAAAGAAAAGCCTTTGAACTGTAATTAGAAAATTCCTTAAGTGTGTTCATGTGACATACGTTTGAGACTATGACCAACTGGCAAGACAAGTTATGGAATGGATGTCCAATGTCACCTTCCTGGGTAAGCAGCCAGTAAAAGTAGTGTTCAACATGCGATTAGAGTAATCTTTTGCAGGCTAAAACACTCCTGCTTTCTACCTCTAATATGATTAGTGACAGACAGCTGGAGGCATCTCATTCTCCTGACAAAAATATGATCAGAATTGTTTTCAATTGGTATATCTTTCCATCAAGCTGTTTGTTGCCCTCCAGCAGAATAATCAGAGTTTCTGATTATTTGGTACGTTCCAAGAAAACAGTAATTGATTGTGCCCTTGCTTGCCTGATAGAGAGAAGGCTGCCAGAATTCACATAGTAACTCTTCAGTTGTCTAACCCAAAGAAAACCTAAGCAGTGGGCGCGTGTGTGTGTGCGTGTGCGTGTCAGAGAGAGAGAGAGAGAGAGAGAGAAGGAATCCAGCCAGTAGTTTTCATAATAATTCTCTTTGAACAACTATAAACAAAGTGTTTTCAATGGTGATTCAGATTTCAGATATGAGGAAGTAAAATTATTCTATTTCACTCATGGAAAACTACCAATCCCCACCAATGTTAATGGCTCTTTTCAAAAAGTTACAGTCATCTTACTACTAAAGTTTCAGGATTATAGAAAAAATCAAGTTCAGATTTAACATTCATGGAAATATTCAAGTGCAGTGAGACCTCATTCATTTGGACTACTTCCGTTTAGAATTTACAATCATTTGACCAGTGTCCGGACCGGTGATGATCTTTTCACAATGAATGTATGACTTGCTAAGCAAATGAATTTAAACAAGCAAGACTACTGGGGGAAAAATTAACATATTTCAGGCAAAGTATGATGAATCAAAAATAACAACATGCTTTCCGTACAGCAAACACTTTTGATGAACCCATTCAAATACTAATGACTGATAACAATAATAATTACCATTTAATTGAATGTCAATCTTGCACAGTTCACATTACCTACATGAGCTAGAAATATCCCAAGAACTCTGCAAGATGGGTAGAATTATCCTTATCTCAGAGAGGAGGAAACTGAGGCTCAGAGAAGCAAGTGACATGCAAATACCGCATAATTACTAGGCAGCCGGAGCAGGATGCAAAGCCAGGTTGTCTGGCTCAAAAGCCTATGACCTTCCACTCCCACTCAACCCTGAGTGAGCACTGAAGACTGCAAGTCAGACTTCTAGAGTCACTGGAGCAAGTTCTTCAACAACAACAACAACAAAAATAGAATCACTGCAAGGATGGACAGCCAGGCAGCTGGCTCCAGAAATCATTCTTCTTTTCTGTAGAAAGAATGATTCCTTTCTATATCACTAGGGCATCTATAAAATACACATTTATATGTTGAAGTATTTTGCATGCATGAAACTACTCTGAAGAAACACACAGAAATGCTGATGGAGGTGGAGAAGGGGGGTGTAGGTGAGGCAGGAGTGCCTCAGGTCCGCTGCCCCTTCCCTGCACCCCATCACGAGTGACTTCAGCCTATACCCGTCCCTGGGAGTCAGCTGCAGGTGCAGGGACAGCTGGTCATGGGCAATGGAAGAGAGCATACAGAAGGAAACGAACATCTCTACTTACTCAAGAATCCACAGGGATATTCCTGAAAGCAGCCTGGATTCCGGAACGCTCTAGGAGAAAAGGAAATTTGGGAGGTCAGATCTCACATTTAGCAGCCATACCACCCTGTTCCATCACACCCCAAGCATGGGATCTGGAGTCAGGCAGATATGAAATTGGTCCTTCCTTACCTATGACTTAATATTTGTTAGGTAGGTTAACCTCTCTGTGCCTCAGTTTACTCAACTGTGAGATGGGCTATAATAACATTAGCCTCCTCATGGAGTTGTTGAGAAAACTGGATAATATACAATCCGTGCCATGAATTCAAAACACAATAGTGCTGTTTTAGTAAGTACAACAGCTAACATTTATTACTTCAAAAGTGCCTAGCATTGTTCTAGGGCTTCAGATAGGCTAATTCTTCAATACCTTGAGGTAGGCACTATTGCCACTGGCATTTTGCAGATGTAGAAAATGAGGCACTGAAAGGTCAAATCACGTTTCATAAAAGTATACCGGGTAAGCGGGGGACTGGGGACATGGGACCATCCGGCCTCCGAAGCGGGATGCTATGCAGTGATATCCTGCCTAATATATTATAAATAAATGTTAGCTACTGTTATTATTGCTCTAAAATATTCTCCTCCCCAAGAGATAGTCTATAATATTCACAAAACCCCAGGGAGCTTACCATTTAGCTAGTCACCACTTAGGCACACAGATAGGTGCCAGGGTCCTAAGTCACTCACTAAGTCAACAATCTCAAATATTCCCTGAAATGCTCTGTTATGCATTATGTGGGGCTGCAGGGGCTCTGGTCATTGCTCCTGCAGTCAGATCAACGTCCATGAAGCAAAGGGGGAATGACAACAAGGAGAACGCATAGAAGGAGCAGTAGAGGGTGTCAGGACTCTGGACACTGTGCCCGGCTCTGGCACCAGCCCTCTTGCTGGCCTTCTCCAAGTCAGCTTACCTCTCTGGGTTTCATCTTTAAATGAGTGGACTGACCTGAGATTCTAATTTACAATTTTATTCTGATTCTCTTTCAGTCTGAGTTCCTCTCAATAGTCCATTTTTGAGAGAATAGATTATAATTCTTCATTCATCCAACACACATTGACGGAACACAATGCCAGGCACTGTAAACAGTGCTCAGGATATCAACACAAGACTTGGCCCCACTTTGTAATTAGCTCTGTGAGCAGGATCAAGTCCTATCAAGGAAATCTTGGCAATTAGAAGAGCAGGGGAGGTTGCAGCCCTGAGGACAGCTGCACACGCCCATTCCGCCCTATCTGAACCCGGGGAGTGGCCCCAATGAATTCTACACCAATCCAAAACCGGGGTCCCACACTGGGGGAGGGGGTGCCATGCTAAAATGATGGGGCAGGTAAGAGTGTCTGTGAAAAGTAAGGCAGAAACTAGACAAACTGCTTGGGCTGAGGGTTAGGTTTGTTTTCTAAGAGTAATAGTGTTGTATGCAATTAACCAGAGAGGAGAACTCATCTGACACTTTACTTGACTTTCTTGACTTTATTAAGGTATACTAATGGCCACTTTGGTAGCAATCTTTTATGCATGTGTGTGTGAGTGCACACGTGACTGCTTCTTTGAGAAACATTTACTTTGACACAAGATGCTACTGACTTTATTTAAAGATTGGTTCATCATCCTTAAACATGTTTCTTTCACAGAAATTCCTCGGAGGGGAATAATTCTGTGAGTATAATACTTCCATTAAAAAGAAATTGATTTTAAAATATGCTTTTCAAACTTTTAACAAAAACAATTTTTTGATTTTACGAACTAAAAAAGGCAAACAATGTTGTGGAGACAATGTAATAAATAACATGAGTTGTCAAATAAGCTATTAAACATTTATAGATATAATTTTTAATACAGACTTTTAAACATGCCCCAGAATGTCCATCAATCTTTGATATGGGAGAAAGTAGCATTTTGGCAAAGTCTATCTCCTACCACAACAGAAGTCAGCACAAGATGTTTATGGTTCTTAAAGAGAGCAATGATGGCTTTCTTTGCAGGGTGGTTATATTTTCAGCACATAATTTTAGAGGGCAAAAAATGGGAGAAAATACAAAAAATGTATTATTTTGATAGGTATTCAGGTAAGTACCCTCTACATGGAAGTCTATAGAGAATTTGGTTCCTAAATTGGCCCTGAAAGAGGTTCCAAAAATGTTTTAAGCAACATTGTTGGAGTTCATGCATAAATGTCAAAGATGACAACGCTGAGGAACGAGACTCTCTTGGATATATAAATTAGAGCTTTCTTAACCTTGGAAAGAAAAAGTTAAAAATTTAGTAGTGATTACCCCTGTATGAAGAATTATGGGTGGTTTTTTTTCCCCTTTTTTCTTTATAATGTCTCTGCTTTCCAAACATCCTATAATTAGCATGTGTTACTTTAACAATTTTTTTAAAAAACATTTTTTCGATCTCATGATATATTATGGAAAGTCACCTAATATAAAAAGTGAAAAGGCTTTGGAATCAGACAAACTTGGGTTCAAATCCCTTTCTGGTTTGGTGCCCTCAGATAAGCTACTCAGTGGCTCCTGCTGCACATAAGATGGAAATAATAACACATGCTTTGAAGCCCCATTTTGTGTCCTAGAGGTGAGATACTGTAAGTGCTTAGCACAGAGCAGGAGCCCAGCTAAGGATAATCACTCTTCTCTCCACAGTACACAAGGAAGGAGGGACTCTCTGATGACAGTAAGTAAATTTGTTTGTGTTTATAAATTGATTTCAGACCATCTGTTTATGGAAACACTGGGAGTTTTTAAGAGGTAACTCTCAGAAATCTTCTAATGGTTAAAAATTCAGAGAAAGAAGTAGGAATGAGTTTATACCCTACTCTCCTTTCCCTCACAATTATTAGGACCCTCCAGTTTAAAACTCTTGGGTTCACTTGCTCCCGCTGCTATGCTGCCATGTTGAGAAACCCCCTGCTTGGGATGGGAGTTGGGGGAAGGGTTAAGACAGACCCACTGCAGCACAGAGAAACCACAGCTACCACAATCAAGATCTTTTCCATTTTCTCATTCCTTATGATTAAAGTGAGCAAAATAAATTATGGGATTGCTTAAATGAGGGGTGAGGGATACAACTTTTTTATGGTCTTTCTTCTTTCTTTCTTTCTTTCTTTCTTTCTTTCTTTCTTTCTTTCTTTCTTTCTTAATGCTAGCTACGTTGATACTTTCATCCTTTTCAGCTGAAGGTAGTTCAATCAGTTAGGTTTATGACAAAATATATGTACTCAACAAAATATGGCTGTTGGGGATATGCTGCCCTTGGATATATGTTGCTGTAACTTGACTACAGGAAGAAATATTGATTTAACTGGCTTTAACATCAAGTCAGGTATTTGTTGACACGTGGAAATGAAAAATATCAAAACCATGAAAAGCTTGATATATAGGTCAAGTCCCATTTCAGCCCCCTCCAAGGGACTGTCCAAAGTCTTCTGCTGTCTTGGAATTGTGTTCCAGTGATGCTTACCCCAGTCACAGATAACATGAATTTTCATTATAATGGGATTTGCTACATAAATGAATATGGGTATAGATTGTTATGTAATACAATTTATTGTAGAAAGTACAGTAAAAAACCCCCCAAAAAAATCATTATGTGTTTAACTTCTCCCTTTTCCCAACTCTGGAGGCATAGCATGCTTTCTACCAAAGGTATGTAATGTTCTCTCCTTTTCAGTGTCTTACTACTCCTTATTCCTCTCATGGTGCCTAATACAGAGTAGACACTCAAGAAACAGCTGATGAAGAAATGAGCTGAATAAAATGTGGTACCAAAGCAAATGAGGGAAATTCAAAATAGTTTCCAGTGTAAGAGAAATAAATTTAACAAACCGATTCAAAGTGAGCATAGCAAGCAGGTTTAGCCATTCCCAGCTAGCATAGTGATCTGTGGGCCTTCAGGTGGCTCCCTATTGCTAAACAGTCAGAGAGCTTGTCTAAAATGTCCAGCACCCAGCTTACACACTCCCATCCCTGGGGAATGCCACAGAGACATTTCAATAATTAATTGCCTGACACATCTTCATAAGAGTCCTACAGCCCCTTCAGCTCTAGGGCAGCTAATGACCAAATTCTGTCCTTCTAAAGTACTGAGAGAAAGGACCACCATGACCATCAGGGAGGCAATAAAAGGCAGAGAGGTTGGCCCACAGCAGCACAGGGAAAGGGAGTCAGTGCACCCCCAGGATTGGGAGTTACTTTCTTACAGCCAGACTCAGATGTAGTTTCTGTGTCCTTAACTAGGACATAATCAGGGCTGCAGGAAAAACCAAGAGAGACTTCTGAAGAGCTTGCTGGACACTGCCCAGTGTCAAAATTCTTAACTTCTTGTTCTCTTTTCTTTTCCCTCCAGCAACAATGATTACTTTAATAATCAAAGAGTTTCCTATAATTTTTTATAAAGCAATCTAGTTGGAATATCTTTTTCCACCTTATAGTTTTTTTCTTAGAGCCTTTTTTTTGAACGCTACAATAACACATCAAATATAAAAATTTTGCTTCTATCTTGGAACAACATAATAGATCTAAATGCCTATTTTCACAAAGGTCTTGACCGTGTTCAAAGGAATCACCTATTGATGCCAAGGGCTTCCTTCCTTCATCAGAGGAATAAACCATGGGAATGAGCTTTGAGAGACTCCAAGCAAGGCACCAGGGGTTTCGAGGGCGAGACCGGGCCTATCCCATTATTATTGGGTAAAGCGTGAGCTAAGAGTTAGGAGGGTCTGGTGAGGTTAGCCCCAGGAGTGGTGTATTTTTGCATATATTTTACAAATATTCCCATTATCCATTTGAAAATATTTTAAATGGTAAATGGGCTTCTCGAGAGGGATGACCCATGGCCGTCCATTAATAACTGGGAAACTCATCATAAAAGCACTTTGAGTTAACCACATGGTTTGCTCAATACATTTAATCCTCCATATGCCCTTTGCCTGTGCAGTAGTCGCTACCTTTGTAGGAGAGCCGAGGGAGCCGAGGGGCAGAGATAGTCAAGCATTCCACCCCGGGTTAGACAGCTACACAGGATGGAGCCACATCTTGAATCCAGGCTGCATATTCATATCCGATTCTCTACTCACAGTTACAACTACTCACGAGTTATATACAGAGCCCAAATTTAACTTGTTGGGCCCTTTCCAGCTAAGACATCACCATGGGGGACATACTCTCAACAGGTTAAGTTGGTGGTCACGTTCTGTCAAGATCCAAACCTTTTTAGTTATTGGGCTGTGGGCGACACTGTTTATCCCTTACAAGAACTAAAATAACTTAAGGAAAACTGGAACAATTGTAAGGCAAGAATGTGTAAGCTCAAAGGCTATAAAAATTCAAGAACTCAAAGATTTCTTTCTTTCTTTCTTTCTTTCTTTCTTTCTTTCTTTCTTTCTTTCTTTCTTTCTTTCTTTCTTTCTTTTTTAAGCAAAGATAGCTTTCTCGATTAGACAGTAGTTGGTTACAAACTCTGCAACAAAGTACCTTTTCAATGTGAAATTTTACTACCAGCATTTTTTTTTCGTGTATTTTTACTAAGAACTGAAGCCTACAAAATGACAAACCAGGATTACCCTATTAAAAGACAACTTCAATTGTTCCTTTGTTCTAAGAAACTGTGTTAGGTACTGACTGGTAATACCTACACCTTGATCTTCATATTAATTATGCATTTTTCCTACAAAATTGACTGCCACACTACATGCTGTAAGTCAGATTTGAGAGCTGCCAAGATAAATGTTCCGAATGGCTGACTTTTTAAAGACAACTTGTCAGTTCACCAAATAATTCTTTGGGGGTTTATCCCAGTATATTCTATGTCTCCCCTATATCTATACTTTTAGCAAATATTACAGCTCTTTCCTGATGTATCATCTTTTAGCTAAAGCTAAAGATTTTTCCTTTCAACCTCTAATATAAAAGTAATGAAACTTACAATTCCTTTTGACACCATCAATTTACTTTGGCTGTTATTATCACTTAATTCCTATACTGATTTACGTGAAATACTCTGATTCTTAGGGAGAGAAGTCATTTTGGCCTAGTCCATACCACAAAAACAAATATTTATTGACTAAATATTTTCTTCCCTGAAGTTTGCTTTCATCGAATAATTATATCGATGTCTTATTTCCTTTAGTTAACACCTTATTTTAATGAGGTTTGATTCCAAAACATATAAGAACATACGCACACAAGAGGTACTATATTGAGTAAGCCAAGAGTTCCAGCCAAGTGTCCTATCTTTTACGTGGTACCAAGTGACATTTTGTAAAAAGCACAATGGTAACTATTCATTCCGCCAGCCTTAAAAGGATAGACATGAACTGCATGCCAGAATGGAAAAGCTTAAGCTTTGAAATCAGACAGCAGGCTTCAAATACCATCTCTACCACCACTATCTCTATGACCTTGGGCAAACTACTTATCTCCCCTCAGAGCTTTTTCATCTGAAAAATGGGGGTAACAGATTTGCCTCAAAGGGGTTGCAGAAGAGGTAAACAAGAATTTTGCTGTAAAAACCTAGCTTACAACCTGGTATATGAGTATACACTAAGGAATTGTTAGTTCTTTTTCCACCTATAAAATGCCATTAGTGATTGATTTTGAATCTGTTGTCTATGCACAAAAAATAACGTAAAGGATATTAACACTGGTGCTTTATGATAGCTAAGAATGGGAAATGGTATAAGCATAGGGAAATGATTACATTAAGGTATATTCATATATTGAAATGTATGTAGTCATTCCAAATATTTTTCCAATAATATTTTACAACAAGGGAATTTGCTATCCTAGAATTTAAGTGAGGAAAACAGACAAGAAAACCTGTATAATAATAACAGCTCACACTTACTGAACATTGACTATGAGCCATGTACCATGCTATGCACTTTACATGAATTATCTTATTAATTCTGACAATAAACCTATTAGATGCATACTATTATTATCCCCATTTTATAGAAAGAGAAACTGAAATTTTGGTAGTTTGGGCAATTTACAGGCACTACATAAGAAGCATAGCCAGGACTGGAATCTTGAACTGTCTGATTTCAAAGCCTTTTATTTTTTTTATTTTTTAAAAGTATTTATTTATTTGAGAGAGAGAGGAAGAGAGAGTATGAGAACACGTGCAGGGGGGAGGGACGGATGGAGAGGGAGAGAGAATCCTCAAGTGGACTTCCCACTGAGTATGGAGCCCAACACGGGGCTTTATCCCAGGACCCTGAGATCATGACCTGAGCCAAAATCAAGAGTTGGCCGTTTAACTGATTGAGCCACCCAGGCGCCCCCAAAGCCCTTTTAACTACTATGTCACACTGATTCAATACAAACTTCCTACGTCCACCAAGAGGCTAGTTTAAACACACACAAACACACACACATGTATACACACATGCATACTCAAAACCACACACACATGCATATCTGGAAGGAAAACACACCAGATGCTAGCAATGACAATCTCTGAGTGGTGAAATTTTAGCTGACTTTTAATTATTTTTTATCCATTTCAGTATCTTTTCCAAATTCAATGAGTATGCATTGTTTTTACAATCAGAGAAAAAACTTCAAAGAAGAAAATGTGTGACAGTACTTTACAAAATATAAAGTATTATACAAATAGTAGTATTTTTATGAAGTGATAGTTTGTTCCTTTACTTACAGATTTGAGTTCCTCAGTGCTACTATTCTTTTATTTTTTCTTTCCACTGAGTCCAAGGTAAAAAGCATGTAAAAAATTATTTTGAATATGAATATAACCAAAATAGTACAGGGAGCACCGTAGGTATATTTGACAGACATTTGATATTAATACAAAAACTCAAAGAGCTTGTGCGAGGGGGAAAAAACATCTTTTCAAATAATACAGAATTTTCCATTTAGAGAAAACACATCCATTAGTGACATGATGCCGTCAGTGCATTCTCTGTCATGGTCATGTTAAGTGATACTGTCTATGGAGCCATTTACTTAGACACCAGCACACTGTTTGGACATGCCTCAGCCTGATTACTGTCTATTCCAGAAAGTGTGAATATAATGATGTGTTGGAGTGACACCTAAGGAGTGATTTCCTGTCACACCACCAATTCGTTTTCAGAGCAATGATTCTATAAAGAGAACCGAATGATGTACAAAACAGCAATTCCTTTGAAGCAAACAAGTTCATATGAGCTGAAATTATAAATGAGGGATGAATTTATACAACTTTTAAATTTTATTTATTTATTTTTATTTTTTATTTTTTTATTAAATTATACAATTTAAACAATTTTTACAAAATTGTTATTTTTAAATTAAACTAAAAATAAGGTTACTTAATATATGATTTTAGTAAATTTTTCAAAAGAAAAACTGATTAATACCATCTAAAAGCGATGCCAAATTGTTTCACTTCATAATGGAGGTTCTATGATTGGCAATAAGTGGATCAACAATGGTAGCATTACTGAGGCATTTGACTAAATATTTCCTGACTCTATCCTCTTAGCCTGGGGAGAAGAAAGGAAACACAAGTGAAAGATGATCAAACTAGTTAAAAAACAAACAAACAAACAAACAAAAAACTAACAAAATTCACATATTGATGCCAACCAAGTCTCTTGTAGAAAGTCACAGGGCTGTCCTGGTCAACATTTGATCAATAAGAGAGAAAGTACAATTCTCAAATGTGTAATTAATAAGTGAAAGAAGTACCACTAATAAATTGAATTTAAAAAAATTAGAATTCAAAAATGTCTTGTTAGAGAAGAAAAATGATTTGACAAAAAGAGACAATATGTAACAAGGATAAATGTAAAATCATCTACACAGGGTCACACAATTAACTGCTCAAGTACAGAGTAAGGGAGACATGGCTTTGTAGTAGTTGTTTAAAAAAAGACTTGGAAATTTTATTTGACTTTGGAGATAAACCAACAATGTGCTGCCCTAGATTTAAAATGGAGGCCAACAGAATATTTGATTAGATTAATAAAAGGGTGCCCTAAAGGAGTTTGTTTCCTACTGCTTAGAGAACTCAGGAGGAGGGTGTTGAGTTCAAGATCCTCGCATTTAAAACAGCATGGGCAGAGCAGTGGTGACTACAGGATGTTAACAGGATGGAAATCTCAGCTGAAAGAGCTAGGACCACATCTGCCTGAAAACAGAAGGTCCAACAGCTGTGGTCAAATATTTGAAGAGCTACCACAAGAAGGTGGTACTCTGGGGCACCCCAAAGAATAAACGGAGGCAGATTTCAGCATTTTCGTCTGCCTGTGCTTCATAGTGTGTACTGGTCCAACCACACATGAGACAAGATCCAAATCTAAAGGCACTTTAGAAGCATTGCGGATGACTGTCAGCAGAACTCCTCAGCATAGCAAAATCGTTAAGTCCTCATTTCTGGCAGGGTTCGAGTGGCAGCTGGCTGACTGGGATACTATGGACGGGAATCCTGCATTTGGGGGGAACGTGAAAAAACCATAGCACCCCCTATCCCTTTCCAACACACATTCTATGCTTTTAATTTCACATTAGTAACTTTCATGAAGACAGTCCTAGGGCATTTATGTAAGCAACATCTAAATATGCCTGCCTTGATAAATGAGAAATAACTATAAATTTAAATGCAATCTGGAAGAGTCCAGAAGGTGAAATTCTACCAAAGTTTGGAAATTATAAATTAATGTTGTCATGGCAACCTTAGTTGATATCTTCCATTGCAGCTGAAACAGTTCTTGCTCTGGGACTATCAAAACAATAAATGGGTTTATATATTCAATGTCACAAACCAGCACTCAATAATATTTTTAATGCTTTTATTTTTAATTTTTGAGGCAGTTGATTTGCATTTTCTCCTTGAGTATTCACTATTTTTACATGACACTATACTGATGCTATGGTATTACAGTGGGGTGGTCAACTGCATCAAGAGCCAAGGAAGTCAGTGGGAGCCCCGTGCATGCCCTGAATCAGACTTCACAGGGGAAGTAAACAGAAGGGACAAAGACTTTCTAGATCAGGACATTAGCAGTCACAATAGCCAGCATAACATCTTCCACTTTTCTCCTAAAAATTATAAGACGGCCCACATTCCTATAATAAACACTCATCGATCAAGTGGCAGTATGTCAGATCAGACTATCTCACTGTTCTTTATGGCACTTCAATAAATGGGTTTTCTCAGTTATGTATTAGCAATCACTATAATATATGAAAGTCAGCCCACACTGAGAACAATATTGCCTCCAATCAAAACCATTCTTTCCTTAGTACACTAAAGCTTTTCCCCCGTCTTGTAAGCAACAAAGACTACAACAAAAGAACTTTCCAAACACCCACAGTTAAGGAAAGAACGGCTCCAACAAAATAAGTGTGAAATCTGTCCCTGGTGTCTAAATTGTCTATGAATCTTCCTTTTCAGGGTATTTTAGTGACTTCCTCTATTTGTAACTTATCAGCAAAGAATAGAAATAAAAGTTTATTTTGATGGCAATGCACCTGGCTATTCAGATTCAAAAACTTGCTTTGTTTATTCTTATATTATCCTGGCAGAGGATGTGAACATGCCCTTTTTCCATGCCTTCATTCTGTACTCATAATCCCAGATGAATACTTTCACAAATGCAAACCATTAGGGAGGACTGGCCTTGAGCGAACGTGAAGGCAAAGTCCTGATGGTCCTTTTTCACCCCTGGATGGGTGAAACCTGGGCCCGTTGACCCATATTGCTTATTTTCTTCCTTATCAGTCTCAGGGAAGGGTCCATCAAAGTATTCAACCGAAGGAGCATGTGTCCAGCGCGTTTAAGTTACCACTTCCCTAGCCTTTACATTTTAGCCCCTGCTGCTGGACACTTGATATCTCATTTTATTTAGTCACAGCAAAACACGTAGGTATCATTGATTTCACTTCATATATAAGAAAACTGAGATTCAGGAAGATTAAATAACTTAAATAATACAGACAGCCAATTACATAAATCAAAACCAAGTCTTTCAAGCACCAAATTTGTCCTCTTTTTTTCTGATAAACCCTATTGATCTTAAGAAAGGAAACAGAGTTTGTATGATGTAGGCTTTCACGTATTAGAGAGCAGGAAAGCGAAGCTGTTGATATTTGAAATGCCCTTTGGAGTAGTATGGATTCTGAAATCACATCATGAAGGCTGCTACCTTTCTCATCTACACATGAGACCAGCCTTCCCACTGGAGACAAAGAAGTGGATGTATCGTAATTTAGGAAAAGCAGCCCTATCTTTGCCTTCCCTGTGTCTTCCCAAGTTGCACATAGGGTACAAATGGGACCCAGAGACCAGTGGGGCAGCTAATTATTAAGCAGTGTTTGGTGTCAGGGATCTAGAACCAGGTAACAGCCAGTATCCCGGCAAGCTGTCAACTCACTGAGTTTCCTGCCCACTGCTGGCAGGTGTCGGTATTGAAGAAGCCTGGAAGGGAATAGCAGGGACTTAACCCTAGGGCTTGTAGCTCAGGAGCAAGACTACTGTCCTAAGAAGGCAGGAAGATACCTGATGGGACCCTTACCTAAGGCAATCTGCGTTTCCTACACAAAAACACAAAGCAGGGACTTGGGAAGGAGGGAGACAAAGTGAAACCTAGGGCACAAGTGAAAATGTGGTTACCCAAGAATGAGGCTGAGTTACGGCTTCCTAGGTAAATTGCCTGGCAAGGCAAACTGCATGGCCAATCCCACGGAGAGTCCCTAAAGAATGTATGCAAGGGAGCTGGAACCCTCCTGCAAAGGCTGGTCCCAGATCCTGCAAATGGGACAGCAACAAACACACCGACTTGGTCGCCATTTTCTCAGGCCATTTTCTGTAGATATATGACTTTTTTATTTTTAGCACATGAAACTCTCTCCTTATGAGAATCTTAGACACACGCCTAACATGTAGACACAAGTAAAAACAACTGCTCAGGGGGATTCTTCCCTGAACCGAAGGGGCTCGACAGAATACAATCTGCAAACGATCAGGAGAGAAGGCGCTGAGTCACTCTGCCTATCAGACTTCGCTGGAATCTGATCCTGCTAAATTTTTCTCATGATAGTCATGGTTTCTTGCCCGTACCTCCAGGTTTCTCCCTCCTGCTCCAACCCGATAAGCTCTGGTTTCCCACCACTGGTCGGCTTTTCTACTGTGAAAACATAAAGCTCTGCATATCTCCTAGGACACAACATAATATCTTCTGGGTCTTTCTGACAGTCCATGTGCCCTTCCTCCAAGCCTTTGGGCCAAATGATCCACAGATTGCTGCCCTTGGTATCTTAAGCGCTCCAGCAGCAGTTGTTTGATGCATGATGGCTCTGTGCCATACATACTGTTAAGGCTCAAGACCCATTGGTTCATTAGTTTGTTCAGAATCCTAGAGCTAGACAGTGGGGGAGCTGGGCCTTAGACCACCAGGAAGGTTCAATGGCAGGATGGGGCATCTCAGAGACCTGGACAAGGCTCTAGGTGCCACACAAGTTGGTGGCTTCTCGGGAATGTGACTCTACTAGCCCTTCCCTTGCTCCTACTGTTTATCTCAAATCTTCCCTCTAGCACACAAGTATCCCTGCTTTCCACTCTTGACCGGGACTGGGTAGCCAAGGGAGACAGATGTGCTTTAATGCTGATTTCAGCACTGTGCACATTGTATGCATGACTCCTGGCTGTAGCTTTCACAATCTGTCTCTTTGATTCTGAATCTTATCTAAAGCACTTTGTATCTCTAGATTTAAGAATGGAGCAGTTGCTGCTTCTTTATACCCGTAGGGCTGACTTAATCATTCAACAAGCTCATGGGCTTGGCTCATATAGGATGCATCTCATGGGAACGAAAAGATGTTCTATAATGATGCTGTCCAATAGAACTATAATGCAAGCCACAAGGCAATTTAAATTTTTCTAGTAGCCATGGTAAAACAACAACAACAACAACAACAACAACAACAAAACAGTAAAAATAAATACGTGAAGTTAATTCTAATATGTTTTATTTAAACTGCCATATCCAAAATATTACTGTTTCAATATATAATCAACATTTAAATTTGTTAATGAAATATTCTACATTGTAGAATTCCCTACTAGAGGAAATGAGTTGTTACAGGAAAGAAATGAGAGGAAAGATGGGAACAGAGAAGAGATTCTAGGACTATGCTATCTAGCACTGCAGCCACTAGCTGCATGTGGCTCTCGAGCACTTGAACTATGGCTAGTCCCGATTGAGAGGTGATGTGAGAGTAAAATACACCACAGTTCAAACTTTTGCTATGGGCAGGGGCAGGGACCAGGATCATTAGAGAAGACTTTGATACACACACGAAGGGAGAGCCGAGATCACAAAGGAGCTTTTGTGCCATGCTAGGGAGCTTAGATTTTATCCTGGAGAAGCAGTGACTCTGCTCAAGGATTTTAAGCAGCAGAGAGTCGTGATCAAATCTGCCTTTTAGAAAGGCAGCAGTGTGGGGAACGGACTGGAGGCACGCCAGGCAGAAGGCAGAGAGACCTTATGAGACCACTGCAGTAATCCTCAAGAGAAGGGATGAGGGCCTTCTAGACAGGTGAGGGCAGATTTCAAAGAGTTTGAGAAAGATGGTTTCTACAGGGGTTGGTGATCAATGAAATGCAGGGGTTGAGGAAGAGACAGGAATCTGTTGCTTTTTTAAAATCCCAGATTTAAAAATTGGTGAAGTGGGTTTCATTGATTGAGAGAGAAAATACATTAGGAATATGCTCTAAGGGGGAAATCGCGAGAGAGAAATGACTCAGAAAACAGGCAGGCCAAGTTTCAAGGAGCAGAGAGGGATCACTAAGGCACACAGGTAAAAACTAGAAGAGAATCCTGGACAATGGACCTACTGGTTTGAAGGTCAGAGGTGGCCCTCATGAGAGGACAGGACTGCGGGGAGCTGGAGAGAAAGGGGAGAAGGGGAGGTGCAGGTGCTATGTAAGAACCTGTTCCTCTAACACCAGGAATGGGATAGAACACAACCAGACCAAGAGGGAAGGGGCCAGGGAGATTTTGTTCGTCTTGTTCTGTTTTTATAAAACACGAGACTTATGCACGTTAATGCACTGAGAGAAAAGGTTGGTTGAGACCCTAAAGAAAAGAGATAATAGAGCAAGGTCCCTGAGGAAGCAAGAGGGGATGGTGTCCAGAAAGACTAGCCTCAGACTAAAGACAGTAAAGGGAAGAAAAGGTGTGAGGAGGAAGAACCTACCATTTATAAGGAACATATAACATTATCATTGTGTCACTATTTTTCCTTACTTAGAAATAGAAATGAAATATAATTATATAGGAAGGCTTTTTTAAACTAGTACTACGTATCATGTATAAAATCAGATAATGCTGAACACAGAAGTTACTAGTTTCCTGGAGCCCCAGATCTGTGGTCTTGGTATATTACCAAGCCTTTCCCATACCTTTGGGCTTTACTGAAATCACCTTGGTTACTCCGGAGTGCCACAGTGGTTCTTTATAGCTTGTGGCCTCTCTGGTTAGTCAGCGTCTGTGCTGACAGGTAAATATTCCAGTATCACCACGAATTACCTGGCAGAGCAGGGATAAGAAAAAAGCCAGGGCTTGGGGGAACCAGACACCAAACAGACTCCTCTGGCACTTATCAGCCCTGAAGATTCAATCAAGTTATGTAACTTCCCTGACTTCTATGTCTCTCTCTTAAAAGGATACATAATCCCCACCTTGCAAGATTAAGTGAGGTTTAAATGAGATGATCAGTAAGTGATACCTATTACGATGCTGATAGTTATATTCACTTTGTTCTGCATTTTTAGAATCGGGTGCGCTGCTCATGAATTTGTGCTTTGCAACAATCAGCATCTTGATGCCTAAGGAGAATTAAATCACCAATCCTAGTGATAGGAAGATTCCTAAACATCCTAATGGCAGAGGCGCCTGGGTGGCTCAGCTGGTTAAGCAGCAGACTCTTGATTTCACCTCAGGTCATGACCTCATGGGCCCTGAGCTCGAGGCCCTCCTCCAGCCCCTCACTGGGCTCTGCGGTCAGAGTCTGCTTGAGGAATCTCTTCCTCCCCCTTCTCCTTTCTCCCCTCTCGCTTGCTCACACACACATTCTCTTTCTCTAAAATGAATAAATAAATCTTTAAAAAATATATTAAAAATCCTAATGGCCATCCGATGTTTGTGTCCTTTCTTCAGCACAGTATATATTCAGTCGCAGCCCTCAAATGCCTGACATCCGCTCTACACCTAGCTTGCTGCTCAACCTTTCTAGGCTTCAGTACTGCTCTTCAGTAACACGGGGGTAATAAGGGTACCTACTTCAGAGTCCTGTTTGGAGGAAAAAAGAAGATAAGGCATGTATTTAAATGAGACACTGCCTGTTACAGCCTGCACTCAAATACATTTTGTCATGGGGGGCTTAGCCACCTCATCAAATAGCACAGTCCATAACAGGACCACCTTTCTTACACTGACCCCAAATCCGTCTCCCTGAAACTTGTGCCCATCTGCCCTAGTTTTACAGTTCATGGGGGTAGTTCTACAGAATCAGAACTAGGGTTCTAGAGAACAATATGTTTGCTTATTTATTAAGCTCTCCTGGGTGGACTGGGCAGTGTCTCACAGATGGCTGGCTCCTCGGAGCCAGACCTCTCCCTATGTATAGTACCATTAAAGTTTGAAACTTCAGCCATGTTTCCATAATGCAGGAGACCTTTTTGAGCATTCTGAGCAAGCTGGATGCTACCCAGGAAAGCACTGGTTATACTGCTTCCAAGATTTATTTTGTGCTTTATGTCATGGTCAGTTCAGCACTTGGCACCAAAAGTAATTATTGCAGGGATCTGTATATCCTTTACGTTTCATTATTGAACACTGCAGCCCACCAAGGCCCAGGAGAGCTCTGGCGGGGTTTCAGCTGAGGAGCGGGGGCAGTGTCACAGAGTACTGATGTTCCAGTCGCAACTCTAGAATGCCTGCCCCGCACTACCGCCTCACCCCGCCACCATCCCCTTGGCCCTGTATTCCCAATGACAGCTACTGAAATCTTTTTCAATAAACAGCTCAGACAACTGTCACTTTAGAAAGATTCCCCACCACCTCCCAGCAAAAGGAAATCTTCCCTTCTGAGCTCTCTTGGACCTTCGTTTCCAGGATACACGTGTCATTTCTCCTCTTAAGACTATAAACTCCTTCCTGGCAAAAATAGTGTCTCGTATAAAGTGAGTCTAATTGCAAGTTTAAAGATTTGCATTTTGTCCTGAATACCATATGAGGGGTGTGGCAACTCTCCCTTACCTTACCTTTCATCCCTGGATGGATCACCAGATTTTTTTTTTTTTTTTTTTTTTTAATTTGCAAGGAAGTTTTAAAATGAAAAGGCTGGGCATCCCCTGCAATATAGTCTGGGATTTTATAGCTGATTAGCTGAACTTGTATTTAACTGAGGACTCCAGCCTGATTGTTTTAGGTATAAAATACTGGCATAAAGCCCGAATGCTTTTATTTTTGCTCACTACTGGGACCCATCACTCCACCTTAAAATAACGACAGCCTCCTTAATTCCAACTCACAACTGCCAGCCTCCATCATTATCTCCACTCCGGAAAATGCCGAGGCCTCAGAATCTCACAGCTGATGAATGGGAAGGCTGATTAGAACCACGGAAGAAAAATGGGAAAAAACTCCTTGACAGATGTCTCCTTCAAATGCCTGTCCCTTTTATCCAATGTCAACATTAATTTCTATGTTAACAAATATTTATTGAGGTCATGACTAGGCGTCAAGCTGCAAGCTAGGCCCTGGGGACATAATGATGAGCAGGACACAGGCAATGTCAAAGCCCATCATTTAGAAAAAAATTCACCCTTATAGCTTATTGATTCCACCGGTATACTTATCAAGAGCTTGCTATGCCAAAGCCCTGTAGATGGTTCAAGGACAGCATGCAAGGTCCATCAGTGCCCTCAAGGAACTTGCAGTCTAGTTGGAAAAGAAAGAATGAAGCACACAGTAGCACAGGAGAGTATCTGATGATCTAAACGGATGGTGGTAACAAAAGGACAGAAGAAGAAACCAGCAAGTAACATGATCAGGCTGACTTTAACCTGGAGATGGTTGTTAGAAGTCTTTCTAAAAGGCAGAGCATGAACAAAAGGGTACAAAGTCATCTAGAAGGGCAGTGAGATCCAATTACCAGGAAGAGAAGGTTCACGCTGCAAAGAAGTAGAAAATAAAGTCAGTAGGTCAAATTTGGGTAAGACTGTGAAGTATATTAAAACCTGGTTGAGAGGTGAGACCGAAGTGGTGGGGCATGGAAAGTATTTGAACTAGTAGAAAGAGCACTGGCTTTAGAATCAGATAAACCCGAGGTCAACACAGGCTTCCCGCAAGACAGTCCTTGGACAGGAGTTCTAAGAAGAAGAGTTTAGAACCGCTGATGTGGTGGAAGCATGCAGAGTGGGGACATCTCATTACTTAAGAGACCAAGATGCAGCTGGCTCTAGTCATCCTAGAACAGTGATGGCCAAGGACCTGAGATGTCAGGGAGAATGAGGAATTCAGAGAAGAGGCGCAGACTGGCTCAGAGAAACTACTACAAAGGAAAAGTTAACAGGACTTGATGCACAGTTTTACTGAGGGAATGAAAGAGAGAGGAGTCAGGGATGGTTCCTGGGTCTCAAGTCTGGGTGATTGAAGAGAACTCTGAGTATCAAGAAAAGGAAAATCTTTTCATTGTGAAAGGAACAGGGTTAGCAGAGAATATGAAAAGTTTGTTAGCAGGCATGCAGCCTTTAGTCTGACAGCAGGACACCCACCATGAAAAGTCCATTAAACAGGTGCATAAATGGGAACAGAGTTTTAGGACCGGAGAAAAAATGTATATGCTGTAAGAAAAGAAAACACCATCACATTTAAGAATATTTTATTAGAAAATAAAAATACTAGCTATTAAACAAAAATAATAGGTATGATATAAATAGTAGGGAGAAATACATCATCATAGACTATGTTTCTTAGTTATGGTACTTAGGGGATCCTATCCATTACCATAACACTGAAAAAATAAACTTCTGTAGAAATTCAACATATGGCCTATTTACATAACAAGCATCACAACTCCAGATTAGCCATTTTGATGTGTCAAGGAAATAACACCTTCATAGCAGACTACTTCAAAAAAGGAAAGAAAAAAGAAAGGTTTGTTTTTCTTCTATAATTATGTGTACTGGGTTTTTAACTGTTTGTATCATGAACATCGTATTCTAATTGTGTGATTATACTCAAAGGCAGAACAGTGATGGAATGAATTGATTAGTTGAATGATGCACAATCATTCAGAAACCAATAAACAGACTCCATCGCTTAAATCTTTCCATATTATGTATCTGCCCTCATGTTCTGTGCCATGCTGATAAAAGCGACAATTCTGTGTACAAAAATTCTAACAGCCATGTGATTCCATTATCAGAGTCAAGAAAGGGTCTACAGAAGATGACAGGGCAGTGAGTAGGCAAGATCTATCTATTGCATGCAAAACCCACTCCCCTTTCATCATATGGCCAGACAGGTGGCGGCAGCTTGGATCTTACTATAAGCAACCTCAACTTCTTCCATTTCATCAAAACTGTAACCAAAAGTTCTTCTCCTGGCTCACACCACGAGACGCTGATTAAAACTGTGTAAAGATAATAGAAGAAAGACCACCAAGGCGCCTTTCACACATAAGCCACAAATGAATAGTCATTGTTAATGGCAGTACAATTCTATGATCACAGACTGAGAAACTGACAGAAGTTAGAAACAAAAATGAGACATCTCTAAAGCTTAACTTCTTATGGCAAGTATTTCCATCTGCACAGCAAAATTGATCTATGAGATGCTTCCGACTGGCAGCACTTCAAAGACTACAATGGTGTGGCCTAAGCATTTTCTTTCCCTGATCATTATGAAGAGGCAGAACAGCTTCATGAGCCCATAGATACCCATCCCCACAATGGTCACTTGAAAATCAGTGGGAGCACAGAAACAATCAATTTAAGATTTTCATTAGAGAGCTCCCTAAAACAACATAAATACAAAAGGAGTTTATCATCTTGCCTGTCTAAAGTAGTACGTTAAACTAAGTTGATTCCTCGGAAATAATGTAATATTTTCAGAGGCAGGGATTAAAGAGAGAAAGAAAATTGGCAATCTACTCCTTTCCCAGATGTTGTTTTTACTATCCTCTTAAATATTCCCTGCATTCAAGTGATTTGTATTTTTATGCAAATTATCTTTGTGGCTAGTTTCTGTGTGTGTGCATGTGCGTGTGCGTGTGTGTGTGTGTGTGTGTATTTAAAGCCACAAAGAGGGGCCCCTAGGTGGCTCAGTTGGTTAAGTGTCTGCCTTAGGCTCAGGTCATGATCCCAGGATCCTAAGATCCAGCCCTGTGGGGCTCCCTGGTCAGAGGGGAGTCTGCTTCTCCCTCTCCCTCTGCCCCTCCCCCCTGCTCATGCTCTCTCTCTCCTCTCAAGTAAAATCTTTTTTAAAAATAAAGCCACACAGATACAGAATTTGACATATTTTACATTCTCTTCATCCATAAAATAGGTTCTAACAAAGCTTGAGTTTAATCCAAAACACTAGAGACTGCAGCAATATTTGCCTTGTTCAAATAGAAAATGATTCCTAAAGTTGATTTTCCCCAGTTAAAGATCTAATAAATATTATCATACACAGATATTTTTAAGCAGTACAGTTACTTGATAAAACTGCTCCCATGCACACAACACACCGCTTTCTAGTTAAGTGATAGTTTTATAAAGCCAATGAAATACTTTATCCAGAAGGCAATCTTAGTCTTTATTTTCAGAGTATCTTTCACAGTAATTGGATTTGTTACTTGAATTTTTTTTTCAGAATGAAGCAATTTCTGACTTCCTGTCCCTTCTTTTCCCTGCCATCTTGCCCATCTGCTTAATCTCTAGAAAACAAAATCAATCAGAGTGGCAATGAATTGGTCCTGTAAGACAAACTAAAACGATATCATAAAGGTCACAAGACAATACTCTTTCAAATACTGGAATAAGCCTCTTCCTCTGCATAGGTTCTAAAATTTCAGAGACGTTTTTTCTTTGACAGGATTGGCAAAAGTTTTTAACATTTAATTTTTTAAAAAAAAGCAAGCGAAAATATCACATACAACATTTCATGTAAAGAAAGAGGCTGTTTGAAGTTCAAGGTTTTTCACTAGTTCTCGAGCTACAGAGTCTGTAATACACTCAAAGGAAAACGCTGTACAGAATCTTTACAGTGTCAGGTCTCCAAAACCTTGACATCCACTAAAACCAGGACTGCTGGGAACTGAAAGCTCACGAAGTTCACAAACATCCCCCAAGAACCCCCCAACCCCCCAAGAACGGGAAGCCTCCACTCGCGAAGATGGGAAGCCTCGGTCGCATCTCTATACAGGTGAAGTCTCAGCCCTTCACCTCCCACGTCTGCAGTTAAGTATTAACGACCGAACAGAGTGCGAGCGAGCAGGGCCGATCTTCCGAGACACGCAAAGTCGAGGGTGCTGAGGGCGCGAAGAACGCTCTCCGCGTCTCCCAAACAACCGCCGCCTTGGGCTTCAGTCCGCCGCCTGGTCCCGAGCCCCCGCCGCCTCCCGCGGACTCCGGGTCCACCCGCCCAGACGCGGCGGCGCGACCGCTTCGTCCCGCGGTCCGGTCGCCCGGCGTCCACCCACATCACCCCGCCTGCCATCGCGGCGACTTCGCGGCTACTGGCGGCCACCGCATCCCGCTCCCGCCGGGCGCCGGGACGCGGTCGAGGGCGGGCTGGTCCCGGCTGAAGCGGGCAGCTCCGCGGCTCCGAGCGAGGGCGGCGGGCGGCAGTGGGTCTCACTCCGCTCCACGAGTGGAAGGGGGCGCTCGCACCGGGGAGGGCAGGCGAGGGACCGCGGCCGATTCAGATCCGGGGCGGGCGGGTCCACGTCTGAGCGCCGCCGCCACACGCTCGCCCCAGGCGCGCAAATGCGCGCCCGACCCGGCGCCTCCTCCCACCCGCCCGCTCTTTCGCTCGCGCCGGCCTGAGAAAGGAAGGACGGTGACCTCCGCGTCCGGTCCGTGCCGCCAGCCCGCGTCGGCGCCGAGCGGGGGCCACACCCAGCGCCCCGGGAGGCGGCGGGGGCTGGGCGGCCCTGGCTGCGGAACGCGCGGCCCGGGCCGAGCCTCCGTCCCGGCCGCCCAGGCCCCGCCGCGTCCGCCTCAGCCCCGCATCCCGGCCCGGGCCCGCCGCGCGGGGAGGGGGTCCCGGGCGGCCGCGGCCGGGAGTCCCGGGCTTACCTCTGTGCGGAGCGCCGACCGCTCTGTCCCGGGCCGGGGGACGGCGACCGGGGGCGCGGTCGCCGGGGGAGGCGCAGCGGTGGCGGCGGCCCCTGCGGCGCGGAGGGCGGGCCGAGCGGGAGCCGCTGCCTGGGCCGCGCGCCGTCCGGAGCTCGCCCCGTGCTGCAGGCGCTTGCGGCGGAGGGCGCAGCCAGCTCGGCCCCCGGACTGGATTCCTTCACTGACACAACTCCGGGTCGGCCCGCTCCACGCAGGGACACTCCCGCCCCTCACAGGCTGCCCCCGCCCGCCGGCCTGCCAGCCCGCCCCTCAGTGTCACTCACCCAGGCGCACACACCCCGAGCCGGCGCCCCTCGCTCCCGCTCGCACACACAGAGCTGCTCACGCCTCTCTCGGGTTTTGTATCCGCTCACACGCACGTTCTGACACAGATGCCTTCCCTCTACACGCCCTCCTAGCTCCTTTTCCCACCCCACTTTCTAGAAGAATCCCCGTACGGCTTCCGCACTTTGCTTGCTTGCCCCACACCTACCTCCTCGCCTTTCCCTAAACCTCCACCTCACTTAGACTGCCCCTGCTTTTCAAAGATTTTGTCACAGCCCGCACGTGTTGCAGGAGAGTCGTCCTCCCACACCAGGGAGGATGAACTTTGCCCCTCCCTCCCCCCCCCNCCCCGCACTATCTACGAATGCAGGATGCTTCTCCTTTTAGAAGGTAGTAATGCTTTCAGGTGCCGAGCCAGGCTCAAAATGTAAACAAAGATAGCCGATTTCGAAATGACCTGAAGAACTAGGCGCTTAAAAAGTATTGGGGCTCTGATCTGTGCTTAGAAACCCGGCTAACCCGGAGCGTTCCCGCCCCTCCCTGTCGCTGCCTGTTCACAATGGGCTCCTGGAGGATGGGTTACTCTAACGTGTGTAAGTTCCAGATAGACATCAGCCCACGGATTTCTACCTGGGTCAGTAGTCGGGAGAGTAAAGGCAGTTTCTCAATCGTTATTCAGGATGGAAGCACTTTAGATAACACACCTCTTTCAGAGGCAGTAGAATGAAATGCAGGCAGCACTCCAATTCAGTTTATTTTTTGAGAAGGGTGACTTCTTAGCCTCCCTTTTTCTGAATACTAGTGACTGTTTCTCAGCGGCTCCTTGGATGTCAAAGCCTCTTACAAATATCAGACCAGAGTTAGTTATGTCTCTCATGCTCCTGACTCTAAGGGGTCCCTGAGTGTATCATTCCATGTTTGGGAATTCAGAATTTGAAATAAAATCCGACACCTTTCTGGTAAAGTTCAAATCTGCTAACATTATGTGCCGCTGTTGACAAAGCACAGCCACAATAAATGAGGAGCTAAAAGTAAAGAAACTCATTTTCTTAGTGACTTGTGGTGGCTGTTCTTGTTACACTGAATTTGTGTATTGATCACATAATTTAAACATTTGTAAGTGCTTCATAAGTGTTAACTCACTTAATCTTCAAACAATCCTATCAGGTAGGTACGATTTTTGTCCTTTTTTTTTCCAGATAAAGAAACTGAGGCATGGAGAAGTTAAATAACTTGCCCAAGTTATTTAGGGGGCAAACGGTGGAGTGAGGATTTGAACCTGTACAGTCTGGCCCCACCAATGCTGCATATAGGAACACTTGCTTCCGGAAGCCATATTACATAGAAATATGAAGACTAAACATCCCATTGCTTATTAAATTTAGGTGTAAAAGAGAACTTGTAGCAATTAGACTTAAATTTAATGTACATTTTAGGTTCTGTGGCAAAATAAAATCATTTAATTGGGGGATTATCTCCATAATTACAATTCCAAAATGACTAATAAATTATTGTTTTCCTGGGAAGGCGTTGGAAATAACATTGAACTCAGTCTTCATTCCTTTCCTCTACCACTTCATACTCTTCCGAAATCTAACTTGTTTAGTAACATCAGAAAGAAAATTGCTTTCAAGAACTGAATATGACCAGTGGGAAGAGTTTTCAGAAGCCCATAGATGGCCTTTGCATTTGAGGGCTATTTCTCAGCAAGTAGGTAGTAGCTGTAAGAATAACTGGATGTGTATCGAGAGCAAAATGTTAAAGCACTGAGTTGATGAAAAAAACAAAAGGAGGATAGGAGTACAGTAGTGGTCAATGTACCATAAACTAGACTAAAATTAATCTTCTCCTGGGAATGGCCTAGCCCATGGAAAGACAATTATAAAGTCACTAAAGAAAATAATTATTTACTCTGGAAAAAATGAAAACTTCTTCTGTTTCTCGGAGAGAGGGTTTTAAATGCTTAATGAAAAGTATGTAAAAACTTTTTGCACATCAGTTAACTTCCAAAGCAGTATTTTAATGAGTTAAGCATAAATGATTTTAAAAACATATGAATTACATTTCTATAACTGTATGGAGATATAAAAGTTGAAAGAAATAGAATATGGAAAACTCTGTAGCAGTGTTTGCACCAGATATTGAAAATTTATTTGAAAAATTATATTTTTTGAAATTTTGATCTGGGGATTATGATGCTATGGTTCAAAGTAATAATAATAATAATTCTCTATAATTATAATCCACGAATCTCTTTTACTGTTATCTAAATTAACTAGAACAGTGACGGTCTTTTCTTAAGAAAACAAGCAAGAATCATAAGAATAAATGTTCTCTGAGGGATGAACAAAGTATGTTAGTTTATATATTCTAATATTTCTGCAAAGGTATTTTTAATACGCTTTCCTCCATATTGTCACCCAAACCCTTTATCCAATGTATTTAATTATAAGTGGGGGGCAACACTGACCTATTCTTCAATGAGGCTGACTCCTTCCCTGCAATATTGATTTCAGCAAAATGCCATATTCCACCCCCTAGATTGTGCTGGGCTCCTGATTCTCTGGGCATTCAGAGAAGGGTTCACGCTCATGCAAGCGGCTCAGATCCCAGAAGGCTGTTAGAGGCCATGATTGGTTGTTGTCTCTATTACAATTTTGGCATCTGAATAAGTAGTGGGGACAGAGAGTGATTTTAGTTGCTAGGCTTTAATCTAAGACCACTAGACTACTAGGCTCCAAACCATTATTCAGACCTCCTGGAGAGTCATCATTTAGAGATCCTTGACCTTTTTATTTATTTTTTTTGGAAGATTTTATTTATTTATTTATTTGATCGAGAGAGAGAGAGAGAGAGAGAGTGAGAGAGAGAGAGAGAGAGAGAACACAAGTAGGGGGAGCATCAGGCAGAGGGAGAGGGAGAAGCAGGCTCCCCACTGAGCAGGTAGCCTGCCGCAGGGCTCGATCCCAGCACCCTGGGATCATGACCTGAGCCGAAGGCAGACGCTTAACTGACTGAGCCACCCAGGCGCCTCTAGAGATTCTTGACTTTGACTAGGTGGAGTGACTGAGTGGAATCTGGGTGATATCCCTCAGGGAGGAGATGAATGTGTTCTTTGTGTGTGAATGTGACCTGTATTAGGGCAGTCCACAAATATTCTAGCCCTGCTTCTTTTGAAGCACATGGTAGGACTGCACTTCTCCATCCTACTGAAGTACAGTGTAGCCCTGCAACTTGCTTAGAAATGGTGAGTATCAGTTCTGGGCAGAAGTTAAGGGCTTCATGCATCACCACACTCTCCCCTTTTTTTCTCCTTGCACCAGCGAGGTGCCCGGTGGTGGCTTCTCCATTGGATTGGAAAGTGCAACGACAATGAGCAATGCCACCCCTGCTCACCCTTGCTGGATATGTAGTACCAGCAAGAAGGTCAACCTTGTTGTTCCAAGCTACTGAGATTTAGGAGTTGTAATGTTTCTGCGGTATAAACTAGTCTATTCTGATTAAAAATAGAGAGGAAGAAAGAAACAAATCATTGCAGGGTACACTGTGGCAGAGATTGGCTAATAATTCCATCCTGGGGGCACAACTAATTCACATTTCCCAGCCTCCTGCCTAGTTAGGTGAGGCCACGTGACTGAATTCTGACCAATGGAATGTAAGGGAAAGTTTTATACTCCGCTGCCTGGCCCCCACCCATGGAAAATCGGCTACATGAGCTCTCTTTTTAATCTGCCATGTGGAAACTCAGGAGTCTGGGTCTCTAGAGCAAGAGTCAGCAAACATTTTCTATAAAGGGCCATATAGTAAACATTTTAGGCTTTGTGGGTCGTAAAGTCTCTATCGCAACTACTCAACTCTGCTGTTTTATAGGAAAGCAGCCACAGACTCTATGCATACAAATGGACATGGCTGTGTTCTAATAAAACTCTATTTACAAAAACAGGCAGTGGGTTGATGTGCCCTGGGTGGTCAGTTGCTGACTACTACTTACGGAGAGGAGAGTAAAGATGAAAGGAGCCTGAGTCTCTGAGTCACTCTATGGTAGCTACTTGCTGACCACCCACAGGGAATTGCTATCTGAGTAAAAAGACCTGTTGAGCTAAGCATAACTAATACATTATCTTATTCCATATTCCAGAAAAAATTCCAGATGGATTAATAATGTAAGCAAAGAAAAATATAAATGACTGAAAGAAAATATAGCAGACTCACAATATTGGTTATCTTTGTCATACTAGTTAGAAAAATCATGATAAAAACCCTAGAAACTAATAGAAATATTAAGCAGATTTGAGTACAAAAAAAAAAATTTCTGTTCAGTGAAGGGTACCATAAATAATGTTACCGAATGGGAGAAAATATATGCAACATAAATAACCAACAGGAAGAGGTTAATATGCAAAACAACAAATAGCTTCTCCAAATCAATAGGAAAAAGAAGCAGCAAAATAAAAAAATGGACACAGGATATGGAGAAGTAATTCTCAAAAGAAGGAATATGTGCTAATAAGCATATGAAAACATACTCAATCTCACTAATAATCAGAGTGTAAATAAAAACAAGAAAGCATTTTTTTACTTATCGGTTTGGCAAAAAAAAATGTCTTAATATCAAGTGTTCATGAGTGTGTATAAGAAGTAACAACTTGCATACTCAACTGACTGGAGTGTAAGTTGATAAAAATTCTGGAAAGCAATTTGCAGCATCTCTAAATATTAAATATGCATGTATACTTTGACCATGCATTTCCATTGCAAGTACTTTGTCCTACAGAAACACCAAGTGTGAAAAATACATTTATGTTGTATGTCTATTATACTACCATTTGTAAGAGCCAAAAAAACGGGACCACACCTCAACGTTCATGAGTAGAGGGATGGTTAAATAAATGTAATACCTAGACACTGAGGAATAATAACTGTTAAAAATGAGGGAGATATATATCTGCTGACATATTTTTGAGCGATAAGAGCAAGTCAGAACAGTATGTACAGAATGCACTCTAAAAAGGGGACAAGGAGGCAGAAATCTATGTATCTTGAAGGATATGCACACTGTTGATACTGATAACCCTTGGAATGAGAAGCTTCCATTTTTAACTTTATACACTTCTTTTTTTTCCCTTATGCATATCATTTTCATAATTATACTTTTTTTTAAAGTAGAAGGACATAAATCAAGCAAGACGGAAAGAAAAGCCCATTGTGGCCACAGGCCAAGGCCGAGGGGTTGAGGGACGGCCGGGCAGAGGAACAAAGGCTTGTTGAAGGCTTGCCGAGGCAAACGCACAGGAATGAGTCACTCCCTCCGAGTTCCAGTGGCAGCAGATGGAGCCGTTATGACCTGGAACCAGGGTTCTGCTTGAAAATTTTCCAGGAAAGAGGAAGACTTGGGGTGAGAAAAGAAAGGGTAACCCTGCCGGCCTGAGGGCAAAACATTTTGGAAACAAAACAAAAAACCCCCAAATAATATCCTTTGGCTGAACTTGCTTAGTCTATTCAGGAGCTAAATATTAGGTTATCTTTTCAAGGCTTTAGATCTTTTTAGGTTAAAAACCTCCCCTCAGAAGCTGTTGCCTGAAATGAATATACCTAATGGAAGTGGGTGTTTTGGTTTTTGGTTTTGAAGGTTACACGTCGCTGCGCGTTCTAGGAAGATAATTCCAGGTTCATTCAACCTTAGTTGTGCCAACGGGAGGATCAACGCCACCCGCGCGTGCGCTACAGGTGAATCACTCTGGATGCCTGTGTCTGTTTGTTCTAGATGTGTACTAACATCTTCCATTTACCGAGAGTGCTGTTATCACAAATCTGATTACATGTGAGATAGAACATCTTTTGTATGTTTATTAACCACTAATCTTTAGTGCCACATTGCTCTGTTACTTACTGTAAAGTTTAACCTATTGGCTATTGCTTATACTCTAAAATTCCCCATGTTATTGTATATTACTTACCTTATAAACAAAGGCCCACGGGTGGTATCCACACTACGGGGATAAAGGAATCTTGTGGATTCAAAGTCGCTATTTAAAGAAAACTCAAGATTCCTCTGAGTCACAGCATACAAATGAGCCGAAAGCAGATTCAGGCAGCTTCCTGGTAGGTTGTGTTCTGAGTGCCTTGCCCAGAGTGGAGCCAAGATGTGGGGTATGCTTGTGACAGCCCAGTGCTCTGTTAGTCTGCTAGGGCCGCCATAACCCAGTACCACAGACTGGGTCAGGGGCTTAAATAACAGAATTTATTGTCTCACAGTTCTGGAGGGGAGAAGTCCTAGATCATGGTATCAGCAGAGTTGCTTACTTCTGAGGGCTGGGAGAGAAGGATGTGGTCCTTGGCTTGTAGACGGCTGACTTCTCCCTATGTCTCTTCACATTGTCTTCCTGTCCTGCGCCTCTGTCTTTGTATCCAAATTCCTCTCTTTTGAATTAGAGTCCACCCCAATGACCTCACTTTAACGACAACATCTCGGAGTAAGGTCACATTCTGGGGCCCTGGGGGGTAGGGCTCCAACATATGTTTTTATGGGAGGGGATACAATTCAACCATAATGGATGGCATAATAATGAAGTAAATTGAAAACATGGGTGTAGAGCCTGGGTCTCTGATTAGTCTCCAGGATTTTTATCAGACCCCACTATCTCCACATTTGAGGGTGTCTTCCCTGCCCCTCTCTTCCACGTTCCTGTTGATTTCTGTGCTTTGCTCTATCCTTGTAATTAGGTAATTGCACATTTATCTCCCTGATGAGACTTACACACTCCCTGTGAGCAGAGACTGTTGTCTCCAGTTCCTGGTGTCTAGCACAGCGCCTGACCCAGACAGGGAGAATGAATGAATGAGTGACAATGACGTAATATTCATCTCTTAAAGAATACCAATCCATACGCTATTTAAATGTCTTCCTCCCCCACCCCAAATGTCTTCCTGATTGCATAACTGTATGTAAGAATCTAGACTTATCCCCATGAAACAAAATGACATGAAAACTTGAAAATTTTTGAATTCTTATTAAGTATGTTGTGACACCTCGTGGACAGCAATTTCCAGATAAGAAGGTGGGACAAGAAAGTCTAAACCAGGGGAAGAGCATCCTTACACCCAGCTGCTTCATAAACAAAGCAAGTTCAGCCAAAAGTTACTGCACCCTACTTACATTAATAAGGAACTTAGGATTTAAAGTCTAATTTTAAAATTACAGTTAGAGAAAGTGGAAATACTTCTGTGGAAATTATTCTATGGTTAATAAATAGAGCTCATGAAGAAGGCCTTTGGAAGCTGTGTATTTTTAAAATGTGGAGAAAACAAGTCAGAAGGGAAATTTAAGGTCTTGGAGTGGAGACACAGGGATGTTGATGAGTTTTTCTGTCTCTGCTGAAGACAGAACAAGGATAGTTTATGCTACAGCATGCAAAGGTTGGGCTGAGTATGAAGGAAGAATTTCCCAATAGAATACTAAATATCAGGGCCGTTTGGATGGGTTTTACACCTTTCTTTCATTTAAATGGGAACTCCAAAACTACACCGAGCCAACCTCTTTCACTTACCAGCCAGGAGAACTTGGCAAAGTTACATCATTTCACTGAAGGTCTGTTTTCTTACTCACAAAATGGGTTTAATTTTTACGTCGTATTGTTGCAAAAGATTGAGTCTAAAGCATGTAGCATAGTTCCTGACACATCATAAGTGCTCTGAAAATAGCATTAATAATAAAAATGAGAGCAAATATTTATTAGTTATTTGCTACATACCAGACACCATTATAAGCACCTTATGGGGGTATTTCATTTTGGTTTTACAGTGATCATGTAAGGTAGGTGCTTTTTTTTCTGTTTCACAGGTGAGAAAACTGAGGTACAGAGAGATTAAGTAACTTGCCCTAAATCGTAGTGCTAGTAAGTAACAAAGCTCTAACACAAACCAGGCAGTCTGTCTCCAAAGCCTGTGCTTCTAGTCACCATATTAGCAACCTCTACATGGTTATAAACATTAGCTCTTTTAAAGTAAAAAATTGGCACACTCTTAAAAAATTCATAGTCGAGTGGTCCCTAGCCCTCCATCATCCTTCTATTATTTTTCTTTCCATGTTCTGAATGGTTTTATTTACTAAAATACTGTAATGATAAGTAATGATTCATTTTTTATTGTTATTAATCAAAGGTACATATCACAAGGTTCCCGAACATGATGAGGTAACAGCAGTACCCGAACTTACAGAATTCTTGTCAAAGGCAAAGCAACTCGATAATTTTGGTTGGCTCATGAAGCTTTTCATTGCACAGTTTGCACAAGGCTTTCTGAAATACCTATAATAATTAATTGGCTCTCTTCCTCCAAGTATTAAGTTCACAGAAGTTAATATTCTGTGGTGAGCCATCTCTGATGCTGATCCATGAATCCCTCTACTGAAATGCCATCTTAAGTGTGTAGGTTTCCCCCCACAGATGATTCCTGCAGATGGTTGTATGTGTTCTGCAGACAGACAGATGTGCTATATTAGCAGTTCTCAACTAGTGTGGTCAGGAGCTTTGGATAAGTCTATTTAGGGTCTAGAATGTATTTCCAAAACATATATTTGATCATCGAATGTCAAAAGTGTTTGTTTTAAGGTAGGAGTCAAATGTTGTGTCTCTGGATGTAGGGAAGGATTAAAAGGTTATCTGCCACTGGAGGCTAAGGTAGACTGAAAAGGTGAAGGTCTGGAATTAGAACTGTCCACTGAGTGTGTGTGTGTGTGTGTGTGTGTGTGCACATGCACGTATGCACAAGGGACAATTATGGGGAGAAACAAGCAATAGTGCACTAGTAAACCACCTTTTAGGGGAAAAAAGGGCCCTAGTTGGTAGCATTTGCCAATTTCCATGTTGTAAATATTCCTACCGCAGCCAGTTTCAAGCTGTCAACAGTTCAACCACGTTATGTATTTATATTTACTTTATTTTTAATATATTTCAAATTTAACAATTGGCTCTCTCAAGCCAATATGAGCCTGTTCCAGAAAACTTGTTTATCACCATTCTCGGGGTAGAGCCTGGAGATGCTATTATTGAGAATGGGTGTCTGACAGCTCAGGTGAAGGGGAAAGTCAAGAAAATGTAATTTCTAAGATGAAGTCCAAGACTGAAGAAATTACAGCCAGAAATGATTCTGAGTCAAGTAGGCCACAATGAGGAGAAATTTTGGAAGGTAGCAATCTAGTTACCAAACTGAGAATGAAGGCCTTGGATGCGGGGGCATATCCCAGACATGAGGACTGATTAGACAAGGAGAAGAGGAAGATGCCGTAGTTCACACAGGGTAAGGATCTGCTTGCCTCAGACCAGATGTGCGTTCCTGTCTGACATGATGATTGTCATCACCCTTTCCGCATTTGCTCTTGGGCAATACGTTCGTGTTCCCCTCCCTGAGGGAACTTCAAGCATCTTTGGCAATACTGGAAAATACTGCTCACCAGGAATTCATAGACAAGAAGTCCAAGCCTGGTGTCAACAGCATGGAAGACCAAATAGGACTAATCAAATAATTTAAACAATTATATATATAGCAATAGAAACTCTAGAGACAGACAAAATTTGGAGACCCAAGTAGGTAAGCAGCAGGCAGTCAGATTTATAGAAGTCCATCAGCAGATATTAGGGCCAGGGAGATAAGATAGGACACTGGACCAGAGAAGGACGGGGAATGAATGGCAAAAGTTCCTAAACTGAGCAATTATGTCGGAGACTTCAGATTGTGTATCCAAAATCCATTCTTTCCCTCTTACTTATAACCTTTGTTTTATTTGGTTTGCATAGTAAGATTTAGCCAGGTAACTAATTTCTAGCCAATGAAATATAAGCAGCAGTGGCTAGGTAGAACTTTCTGGAAAATTCTGTAAAAAGTGGACAAAGAGGTGCCATGTGCCTCCCACCCCTCACCCCCTTACCTCTTTTTCCTGCTATTTCCAACAGTGACAACAGTGATGGCTGGCACTTCAACAGACGATTTGGCCCTGAGGCAACCTTGCAAATACAAACAATGTTAAGGATGTTGTTCTAGAAAGAAAGACAGAATCTTAGTCCCTGATCACTGAAGAACCATCATAACATTACTGGACTATCTGGATGTTTTTTACACGAGAGAAAAACTTTTATCCTGTTTAAGCCACCATTATTCACTACTTTGGTACCAACTGAAATTCTTGTCTGATAGAGCCAGCCAAAAAGCCAAGTGCTAAGGAATAGGAAGGAAGCAGAGATGGGGATTTTGTTTTAAGAATTCTAGTACAAGGTGGAGAAGAAGGAAGAAGCACAGTTACTAGGACTAGGACATAAGAGACAAAGTAGCAACACTACTTGAAGCCTACTTCTCTGAAAAAGCCACTTCAATCCAAATTCTAAAGTCTCCCACCCAACATTGCCTTTTGCCAATAAGCCACAAGCAGGATAGCAGATGGTCTAGAGATAGCAGTCAAGTGCTTGGTTGCTATGAACAGAGAAGGGCCATCTTGGGGTGGGGGGCCAGGTTGGTCATTATTCTAAAGAGCGAACTGCATTGGTAGTGAAGATTTCAGAGACGTAAAAGATGTCAAGGCCTATGAAGATTTCATGAGAAACTGTAGTTCTCATCTGGAAGATAACCTACATTTGGCTTCCCACAGTCTGGTGATGAAACTCTGTAGGCTACAATCTGACACTACAATCTGATCTGACACTACCATCCCCACCCACCAGCAGCTCTGGCCCAGATTTCAAAATGCCTGAAGATGGTGAGGGGAGGAGGGGGTGGAGATGCAGCTTGAAGGAGAGAGATGGAGCTAGAAAGAAATAAGGCGTTTGAATGAAGGGCTTGAGTGAAGGAGAAAAAGAATAATGAGGTGGTGCCTGCCAAGAATTCTGATCAAAATTAGGAGAGTATGATTGTATTTATCTGGGGAAACAAAAGAGTAGAGTGGTAAAAACTAGACTCAGACGTCATCTTTTCAGTGCTCCAGTGTATGGTAGCTTATCTGAGAAGGAATGATCCAGAATGTCTAAAACTGCTTCTTTTCTGCCTCCTTTACAATAACCAAAGCACAATGCAAGAATATCAGCACCCTGGTGTCTGGCTTCCTCCCTGTGATGACACCCACAGTGCTGTCACCAAGAGACCTCCTATTTGCCAAATTCAGTTGACACTGCTCATTCCTTATCCATGGCCTTCTTGAGTCCTAGGACACCGCCTTCTGTTTGAGAAGGTTTGGCTCCTCTGTGCCATCACTCTGAGTTCTCATCCCAGCTCCATCACCCCCTTCCATCCCACACTGGTGCATCTAATGTTTGATGCCCCCAGTGGCCTGTCCTCAGTCTTTACACTCCTCTGTTTATTATCTATTTCTAGACTCCTCTCCCACGTAAGGTATTTAATTTGCTCTGTGTATCCCGACACCAGTATCTATGCCTTCAGCTCATACCTTGTCCTTGGCTCTAGCCTTCTAGATCCTAAATATATACCATATGTCCCACAAACAGCTCCGACCCCACAAGTTCAAAATGAGAACTTACCAACGACTTGGAAAGCCTTTAGAGTATAGGGGTTACACCTCATACCTTTTCTTGTAGTTCAGTGCATAGAAGCATTCAGCAAGTATTGTCAAATGACAACAACGTGGCTGGTTATTTTCAACAAACACATTTAAATGTCACTTATGTACATATTTATTAATATGGAATTCTTCTTGAATTTGCATGTCATTGTGCAGGGGCCATGCTGGTCTTCTCTGTATTATTCCAATTTTAATGTATGTGCTAAATATTTATTTATTTATTATTTATTTAGCATTTTATTGAAATATAATTGACATGCAAAGAATTAAACACATATGAATCGTACAATTGGATGTTTTAACGTATGTCGACTGTTCACTACAATCAAGATGAAGAACATAGTCATATCCCCAAAAGCCCCCTCTTGTGCCCCTTTGTGATTCATCCCTCATGTCCTCCCTACCTTCCAAACCCCCACAGTCAGTCAACCACTGATCCAATTTCTATCACTATAGCCTAGTTTCCATTTTCTATAGTTTTATATAAATGAACTCATATGTGATGTACTCTTTTTGGGGGCCTGACTTATTCATCATAATTATTTTAATTACTCAGATTGCTTCATGTATCAATAGTCCATTCGTTTTTATCACTGAATAGTATTTTATTATATTGGTATACCACAATTCATTTATTTATTCACCTATTAATGGACCTTTGTGTTGTTTCCAGTTTTTAGTGATTACAAATAAAGCTGCTATGAACACTTGTGGAAAAGTCTTTGTGTGGACATATACTTTCCTTTCTCTTGAATAAATAAACAAGAACAGAGTGACTAGAATATATGGTAGGTATATAGTTAACTTTATAAGAAACTGCCAAACTTTCCCCAAAGTTTTGTACTATTTTACATTCCCACGAGGGGTCTCTTCTAATTCCTCCACATCCTCAACAACACTTAGTGTGGTCAATAGTTTTAATTTTAGCCATTCTAACAGATGCGAAGTGGTGTCTCACTCTGGTTTTAATTTGCATTTTCCTATTGACTAATACTGTTGAGCATCTTTTCATGTGCTTACCTACCATTCCTATATCTTCTTTGGTGAAATGTCTCTTCATTTTCTCTGCCTATTTTTAAGATGTGTTATTTTGAGATTTATTTGAACAGTTGACCCTTGAGCAACATGGGAGTTAGGGGCAATGACCTCCCCCCACATAGTAAAAAATCTACTTATAACTTTTGACTCCCCCAAGACTTAACTAATAGCCTACTATTGACTGGAAACCTTACCCTTAACATAAACAATTGATTTAACACATATTTTGTTTAAGTATTATATACTGCATTCTTACATTAACATAAGCTAGAGAAAAGATGTTACTAAGAAAATCTTGAGGAAGGGAAAATACATTATAGTGCTATACTGTATTTATTGAAAAAAAAAATCCATGTCTAAAGTGGACCAGTGCAGTTCAAACTCATGTTGTCCAAAGATCAATTGTATATTCTGAATACAAGTGCTTTACCAGATATATAAGATTTGCAAATATTTTTTCCCAGTCTGTAGCTTGTCTGTTCGACACTTTTAACTGTCTTTTGAATAGCAGAAGTTTTTTATTTTGGTGAAGTTCAATTTATTCTTTTATGGATTGTGCTTTTGATATCATATCCAAAAAATCTTTGCCTAACCAAAAGTCACAAATATTTTCTCCTATGTTTTCCTTTTTTGTTTTTAAGATTTTATTTATTTATTTGAGAGAGAGAGCATGAGGGCAGGGGGTGGGTGGAGGGAGAAGAAGACTCCCTGCTGAGCAGGAAGCCAGATGGATTTGGAATGCCTGGGGCTTGATCCCGGGACCCCAGGATCATGACCTGAGCCAAAGGCAGATGTTTAACAGACTGAGCCACCCAGGTGCCCCTCCCCCATGTTTTCTTCCAGAAATTTTATAATTTTTTATTTTACATTTAAGTCTATAATCCATTTTGAGGTAATTTTGATATATGGTGGAAGGTATGGGTTGAAGTTCATTATTTTGCAAAAGGGTATTTAATTTGTTGAAACACATATAAATTTAAGCAAATTATAAGACAGTCTTTTCTTGTGAATCAGTAGAAGCCTTTGGTTTAAAAGTCTGTAATCAAGGATACTATGCCAACAGCCCAAATCACCTGCTTGCCTAATTTTTAAAAACGTATTCTTTATTTATTCTGTTTCAAGGTGTCTTCTTAACTTTTTTATTTGTATATAAAGGAATAAATCAAAATTGTTTGTATCCCATGTTCCATTGGCTTATCAGCTTGTCAAGTTTGAGTTCTATAAGCTTGCTTTTTTCTAGATAGCTTGTGGGCCTGCAGGTGGGAGAGGAATAATGGGAAACAAGATAGGTATGAAATAGAGATGAATATATCTAATTGGTCCCTCATTAAAATGCTCAAAACCCTTAACTGCTCTATTAGAGAAACTCCAGGGTTATTGCATGAAGCATCTTTTTCTTAAAAAAATTTTTTTTTTATTTATTTGAGAGAGAGAGAGAGAGGAGGGAGAGGCAGAGGGATAGGGAAAGAAAGAATGTCAAGCAGACTTCCCTTTGAGCATGAAGCCTGACATGAGTCTCAATCTCACGACCCTCAGATCATGATCTGATCTGAAACCAGGGATCGGATGCTTAACTGACTGACCACCCTGGCGCCCCAAGAAGCATCTTTTCTGTGTGGATTTTGACCCATGCAAGAATGAAATACCTTTAATAATATGTGTGTGGTGTGTATTTTAGTAGGAGGCAGGAAGAAGATGGCCGATTACAGATTTTATTTCAGTTTAGTGGAGAGAGAAGTCCTGGGATAAACCCATCTTCCCCTTTGGAGTGGCCTACCAAAGCTTAGTAAAATATGTCTGAAATATTTGGAATGGTCTATGAAGTCCTAAAGCCAAATGCCAGGGCTCCATAAACCAGTGGAAGAAGCATATCTTTGGGTGGCCATTTAGGCTAGGTAGTGGACATATGTGTTGCTTCCAAGCATCCATTCTCCACAATCCCATTCTTCATAACCCCCATATCTTTGGGAAGTCAGATAGTTTTATAAAAGCTTAACCCACCTCTAACTTCAGGTGTAGAACATTGATATATTAGCTCTAATAATGCCCCTGGCCCTTGAGATTGGTTCATGGTATATTAAGTTTGCAAGGAACTGAGATCTGTTAAGGTTTCTTCAGGTTTATTGGGATATAGCACAAAGCCTTAGCAGGCCTCTTGAAAAATTGAAAATTGTTTCAAGAGACAGTTGAGATTTAGCAAATCTGATTGCTTTAATCTCCTCAGAAACTAGAATCTAACCCTATTCTAGTGCTCTATTATACTGGTGACTTAGCTGCTTTCTAGTCCAAATACTACCAGTTACCTGACTCTTCTACTTTATCTCATACTCAAATTTTGGTTCAGTCAGTCAGTTACAATTTCAAAATCTCTGTCAAACATCACTGGTAAATGTACAGATATCTGGCTGGTCCACTCTACCCTGGCAGATAACATGAAGTGTTAAAAAGCATGGTGATGAGAGGTAGGGAAATCTTCCACAGTAGGCTGTAGGTATGAAAGTTAGGCTGACCTTTCTCAGAGAGAAGTCTGTCAGGCACCATGAATGTGCTGTCCAAGACTGTGCTTTCTGGGATCCCTAAACTTATGATGGGTAGTGTGAGAGCTGAAGGAGCTGGGAAGCTGAGAGTTGGCAGAGATCTGACCATGTGTCTACAGCGACATCTGGAATGGTCCTGCTGACAAGTCCTGTGTAATCATATAATCAAAATGTGAAAATGTGATTTTACCAAAAATCATATGGGAATATAAATGCCAAGGTGATGGGTTGGGACCCCTACGGTGTCTCCTATGACTATATCAACCAGCTTCCCTGCCCTTGGCTTCTGGTTGGATTCAGTCAAGGGTGAGCCCTAGTGAAAGATGGGAGAGATGGAGGAGAGTAATGTTAGGCTGCTTATTCCCCTGGGTCTGAACCTATGGGACTGCCCCAAGCTGGCTGTGTTCCTTGACTAAAGATCACTGATCTGTATTCTGGAGATCACAGCTCCTCTAAAGGTGACTTTTTTGTACATGATTCTATCCTTCTGGGTTCCGGTAACCTCTGCTTGCCCTCTCCTGTTACCAGCTCTGTTCTGGCACTATCTCTTTTGGTTTCCCTATACTCTGATCACATTTTTATAAAGAGTACCCTTATAAATAAATCTAATTTTCTCCTTGTTTGTGGCTTATCTATTCTTTTTCCTTAACAGTGACTTTTGGGATGTCTGGGTGGCTCAGTTAAGCATCTGCCTTCAGCTCAGGTCATGATCCCAGTGTCCTGGGGTGGAGTCCTGCATTGCGCTCAGAGATAAGCAACATTTTTTTAGACAGGACACAAAAGCAGTCAACTGACTTGGAAAATGATAAATTAGACTTCACCAAAAACAAAAACTTCTGCTCATCAAAAGTCACTTTTTTAAAAGATTTTATTTATTTATTTATTTGTCAGAGAGAGAGAGAGAGCATGAGAAGGGGGAGGGGCAGAGGCAGAGGGAGAAGCAGACTCCCGCTGAGCAAGGAACCTGATGGGGAGCTTGATGCCGGGACCCTGGGACCTAAAGTCTCCTGGGACTTTAATTATAAATTTATTAGATGTTTTGATATGTTTTGATATTGTCTTTCAGGTCTCTGAGCTTCTGTCCTCTAATTTTCCTTTCCTTTTCCTTTTTCTTTTCTACCTCCCTCCTTCTTTCCCTCCCTTTTCCTTCCTATTTTTAAAGAATATTTATTTATTTATTTATTTATTTATTTATTTATTTATTTATTTATTTAAGAGAGAGAGAGAGAGAGAGCGCCTGAGCAGGGGCAGAGGGAGAGAATCTCAAGCAGACTCCCTGCAGAGTGCAGACCTTGACTCAGGACTCAATCCCATGACCCATGAGATCGTGACCTGAGCCAAAACCAAGAATTGGACATTCAACTGACAGAGCCACCCAGGTGCCCCCCTATTTTTTAGAGTAATTCTATTGATCTATCTCCAAGTTCACTGACTCTTTCCTCTGTTATCTCTATTCTGCTCCATCCAGCAAATGTTTTACTTCAAGTATTCTACTTTTCAGTTTTATTTTATTTTATTTTTTATTTTTATTTTTTTAAAGATTTTATTTATTTATTTGACACAGAGAGAGACAGCCAGCAAGAGAGGGAACACAAGCAGGGGGAATGGGAGAGGAAGAAGAAGGCTCCCAGCGGAGGAGCCTGATGTGGGGCTCAATCCCAGGACCCTGGGATCATGCCCTGGGCTGAAGGCAGATGCTTAACGACTGAGCCACCCAGGTGCCCCTACTTTTCAGTTTTAGAATTTCTATTTGATTTTTTTATAGTTTCTATTTTTCTGCTGAGATTTTCTATCTTGCTTGTGTTTTGAGCATATTTTCTCCTACCTCATTGACCATTGTTTAATAGCTGCTCTAATACTCTTGCCTCCTAAATTTAATATTTGAGTAATTTTGGGTTTGGTCTGCATTGATTGTTGCTATTATTGAGTCTAGGTCACAATTTCCTTGTTTTTATTTGTTGGCTATTTGGGGCTGTATCCCAGACAGTGTGGTTATTATTATGTGGAGACTGGATTGTATTAAATTCCTCTGAAGAGTGTTGACTTTTTTGTTTTATCTAATTTCGGTTTAGTTTATCAGGCAATTGACTTGGTTAGACTAAACTTCAAAATCTCTTTCTTAGGTGGGAGTTTAAATCTCCATTCAGTCCTTTTATCATTATCTAGACTTGAGGTGTCCAGCAGAGATTTGTACAGAGCTATTTGGAGCTCCGTCTATCTAAATACTTTCTGGGAAAATTCTCTCAGTTTCTTGCAGCTGTATTTCCTCACACTATGTCTTCTGGTTCTTCAAGGCAGAATAACTGGGTTCCTTTCAGAGTTCTAGATGCCCTGCATGGTGTCAACTGTAGCTTAGCTCTGAGCTAAAAGCCACAAAAATGGGAAATTCACTTTAGTTCATTCTTTTCTTCCAAATCTCTACTCCTTTCCAAAATCTGACTTCTTGTTTTCACTCTCTAAGACTTCAGATTATTCTGTTATTATATTTTTCCTGGAGTTTGTAGTTATCATCTGTGGTCTAATAGGAGTTTATTCAGCTATTTCTAGAAGCTGAACCACTTAACTCTATGAATGTTTAGAGTGAATTCTCTCACAGGACTGGCAGTTTCTGGATTCATGCTGCAATAACTAGGTCACCATGAAATCCACCTACCTAATAATGTTTTGCATATTCTATCTTGATTTTCTCGGTTGTTTTCTCTCAAAAGCTGCTTAAGTTTTCTGTTATCACTTAGTAGAGACATTTCATTCTCCAAGGGGTACTTCCTGGTTTGTATTTTTACGGACATTCTATTTATGGCTTTAAGAGAATGCTATTCAATACTTCTTGCATCTGAATTCCCTCTCAAGGGATACCATTCCACTTTGCTCCCTGAAATCTTGAGTCTTTCTCTTTTCCATTTCTTTTGAGCGCCTTCATTTTTCGAGGGCTAGCAATGACTAAAACACCACTCTGTTTTATCCTCCCATATTAATAAGCAGTTAGACTTGGGTACATCTTCCTTTCTATTCTGTATAGATTAAGTCTGTATAGATTTTTTCCCTTCGTATCTTTCTGGCCTGATTACTAAGATCACATTTCTTCCAAGAAAATTTCTCTCTTCTTCTAACTTAATAAACCAGTATTTTTTTCATTTCTCTTCTCTCCTGCTGCTCCTATTCTGTAATTAACTTAAAAGCATATTTTAATATTATCTTTTATTTTCACAAAAGAAATGCATGTGCGTATATCAAATAATCAAATAATATTACAAAGTTTTAACAAACACCAGCTGTTCTTTGCTACCTGTTTCCCCAGGTCTATCCCAGATCTCCTCCCCAAGGGCAATTACTTTCAGCTGCTTTACCTGGTCCTTCTGGCATTGTTCTCACTGTTTCTCAATAACATGCTCAGACTATTATAGACATTATTTATTGATTCTTTCACCCCGTATGTACTACTGTTGTAACTTGGGTGCACCCAGAGTAGACCCTGAATCAAGAACTTGAATAAAACAGTTTACTTAGGAGGTAATCCTTAGAAGTACAAGTAGGCCTGTGGGGAAATGAGACAGGGAAGGGCAGAGAGCCTAATAAAGAGTGTAGTTTCAAGTATATTGCCACCATGGACAACTGCAGTTGTCCTGTAGTCCTTCGGGCGAACTCTGCAAGATAGTGTCGAACATGCCTCAGATTATTCCTGAGAGACAACCAACTCCTATCAGTCATTGGTTGAGGGTGCCCTCAGAATCCACTATCTACCTGACACTTTCAGCTGCTCTGTGTACCAGTCAAGTAGATTCTATTGGCCTGAGAAATCCATCAGGCTAAGAGTTGCAAGTGTGTCAATTAGAAGCCATTGAGTAGCATGCATGGCAACAGGCAATGCCAAGATGTCAAGATGATGTGGGTGGGGCTCCCATCATTTACTGGTATTAATCAGAATTCCCCAGAGAAACATAATCAATAGGACTGGCATTGAGGGCAACACCTGAGAACTTGTTAAAATGCAGATTCTCAGGTCCCACCCAGATCTAATAATTCCGAATCTTTGGGGTTTGGGTCTGAGATTCTGTGTCTTAACAAGTTCTCTAGGTAATTCTTATGCAGGTTAAAGTTTGAGAAACACTGGCCTATAATTTACACAATCTCTTGATTGGGTAAGCTAACAGAAGATAAATATAGGTGAGAGAGAACAAAGGTAAATAATTATGTACATCTGATGCCCCCAATTAAACCTCTTGGAAAATAGGGCCAGCAGGGAGTTCAAAATCAGTTAGGGGCCATTCTTATCTTGGCCTGCCTCTAACATTGCTGTCACCTATGATAAGGGAATGGTGATAATATTGAAGAACTTCCTGGGCTGTTGTGCAAACCAAATCAGAAACTAATGTGATGGTTCTTTGCTCTCAATGTCAATAACTGTTTCTAATAACACTAGTCTTTTAAGTGACTTGAGTTTTATTTATTAAATTTCCACTTTAGTGAATTACAATTGTATGTGGCAATTCCCCCAAAATGCTAACTTTCAATCAATCAGTAAAATTGCCATTGCTATTGCTATTATAGATTTTAATATTTGAAAATATTTATTCATCTTTTATCCATATTTTTCTATTTATGCATAATCAAATAATGTGTTCTTATATTATACCTTCTACAAATTGCTCCTAGAAAGGGCAGGATTTTGTTTTTTCTTTCTCTACAAGGATGGAATTTTTGCAATCTTTTATCTTGGTGACTATTCATTGCCAATCAGGATAAAAGAGCTTTTGCCCCTCCAAAATTTCTATTTTATAATAAGATGCTTGGACAATTTCAGTATGCTTTAGAAGTGCAAATGGGTCTATTTAAGTGCTATTATTTTTCTTAATTGCTATTATTTGCTGCAGACTCATTAACAATTCAAAACTTGAATTAGAAGTAACCTAAAAATGTCTTACTTTATGTCAATGAAGTCTATTAGATACAAATGAAGCCCATTTTTGCAACACTCAAGGAAGAACATATCATACCTAATGTAAATCTGTTCTCAGATTTCCTAGAAAATAACCTGAATGAAGGGGGACTAAATAAAAAATGTAATTTTAATATTACATGAACATGACAGAATAGGAGAAATAGAAGGGTCAAAATGCTGAACCTATTTTTAATTATCAAGGTTATCCTGGAAGATTTTGTTTTAATTATACATCAGAGGTGATATTTTTAGGGAGCTCAAATAAATACTCATTATTCAACTTGAACTTAAAGTAGGCATTGAAAAAAAATCTTCATAAATTCAGTAAAGTCATCAGACTTCTGCTAAATCCTTAAAGTTCATTTACATATTTTTTGCTGTACTATAGCTTTTTTCTATAATTAAATGAGAGTATATATGTGAAAGTACTTAGCATATGAGTTAGCACATATACTCATAATCAATGTTAGTTTCCTTTCTCTCCCTGTCATATAATAAATGTAAAGATGTGTACTAAATTTCCAGTCAGATATTTATCTAGGTTTTCTCTAGCCATTTTTAAAACAGCAAGTAAACATGCTTAGAAAATGGAATTAAAACTCCTGGGAAAATTAGAGCTATATGAAGATTTTTAAGTGCTAATAAGTGCTTAAAATATTACGCAATCACACTCATTAATGGTAAGCATTTTAACTTGAGTGTAGTTATGTGTACGTTGTTGATGCTTACATTTTTAACTATTTTCAGGCATTACAAATTCACACATAGAATTCAATTCAGAGGGAAGCTAGCAACTTCGTATGACAGATGATCAAGTCAAAAGGAATTCATATTTAAAATAAAAGCAAAAGAACTTCTTTAACTATTTTTAGATCACTGGCAGGAATTCTAAACCAAAAGAATATTATTGAAATGACGAATTTTGCATTCCTAGAATTATGAACACTTTGCTTCTTACAATTAAAATTTCTAGACCCATACAAAAGGAAATAAAGATTCAATTGTATAAATCAAATTAAAAGTCAAAGTTATTAATACACACAACAGCTGTTACATACTAAAGACATTGGATTTTGGGGTATGTTTGTGTGTGAACATGTTTATGACACAGATGGATCATGGAATGTTGAGCTTTTCTAAGTTTGGAAGTGCAGGGCCAATTTTATCCCCTTCCAAATTGAAATTAGGGCTCTCAAAGATTCCAGACTTGAATACAGGAATTGAAAGTCCCTGAAATGCCCACAGAATAGGTACCAGATGGAGACCAGGGTTACCCAGTGTTTGGGCAAGGCAGTGCAGAAGATTCTGTCCAAGTAGATGACAAAATGAAAGTGACCGAACCATTTAGTACTTGCTGTGGCTCATTATGAGGCCAAATGCACCAGTACCGTCTCTGCTTTGATCATCTAGGTTGCAGTCTTCAATAGGGCCATAAGGGACTTTAGATCAATCTAGTTTGGTCTTTTTATTGAACAAATGAGGCTCAGAAAGATTAAGTGACTAGGTCAAATCACAAAAGCTGTAAGTGGAAGAACAGGGTCTTGAACTCTGTTCTCTCAGTTCTCAGCCCAGTGCTTCCCCTCTTATTTCCTAAGGCCTACCTTCTTATTACCAGCATCATAGACACTGCCTGAGGGCTAAAGTCAAAACTTGGCTCTGCCTTTGCGGGGTGCAAATAGGGAGGGGTTGCAGTCCTGCCCAGATCTGCCTTGAGGGTCAGACTGTCACAAGTGGGAAGTTCTAAGGAATCCTTGGAATGGAGGAACATACATCTTCAATGGTAACTACGGGGGTATATGATGATGCGTCTGAAAAAGAAGACTGGAACTACGTTGTGGGGCTCTCGACTGCTAGGATACTGAATTTGGAATTGATTTCACCTGCCACTCGGTGCCTCTCCCGGAGTCTGGCAGTGTAGGTATTAATGTCTATTTGTTCTATGAATGAATGAGCTGTTCAACGTTTGTGAGCTGTTTCTGAGACATGTTTTTATCAGAGTCGCACTTCAAACTGTGTTAGACTTTCAGGGAGAATTTGAGGCTCAAGAAGGCTGGCAGTTTGGGAGAATAGATCTAATCACAAAGATGAGAAAGACACTACAGTGAGTTATAAAAATTTAACATATATATCCATAGACTTTTAACAGCCTTATTGGCTTATAATCTGACTTTTTAGTGAAAGGATTGCTCATGGATGAATCTTACATACATAATGTTAAGCAAAAGAAGCCAGGTGCAAAAAACGTGTGTCGGTTCAGGTTCTCTAGGAGGAAGATGTCAAATGGAATTGAAGTTCCAAGAGATGTAATATGTAAAATAAAGGGGAGAGAGTGGAAATAGGCAGGGAGAGCTGTCGTACTACAGTGCAGGTCTGATAACTATGAAAGAAAAGGGGGAAGGAAGGAAGATGGGGAAGAAGACACTCAGACAATAGGGCAGCCAGGTTGATGAGGATCCCTAGACCAAAGATTGCCTATCAGAGGGTGTAGCATTAAGCAGAAATAGCTTGGCTATAGTACCCCCACTATGCTCAGTCATTGGCTGGGTGCAGCGTAGAGAGAGCATGGTCTTGGTGTAAATTCTTCAATGGATCGTGATGGTACAAGTGGTAGAGGCTGTTGGCTCACTGCACCCCTCACTGCAAGTTCTCTCCTAAAGGGAGCTCTGAACGGCACATACCCACATTTGCTCCAATACTATTTGCTCCTACTTACACATTATTAAACAACAGACAAGTCAAAATAGTGGCAGTAACTGGAAAGGGATATAAGGAGAATGTCTAGGGTGCTGATAGTGTTCTATCTTTTAATATGGTGCTGCCTACACATCAGATATGTCCACTTTTTTAAAACTCCTTGAGCTATACACTTAACGATTGTATATTTTTCTGTATTATGTAATACTAACATCAAAAGATGAAATAAAAAGATTATTTGCCAAGCTCAAAAGAAAAAAAATATTGAAGAGTTTAATATAGTAGAAAATATCAAAACATTTGATGGAAAATCAAGTAATTACTTCAAATATAATAAAAATAAAACAATCGGCCTAGCCTCTTGTGGGGGGTTGGAACTGGACTGAAATGGAACAGTGCAGAGTAGCACAGTCCATGTGGAACAGGTTGGTAGAATCTGGCAAATTGATAAAGCCTCTCAGTTGAGGGGCAGGTAGGGTGGGTAGAGTGACCTATGAGAGGCCAGTGGGTGGGGAGCAAACATTACCACAAAGAATGACCAGGCAAGGTGTGAAGTCCCAGAGGACAGAATAGCATCAGCACCTAGAAAGCCAAGTTAGGCATGAGAACAAAGATGTTATCTTGTCGTCTGTTCTTGGCATTTAAGTGTTTAACACACACCTTGTCAACTACAGGAGAGAAAAATGTCAATATGTAGACTTGGGCATCCATTCAATTGTTTGAATTATGAGATTGGATATAAGGTCCAAATGGATAGTTTTCTGGTCCAAGGCTGGTTATCAGGTAAACAGAGAAACCTCCCGACCCATCGAGTCTACTGACCTTCTGCTCATCACTGATTATCTCTCTGGTAACAGGAGCAAACACATAACAAACAAAGCAATTTTCTATGCATAAGGAAAAAACAACTGCCTTGTAAAGAGATTAAACTTGAGTAAAGTTGAAAAGGTAGTCAATGGGCGGTGTGAAAATATTCATAGATTGTATGTGACTCTGAGCGAAAAATATGATTCAGGAGAAAAGCCAGGATGTTATGAAAGCATTTCCATATTCTCGATTTTAGAGATTTGAGAATGTTTCAGGTCATCTCCCTTGGAAATTTTAAGAATCTTTATTGTATATTTTTAGGCAGGGATGGTGTCTTCATCATCTTTGGACCTTCAGTGTGTGGCACACCAATGGATTTTTCTAAAAAGACTTGTTGAAGGAATAGGTAAAAAAATATGAAGAACAGAGAGGACTCTGTGTCAGCAGCGAGGGCTTAGTAAACAAAATGTATGTGAACACGAGAACTTACCCAGAAAACCCTTGTGTACCCTGTTGAACAGCCTAGGGACATATGAGAGACTAGTTAGGACCCCTCTTCCCAAGAACTGGGTGAGCAACACAGAGAAAGCAACCTAGATTTTCATCTAGAAATAGTGCCACTTCTACTGAGGCCCTCGGGGCCGCGCTTAGGTCAAACTTGTCTGGGCTCACTGCTGGGAACCTGACCAAAGAAGAGAAATTCATACAAGAGGCTTTTTCAGAAGAAGAAATTTCTGGTGCTCATCTTCAAGTAAATTGCTGATTTTCACTCTAATTCTTAAGTTCAGGGTTTACTGAAGTAAATCCTTATATTTGTTCAGTTCTTTATTTATTTCAAATCTCTTTTGCACACATTTCTTTAGCTCATCATACCAGTCATGATGTCCGCAGAATGGATTCAGTTTATTCCATAATTTAAAATGGAAAAAAAAGTATTATATTAGTCACTGTTCTCCAGAAAAACAGAATAAATAAGATACACACGCACATGCACAGGCACACGCACACACATGCACAGAGACAGAGAGATTTACTTTAAGGAATTGGCTCACATAACCAGGGAGACTGGGAGACTGGCAAGTCCTAGCAGACTGGAGATCCAGGGATGAACCAATGTTGCAGTCCAAGCCTGAAAGCCAGCGGTCTGAAGCAGAATTCCCTCTTGCTCAGAGGAGCTCAGTTATTTTGCTCTATTTTGGCCTTCAGCTGATTAGATGAGGCCCACCTACACTATGGAGGCAATCTGCTTTATACTAAGCACAGTGATCCAAGAACACCCTCACAGAAACATCCAGAATAACACTGAACCAGAAACCTTGGCCTTGTGCCCCGGCCAAGTTGACACATAAGATTAACCATCACAAGGGTCCTGGAGTCTGGGAATTGCTCAAGCCTATGGAGTAAATCACAAGACGGTTTCTAAAATTCTTGTCTTTGACATAATTTAGGCCTCGTGAGAGACTTACCGAGCACTAGCATTAGATAATGGCTTTTCAAAAAATTCTGATATGGGGAGCAAGAATGGAAAGGAGCTAGCTGGTGGTCAGAAGTGTTAGTTACTCAGTAAATGCTGAAAGTGAGAATCAGACCCCAGCTAGTTAGGGAAAACCTCACTCCTTCTTACATGTTATGTGTAACTATATAAAATCACAAATTCATAAACAAACTCAAAATAAGAGAAAAGAAACTAAACCATCCGCCTAAATTTAGAACAACACCTGTAGGGACGCTCAAGCTTAGAGGGGCCGGAGAATTTCATTACAATGTCTAGGACAGATGTGAATAACCACAGCACAGGGCTAGACTGGTGAGGAACGAGGCTCCACCGGGAGGCTATCCTATTCAGGAACTTGGATCCCTGTTGAGGGGCTGACAGGCTTTCAGACTCCCAAACGAGCCGAGAAAGCAGGAAATCGAGTAGCATGCTGTGCTTTCCCACCCCTCCTCACCTTGGCAGGGGCATCTGTGTCCCACACAGCTTGGCCAGTGCAACTCGATGAGTGTGTGATCCATGGCAAAAATTCATATTCAAAACCCACAAATCCACAAACTGATGATTCTGGAGGTTTTCCTGTCACAACCATGGACAGAACATTCTCATGCATTGCACTGTCTCTCCTCTGACCCGTGATAACAGAGAATACAATTCGTATGAATATTTGAAGACCTCAGATAATCCCCAAACCTAATTTTAAGTTAAAAGCTTTTAAGTTTTCAACTTCTTGCCTCATGAAACAGCTGTTCTTTCGGCCAATTCTTCCTCTCCAGCCTTCTTTTGCAAATCCCGACGGAGGCAAAACGGCCCGCACAAGCGCGCGCCCTGTTTCTGACACACTAAGAGTGCCGCTGAAGAGTTGTGTATCAGTCGTGCGTTTTAACTGCACCTCCAGTGAGGAAACTTTCAGTTTAAAATTAACTAGAGGCAAAGGGAAGGGTCCTTTGATTTTGCATTTTTGTGTCCTAATTTAGCTGCCTTACAGTTTTGCTTTTTACAAATTGTATTTCCCTAAAGTAGACAGTATTAATGGAAAGATGGGTAAGAAATACAAACGATTAAGTGCTTACTAAGTGCCAGGGAACATGCTGGACGTGGGGCAGGGGACTCCGTGAGAACAAGGTGTATCGATGTCTCTGCCTCCCAGGAAGTATCTCATAGCCCAATACCAATGCCGGGGATAGGCATTTTATTCTAATGAGAGGCAAACTCCAGTATAAGCATAGTTATGGAACAGTAAACGTGTGACTGCTTAAGACAGAACAATGAATCACGTTTCATTTCCCTGCCTGAACAAGAGAAGCGACTTTGTCCTGCCTTGCCTCCGTGCTCAGCAGCTGCTGGCTCCTCCGAAGATAAAGCAGCCTTTGCGTGCGGTGCCCTCAGCCTCCCTGGGTACTGGATGGCAGTTTCCGTATGCAGATGCTGAAAAATCTTTCCGAGGGTGTTTACGCAGTAGTTGTCTCTTGAGCACATGTTTATTTTTAGCGGTAAATTATCAGAGCTTGTGAGGCTGAAACCTCAGCTACTTTTTGCATGTTTTTAGTAGCCGAATTCCGGCCCAGGGCACCATAGCCCCCCTCTCAGCCATGAAGTTAGTTTCCAGACCTCACCCTCCCATCGTGCCAGGTAATTGAAATTGATTAATGACTAGCAATTTAACAATGGTCAGCGAGGGCCCACAAAATGCTTATTTTCAGATTATTCATAGTTGGGAGTCTATTTATTCAGGACTAAGAGGAATGAGCTAAAATATTTCTCTTTGTGGAGGTAGAATCCTTAGATCAGCGATCTCAATTCATTGTTCAGCATCTGCAGAGAGTCAGAGCAAAGAAAAAGGGTCAAGTCCCAGTACCTGACGGCAAACTGTTCAAATTGCTAATAGGGAAGTGAAGGCTGGCTTGGATACTTAGGATTCCAAGATGCTACTTTCAGCGACATCCTTGATACTGACAGAGCACAGCAAAAATTGCTCCAAATCCTTCTGGAAGAGACCTGGGAAGCACAGTGAACTCATACCCAAGACCAGCTGTCTCTGTGGGCACAGTAAATGAGGAGCGGGGCATCTGTAGGAGCGCCTCTACTCTGCCCCTCATCACCCTCAGAGATTTAAGGACGTGGCCCTATTAACTGCTAAGTTTAAGGGTATCATAGATTTTTTTTTCCTTTGTTAAGTCAGGACTCTTGGTTCCAAGCAACAGATACTCAACCTAACTTCTCATACTTTCAACCTAACTTCTCATACTGCTTCTTCAGTTTAATCAATAAACAAACTCTGAAAAAAATGGATGCATACACAATGCTTTGCTTATGTGTATGTGTGAGTGTGTTTATTCGTATAACTAAAAGTCTAACTAATATACCCCAAGAGTTCAAATGATGTCATCAGGTCTTGTGACTCTCTCCGTGTCTTGGCACTGCTTTACCTTTGGTCGGCTTTATTCCACCTGCACACTCCACGTGGCACACTCCAGGTTGGCATATTATACATAGCCCATGGTTAGAAATCACAGTGGAAAAATCGTTTATTCTAGCGGTGTCCATCAATCAATTTCAAAAGTGGATTCTGATTGGCTTTACTCGGAGCACATGTCCATCCCTGGACCAATCACCATGCTTTGAGGTATACAGTTGTATTATCCGAGGAGTCACATGCCCACTCCAATGACCAATGAGGCCAATGAGGCCAGTGTGATGAATAGCCCATCAGAATCTCACCATGCGTGAAAGGAATAGATTCTCCAAGGACGGGTTGATGACCAAAAAAAAAAAAAAAAAAAAAAAAAAGAATGCCCACTACAACATGTAAGTGGTCCATAAAACTCTGATGGTCTTAAAACTAAATAAGAGGTTACCAGCTGCTCCTCCTTTCCACTCATGTTCCTCCTCCGTTTTTCAATGTGGTCCTTGATACTATACGGAATGTATGGACTTGGCATAGGTCCAAGGAAGTCCTGTATTATGTACTAATCTACACTTAATAAACCTTTGATTGTTGCTGTCTTCGTTAAGGCAAATTCTTCTATTAGGAAAGAATGTCATTCAGTGATGTTTGGTAGATAAAAATGGTGAGAGATATGAGCTTCTTACAATGTAGAGCTTGGTTTCATTTATCTCTATTTCTGCTATAATACTGAGCACAATGTCTAGTACCTGGTGGCTTTAAATCATTGTTTTTTTTTTAAATTGAATCAAGTAGGCCAACCAACATGTTATCTGAGGCTTGGTAGGTCCAATAGCTAATGAACCTATGTCCTCTGAGAGCTTCTAGTTCCCCCCAACCCTTTCATACTGAAAATTCCATTTTTTCTTTTTCCCAAAAGGATTCTCTTTAGTTGAAGTCTTTCAAGAGCCCAGGTCAATAACATGTGAGATCAGGATATTGTAATGGATGAGGTTTTAGAGTTAGGCCTTGTTTAAAAATGTCCAGTGTTTTGGAAAACAGCATGGGTTCCTCAAAAAATTAACAATAAAACTACCATATGATCTAGCAATTCCACTTGTGGGTATTTATCTGAAAAAAAAAGAAAAATAATTTGAAAAGCTATACACACCTCCATGTTCACTGCAGGATTATTTACAATAACCAAGACATGGAAATGACCGAAATGTCCACTGATGAATGAATGGATAACGAAAATGTGTATGTACACACAAGGAAATATTATTCATCTATAAAAAAGAATGAAATCTTACCACTGATGACTAAATGGATGGACCCTGAGGGCCTTATGCTAACTGAAATAAGTCAGACAAAAAAAAGACAAATCCTGTATGATCTCACTTATATGTAGAATCTAAAACAACAGTGACAACAAAACAACCAAACTCATAGAGAACATGGTGGCCAGAGGTGGGGAGTGGGGGTAGAAGAAAAGGGTGAAGGGGGTCAAAAGGTACAAATTTCCAGTTATAAAATAAATAAGTCATGGAGATAGAATGTACAGTTTGGTGACTATAGTAAATACTTTATTACTATTTGAAAGTTGCTAAGAGAGCAGATCTTAAAAGGTCTCATCACAAGGAAAAAATTTTTGTAACTGTGTAGTGATGGATGTTAACTAGATTTATTGTGGTGATCATTTTGCAATATAGACAAATACTGAATCATTACTTTGTACACATGACACTACCATGTTACATGTCATTTATGCCTCAATAAAAAAAATCTCCAATGTTTAATAAAATTCCCAATAAGTTGGGATAACTTGGGCAAATTATTTAATCTCTTGGCTTCTCAGTTTCCCCTGGTGTTATTAGCCTCAGTGAAAGGATAATAACATCTATCTCACAGATTGATTTGAGGAATAACTGAAATAATGTTTGAGAAACCTGGCACCCAATCAATAGGCAGATATTGTGGTTGCTGTTGAAGGAGCAGAGGCAGGGACTGATTGGTGGACAAGAGAATGGAAGAAGGACCGACAGTCATAAGGTGTTGGATGGAAAAGTGGAGGGTCCAGAAGACAATTCATTTATTTAAGACTTGCCCACAACAATGTATTTGTGCTGTTGTGACTACACAAGCTAAAATCGTTAGTGGAGAAGATGTGTCCCCTAATCAATTAACTGCCTACCCATCTTGCATCCCGGGGGTGCAGCCTCTACAGTTTGATGGTAATACTTTTTCTTTATCACCTTCTGGTGGCATCGTAACAAAATTGCAGGGACAGCTATCAAAGTCAAACAATCACCCTGAGAGTAGATGCCAAAAGCTAATCCCAGAGGTGAGAACAGCTTTGAGGGGGCACACGATTCCATGGCATTTTTATTATGCCCAAAGACATATTTATAAACTTAACTTGAATGTGGAAATTTCAGGGAAATAGCTTAGTCTTAAACCTGTCTTTTACAGTTACTGGACTATAAAAAGTCTCTCCAGAGACATCCCCCTCCCCTGCCATGGCTTGTGTTGAATTAAGTAGTACTATATTTGAGGAAGTCTTACATTTCTCCCAATGCAAATCTATTTAAAGGTCAGCTAAGCTCAGCTAAAAATAAAAGCCCAGAGTGGGCCTGCTGCTAATGCTTTCTTTATACATCCCATCTATAAAAGGACTGGTTGGCTTATTGCTGTATATTGATATTTGGTAAGCCTGTTGTTATGTATTGATTATTTCTGTGTTGGCCCAAATGGGAATTATGGATTGTGTGGTTGTTGGTGTACGATCATCCATTTTTTGTATAAGCTATATGTTACAAACTTATAAAGAATCGAACTTGTCGTACTTTGGACAGTATTTTGTACTATGATTTAAAGAAGAATAAAATAGAAAATAATATGGAGAAAAATTTAGTTCCATATTAGACTTCCAAGGGCCTGAACATGGTACTAGGATTGGCCCAGGGCTGTTTTAAGTTAAGGCTGTCTTTATGGCTATCTTGCCTTCTTTCCCACAGGGCCATGAGATCTGTTTCGGTTCCTCTCGAAAAATAGGAAAGGCATAACTGAGGTAATAGCAGAAAAGAAGTTTTTAAAAATTTTTACAAAGTATTTCTTTGGCAAATGTCCTTGCTTAATAATCCCCGATGGCTCTACCCCTGTGCTCGATAGACTTCTCACCATCAGTATGGCTAAAACTTGAGTTAATCTTTTCCTTGCTTAACCTATCAATTCGTTGATTACCCAACTGTGCAGATAGCACCATTTCCACTCAGTCCACCTGACTAGAAACTTGAGTCACCTTTGAGTAGTCCTTACCCTTCATCTCTATATTGAATTCATCACCACACTCTTCCCAGGATATATCCAGAAGGTCTCCTGGTTCAGTTCTTCCTCTCCATCATCACTGTCACCATCTGATTCAGACACTGTGTTTCACTTAGACTTTGTTAAGAGTCTTCAGTGGCATCACTCCTTCCTTCTCTACACTTTTCTTTCCCCTACCGTTCATTACCCACAGAACAGCAGGATATATGTGTTGCTTTTTTGTCTGTTTGTTTTTTGTGTTTGTTTTGTTTTGTTTTACAAAACATAGATATAATCATTTACTTCCTTGCTTAAAAAACTAAAAATAGTCATCCAAGATTTTTGTTGATGACTCTGGTCCATGTAAAATCTTATCAATATTTAAGGATTCCACCATGCAAAGAACTGAGAATCAGTACATTAATATTGCAATATGGAAAGATGAAACTCCACGAAGTAAGATCAGCACAAATGATTTATTAGAACCTGACCCAGGAAACTATCCTTTATTAAATTGAGAATGCTACCTCAGAGCCCCATTCAGATCATGACTTCTTATAGAGATAACTGCACCTCAAAATGGAGACTTAAAACATTAATCGATTAAAAGTTAAGCAGACTTGGTGTGCCTGGGTGGCTCAGTAGGTCAATCATCTGACTCTTGACTTTGGCTCAGGTCATGATCCCAAGGGTCCTGGGATTGAGCCCTGTGTCAGGCTCCACACTGCGCATGGAGCCTGCTTAAGATTCTCCCCCTCTCCCTTTGTTCCTCCTCTGCCAAAAAACCTAAAGCAGACTATATTATTAAAAGTAATTGAGCCATTTTTCTATTCAAAATCAATTACCAAGATTACAATAAAAAGTGACAAAGACCATAAACTACCACTATTCTTGGGTAATTCCGACAGACATATATGCTTTCAATCACAACAAAAGAACACATATACTGGTTTAAAGTATTCAGGAGCCTACAAGAGAATGTTTTTACTGCAGTAATGCTTTTTAATAATTTTCCAATTATGGTAGCATAAGATGCTACATACTATAAACAATTAATAAGCTATTTATTTTTTGCCTACTTATCTTTAAAAAATACTGTTATATATATCCAAAAGATTACACGCAAATACACGTAAATTACCAGATAACACAATAAACAACAGCAAATCTCAACCACTCAACCCAAGAACAGGAATATTAGCTATAATTTCCATAAATCTATTTGCTCCTCCCTTATATAGCCCGCATTTCTCTGGCAGAAGTAACCCAATCTGAGACAGCTGTGGTACTAGGAGCAGTCAGAGAAACTGGGTGAGGTTTTGGAGCTGGACCACACACCTCCCTATTGGCACTGGCACCCCTGTCACCGTGGTAGGATGAAAACTATAGCACCTGACCCAAGGTAGCAATCCACTGGTTAACGCTCTCACCAGAGACGAACTGGGATGGTGTACTGGAGTGTAACACTGTAGCTGGTATGACATATCAGACAGTTGAGAAATATATGGGAATAGCAGCTCTAAAGGCAATGAGATTGGATGGCTACTGCTAAGCACTGTTGATGCCCCAGATACAGATGATGAAACGCTGTAAATGCTGAACAAGCAATTGCAAGTTAAGCAAGAAAAGCAGAGGACTTCTCTGATAACTTACAAAGGGGCTCTCATCTCTTGCAGCAGAAGGGCAAAGAAAGTTGAATATAAGGCTGAGGCCCAGGACTTAATCAAATGACCAAGCCATCGAGAAGGTTCACCATCCAACCAAGATGGGTCTGCTCTGCCCAGATCAGGCCCAATTTGGGGGAAAAGTGAGGCCCCACTTTTGGGTTGCAGACATCTGGGTTAATCACCCCTCACAATTTGAGTGCATGGACTCCTGCACCCTCAAAGCTTTCAGAAGCGTCCCACCTACCCCTATTAAGAACTAGCACGTTCCCCTTCCTTGGGACAATTGAGCAGTTTCTCCTCCCCATGACAACACGTGCCCCCTCAGGATCTGCCCCTAACCCTCCTCTGGGCCACTGGGCCTATAATTAGGGCTAAGTCATAGCATTAACCAGCTTGGAGATATAAAGGTACTGACAGGGGTACAGTTAGATTTTCTATGCATGGCAATTGGAATAATCTCCATATTGGATCTTTTACCTGTGGGCGTAGGAGGGTAGTGAAGTAGAGGCCTCTGAAACTGTTCCTCTGCCCAGCCAAGATATTAAATCAAGAACAGCATACATTTTGGAGTGGAGAGGTGATAGTGGAATTGGCATCGCCCTTAAATATCTAAGATGAGGTTGGCAAACTTTCTCTGTAAAGGTCCAGATGATAAATATTTTAGGCATTGTGGGCTTTACAGACTCTGTTGCAACTATTCAGCCGTGCTCTTGTAGCGAAAAGCAGCTATGGGCAATACATAAACACATGAGCGTTACTGTGTTTGCCCCAAATATGGTTTGCTTCTGCTGGTGGCCGGAGAACTCTATATCTGGGATCACATCACTCTCCGTGAGGCTCTCAGCTAGCAGTCTGAGGTTCCTTTTACTCTTGTCCAACCAGCCTCTGGTAATCCTGTCTCTTCCAGCTTCCCCAGGTCCTGGTACTTCTGGTCTCCAATGATTTGGCGGGGGGAAGCTAGGGAAGGACTTCTGAACACACCCTGTTTGTTGTGTGAAATCAGTCAGGTCACAGATTTTGTCTTCGATAGGATTTTACTGTTTTGCAGAAGGAAAGTCCCTCAGAGCATCTGGTTGGCCATAATGATGAAGGTGATGACCTTTATTTTTAAACAATGGGATAAGGATTTATTAGGCCAAATGTGTGAGACTTTTTGCATTTCATTTGTGTTCACACATATGTATTGAGCATAACTCTAATGACAGTTTTTTGAAGCTAATTGTGTGCTTTATATAGACTTTTTCCCAAAAAGATTTTATCTTTATGTATGGAGAATTTTAAATATACACAAAAGGAGAGAGCATAGTAGAACGAGCCTCTATGTACGGATCACCCAACTTCAACAATTTTCAATTCATGGCCACTCTCATTTCATCCATCCTCTCCTCCCTCCCCTTGATTATTTTGAAGCAAACCCAAGATAGCATATGATTTTATCGGTAAGTATTTGAATAAGCATCTCTAAACCATAAAGTTTATTTTTCTGAAACATAATCACAAGAGCAGGATCACACCTAAAAATTTGACAGTGGGGGCACCTGGGTGACTCAGTCGGTCCCACATCAGGCTCTTTGCTCAGTGGGGAGTCTGCTTCTCCCTCTCCTTCTCCCTCTGTGATCTCTCTGTCTCTCACTCTCTCTCAAATAAATAAATAATTAAAAAAATAATTTAAAAAATTAAAAGTTGACAATGATTCCTTTATATCATCAAATATATTAGGGTCATTAACAATCAAATATTTTTTCCAAATTGTCATTTATCTTCATACTTTGCTTAGAGTATATTTTTACCATTCAAAGGCTTTTTTCTAATTATATATAGCCAAATCCATTCATCTTTCCTCATTTTGCCTCTGGATATTTGAGTTCTGGTTAGGAAAGTCTTTCCCATTCTCAGATTATAAATTCACTCATGTCATTTTCTTCTAGTTATTACATGGTTTTACTTCTTTACATTTAAGTTTCCTATCCATTTGAAATTTATCCTGGTTCATGGTGTGAGGAATGGATCCAATTTTATATTATTCCTTGTAGTTCTTCAATTATTGCTTGCCATTTACTAAAACGTATACTTTTCCTCCACTGATTTGAGATTTCAAATTCACCAGATATTATATTCTCATGTGCGACTGTGTCTATTTCTGCATTTTCAATTCCTTGCCATTGGTCTTTCCCTCTCTTTATGTGTCAATGCCACACAATTTTAATTATAGAGGCTTGATAATATATTTCAACATACTTCCCCACAATTGATCTTTTTTAAAGGTTTTCTCCTGCTGTTAATGCTTGGTTGTCTGTGGGGTTTTTTTGTACAAACAAACTTTTAAAAAGGGTTTTTCCTGCTATTCTTGCTTGTTTTCCTTGCAAATCAACTTTACAATTAACTTGATACCTTAATTTTTAATAGATATGGTTTTTACTAAAACAGATCTCTTCTTTGAAAAATTGTAAAAAATTTTAAAGTTTTCATTTAAATCCCAGTTAGTTAACATACAGGGTAACGCTAGTTTTAGGCGTGCAGGTATAGTAATTCCACACGTCCATCCAGCACCTGCTCACCATAGCAAGCGCATCCTTAATCCCCATCATCTATTTAACCCATCCCCCAGCACACCTCCCTTCTGGTAACCATCAGTTTGTCCCTAGAGTTAAGAGTCTATTTTTTGGATTGCCTCTCTCTCTCCTCCCCTTTTTCAGTTGTTTTGTGTCTTAAATTCCACATATGAGTGAAATCATATGGCATTTGTCTTCCTCTGACTGACTTATTATGCTTAGCATAATAATTTCTAGTTCCATCCATGTCGTTGTAAATAGGAAGATTTCATTCTTTTTTTATGATGAAGGTATAAAGAAGATGTGGTATGTATATACAATGGAATATTACTCAGTCATGAAGCAGAAATACTTACTAGTTAAGTTATATTTACTATCTTACTTGCCTGTACATAGATCGGTGTTTCTTAATACACTGCAGTAATATTTCAGACACCGGGTATTAAATGATATGGTATCACTTATTTTGAACAATTTTTTGTATTTGTCTTTGCACCAAGCTAAAGAAGATATTAACAGAAGCAGAAGGTAGCTCCCTAGTAGCCTCTGTACAAAATGTGTGGTTGTTTGTGTGCAAGTAATTGTCATTTCACTAACATGATTTTAAATCTCTCTTTGTCGGAGATCATGTCCTTCCATGGGGATAGCAGAGTGTTGGTTACTTAGTGGCTGCTCAGTAAGTACGAACTAGCTTTTGCGTGGCAAATACACATTCTCGTTTTGTTGCTTGTGTTGATAGCTTACTGAAAGCAAAGCACTGTGCTAAGGGCTATGCAAGGTGTAAAAGTGAATCACACAAAGGTAAAGGAGCTTACACTGTAGCAGAAAGATAAGATGTATACTAAATAATTAAACCACAAGACTGATAATCCAGAGAAGATGTACAGATATGAGAGGGAGAGAGAGACAGAGAGAGAGAGATTAATCTCAGGACCAGGCAACAAGTTAGTATACCGGAGTCTTGTTTATTATGGGAATTAATCGACTAAGAACGGTTACCTACTGAAGAATCAGGGCAGAACTATCAGTCTGTCAAGTCAATTTCCATGAAAAGAAATTAATGCATATTTCCATGTAAAGCAGTTAATTCTTTCCTTCTATATTTACTTACTGTCATGCAGATATGCCCTGGAGAAGTGCATATTTTTGGCTGGTGAGAAGGTAATGAGTTACTTGTAAGTCATTATTATAAAGAAGCTATTACTCCAGAAGGATATTCACTGAGGATTTCTCATCTAGATGCAAGGCACACCTTGGGAAGAGTTGGTGCCCTGATATAGAAGAGTGGGGGTGGGACTTAGATACAGTTTTAAAATGAAATTTATTTCTGGTTGCAAAACAAAATGAACTCTGAGAGACAAAGCAAAGAAGAGAAATTGGCTCTCTGGGGCTGACACGTGAGCTCAGCAATCAGCCAAGGGCTTCCTTTGTGTCCTCTTTGAGCAACTTCATCGTGCCCTTAGTTGTATGTCTCAAAGTCTGTTCAGCTCTTGAGTCGTTGATGTGGCACAAGGTCTTGGGAGTTTCATGTGAGAAGAAGCAGTTTCCATAGATGCGCTCTAGTGAGGCATCCGGCTAGAAGCCTGTGGGCATCCCCGAGCCCTGCGCCCATCCTACTCTGTCTGCTTTGACTTCCCTTTACTTCAACTCACGGGAGCGCCGGCCCTTCAGGCGCAATGCCAAATAGGAAAACATCTATCAGGGGACTCCCTCAACGTCGGCATGCCCTTGCCCAAAAGGATGAATTCTTGGCTAGTTCTCAGGCAAACAGGCATAAACACATACACACGACATTCTATCATATGGAAATATGGCTTTATTTATAATTTTATAAACCCAAGTGTGATGGTTAACTTTATGTGTCAACTTGACTGGGCCGCAGGGCCCAGAACACTGACTAATGTACCAGCCTTGTGAGAATATGGCTCATTTTGTTGAAATGTTACAGATACAAACGATAATCTGATTTATTCTCTTACTACATCCTTAGGAGAGTTCTAAAGAGTCAGAAAGGATGACTTAGCCGAAGTGAAGAAAAAAAAAAAATCTGTGGTTGTAACTGGAAATAGATGATAAGACTCACGACTCACATATTAATTCCTACTAGAGCATATTGCATCCTTAGAAACACTCACTTTCATGTGGAAAACAGAATCTTTTGCTTTCCACATCATTGTGGAGATCTGAAAGAATTTTAGTTGTTTCAAGAATTTTTGAGGCACATGAGACAGGTCTCATTACTAAAATCTCGCTACATTCATCAGTTGAGTTTTGTCCGCGATACGTTATCATTCATACAATATAATGTGCCACCAAAAGACACTGTGGCTAGGGTGCCTGGATAAACACCTATGCAAACACTAGGGCTTCATGCAGCTGCTGTTGCTTAGTATAGCTTCCAAAAAAACACAGTCTAGCGCCCAAAGGTAATTAAGGAGCCATTCAAACCTTACTCGTGCTTCTGAAGGAACTTTAATCTTCTGGTTATTGTATGGTTTTACTTTACGGTCCACTTCACAATCTTTAGAAACCTTTCTGGGCGTTTCTCTTCCTCTCTCATTTTCTCAGACACCCAGTGAACAGAAGCTCCTCATTCTTGTAACTCTTAGCCCTTACCTTCTGGTCAACTGTCTTCCCCAGGCTCAGACCAGAGTCCTGGTTTTCTCTTGTCCATTTCTCGGATTCTGCCTCACAGAATCCGGAAACCAGGCTGGCAAAGAAAGAAGGCTCTTTCTAAGGTAGGGGAGAGAGAGGAAAGTTGAGAGGACAAAAATGTAAGTCTGCTTCAAGATAAAAATCTTGCAATGTTGATATTTTATTTTCTTTCATTGTCATACTTAGAGGTAGCCCTGCATGTCAGCCAGGGGTAGGAGCCATGTTCGCTGTTGCTTCAAGGCCCTGGGGTATGTTTCTGTCAATTACAGTCGCCTGCACAGTGGCCCTGGATTGCCCATTGGGAGAAAGATGGCACATCTCTGAGACTTTGCCAAGCTCCACACCAAACTGCCTTAGGTGTACGCCCATTATTTTCAATGACTCAAGACACTTGTACCCTGCAGCCTTTAAACAGATCGTGTTGGGCCTGGACACTCAGAGGGCTGTGACAGAATGGAGAGAAAAGCCCCATGCTGATGCAGGATTGGACCCCTATTGTACATACTACGGGCTCATTTTATCTTCCAGAACAACCCTGTGGGATGGGCAGGGACAGCCATGAATATTACTATTCTCATGTGATAGCCCATCAGACTTGGCATTTCTGTTAAATATTGGTGAGTGCTTCAGACAGTAGGGAGAGTTGTTCAGACTGATTGTAATTCTATTAACTCACATGAAGCATCCTGGGTATTTTTTCCTTCTGCAAACTAGAAAAAAGTCCATTTTCAGATATGACATAAACATGCTTTTTTTTTCTACTAAAAATGCACTGCATCTTTTGCAAAGAAAAATATTGAATTTATAAGCATACTTATACTGTAATCATTTCCTGTGATTACTTTTCATTTTTATGCTAATGTAAGTAGAATTTAGGTAGTGCATTATTTTTCCATAGTGCACCTATTCTGATAAATACAAGAAAAGAAAAAGCACCCGAAAACATCTTCTGAGAAAGGCCATAAATATACCTTTTTATTACCTTACTAGCAAAGCATTCTTTATTCTCTCTCCTCTCTCTTCTTCCTCTTCCTCTTCCCCCCACCCTGTTCCTTAGAAAAAATCCGTAATATTTATAGATATTGCATAGGTTTAGAAATCTATTTATTTATAGAAATAAAGAAGATAGAGACCCTAGTACACTAAAAGTCAGTCATTCTGTGGTTCCTATGACTCTCCTAAACTCGCAGCCTCTTCAGATACACGCTGAGCCTCGCTTGGTCTGTGAGGCATCGGAGGACCATTGTGCCCGATCACCCTCTGTGAGCCGACTGCTCTGAGCCACACAAATTACCATTGGGCAGCAAACAAGTGTGTGAGGGAAGCACTCAGGTGCGTGCCCCTCGACAGCCTGAGGAGTAGATCTGAAGTGAAGACACCTGGTCACAACAGCGCGGATGCCCGCAGGTCGGATTATGGACACTGGCCAAATCCAGTTTTGGCAGACACTCCCATGTCTGAGGAGATGGAGGGGGCACAACCTACATGCTGAGGAGGTGGGATTGAGTCCTCGGCTGCTCCACCTTGTTTTATCCACTTAAAGTTTTACTTTAATAATCATGTCTCAGGTTTTTCGGACCAGGAGAAACAAATCAAGTTGAAATTGGGAGAAGTGTCTGTTTTCCTCATGAGGGCGGTCCAGGAACCTCCCTGTTCTAGATACATATACAAACATCAGCCAATTCTGGAAGCGTAGATGGTCTCCTCCCCCCCGCCCCACCTCCTCCTCCCCCCTCCACCTCCCCCTTCCTCCTCCTCCTCCTCCTCCTCCTCCTCCTCCTCCTCCTCCTTCTTCTTCTTCTCCCTCTTCTTCTTTTTTAAGGGATTGAATAAAGATAGATAGAATAGAGAAAAGCCCAAACTGATAGAGATTTCTGCAAAGAGAAGTCAGATTGTGCCATGTTTAGGTCAGCAGGGCCACCCCCACCTGTATTCCCGGCATGGCTATCAGCCTTTCCTGGATGCTCCTGACATCACGGGCCTGCATCCGTCTGGAAGCTCCACGGGATGGGAGCCCACGCGGCACAGCTGGTGCCCGATCGTGTGGTTTCTTGCTTTGTTCCCCAAAGCTCGCTTCACTTTTGCTTCTTTAGGGGTCATGTCGTACCTCTCCACCCCCCCTTCGCATCACACCAGTCCTTGCACAGCGCTGATTCATGGCAAAACACAACAGCTACTTGTTGATTAACTGACCACCCAAACCCCTCTGGTCTCAAAGGCCTTCAGCCTCTGGAATGTGGATTGCATTTAAAAACATGAAGCAATGTGTATGTCATTCTTCTCCCTTGTAAACTATGTCCTCTGACAGCCACTGAAGCTCCAGGGAAGGGGTGGGTCATGCCCTCAGAAGAGAATGGATATGACCAGAGCTGCTGCTAGCCCTTACAGGAATTTCATGACAACTAGAAAAAGGACCTTCTTGTTCTAAGGGGACAAAAGCCCATGCCTGAGGAGAGAGCAGGCTGGACTGCAAGTCGTACTCGTTGTCTCGTTTGGGCATTCTTGGGCAGGCACTCCGCACAAGCGTGCACGGTGGCCCCTGATGGACCGCAGTGTTGAAGCTGGCTAGAAAGAGCTCATCCTGCAGGGTCTCCATGGGTTGGGGAAGGAGAAAGACAGAGGTGAGAGAAGGATCAATTATGAGCCCTGATCTTTCTTCTTCAGAGAGAAATCCCAGAGGGTGAAGCATCGGACCCTGTGCTCACCATACGGTAATGACTCAGTGTGACTGGGCAGAGAGGAGGGTGGGGCTGGCCTTGCTCTGCTTTTCTTTGGAATTGCAGAGGCCTGAATGTCCTCATGGTCTGTAGGAACATATGGGGACTGAGAGTGTGGCTGGGGAACCTGGCAGGGCGTGACCACAGCAGGGACATAGTGAACCGTGACAAGGCATATGGAGTGTCATCCAGGCGGCCACCAAATGGAAGTCGAAGTCAGACCTCAGGGGGTCTAATGTCAGGGAGATTCTTGGGGAGGTCTAGACTGCAGAGGAGTGGGTTATGCTCTGAATGAGGCAAGGAAGCTGCTGCCTGTGCCTAGCCCTGGCTTCAGCACTCAATGCCAGCAGGGCGCCCGGGAGCTGGGTGGACAAGGCCAAAGAGAGCAGGCAGCAGGAAGTCAGCTCTGAGGTCCCCCTTTCTCCTGCCACTCTAAGGTCCCACACCTTCCTTCTGTTCTCCCAGATGCCATGTCAGGGAGAAGGATGTCTGAAAGAACAGCATTTGGCTGATAAAGACTGATTTATGTAAAGAGTCTATTTAAATTATGGGATGAACTACATCGATTAGGTTGGAATGGCATGTTGTTCTCCTTCTGCAGTGGGGCAGAGGCTTATGGGCAAAATGAGATCAGCTCTGGGACGTGGAGAAGCTACATTTCCCCCTTACCTGCATTTGTGGAATTGCCTCCCAACTTCACCCTCATTCATATCTCCCACGTGGCCACCATGTCGCACAGATGTGAAACAGGAAAAGCCAAAGGTTGGGGACTTGGCCAAGAGCAGACAGCTGGTTGATGGTGAAGCTTGCCCTGGGACCCCAACCCTCAGCCTCCAAGTCTCCTCTCTGGAGGTTCCCTCAAAAGGCCATAAACAAACGGACACTGATCCGGGAAGAAGTGTTTACCCAAGTGTCTTTGGTCAGGTTCCCCAGAAGCTACCCAGAGACGAGGATTTATATGCACTGGAAATATTAAGGAATGGCTCCCAGGAGAAAGCAGTAGAGGGGTGGGGAAGCAGGACTGGATGGGAGGGAAGCCAAGTAAGGGCATGACTTCAAGGGCAATCCCAGTCTCAGCTCAGTCCTGCATAAATTACCCCTCAGAGGCTGTCCTCATCCTGTAAGGAAGGGAGCTGGGTTTTCACACTCAGGCACGCTCAGCCACTTCTGGTTTTCTGGACATGAACCCAAAGCAACTCTAGAAGCCTGAGGGCAGTCCTCTGAAGAAGGTGTCTGGTGGAAGCGACCAGAAGCACAGCACAGAAGCTGGGGGGTGGGCACGAAAGACTAGTAAGGGGGGTCTGAGGAGATCTAGGATGACCATGGGGTCCCCTAACAGTGCCTCCCCCACCCCCACTCTCCCTTGCTGTTTCAGGTCACCAACCATCTTGTCTTGGGAAGAATGGTCCTTTATTCTGAGGTTGTGTTCTTCCTGCTGTTTTGGTATTAGAGTGTTGCTCCTTTTATGAAGATCTGATGATGGTGGATAATACGACTTGATATTGTTTTAATGTTTTACCTGGCAAGACAAAAGGAGGCAACTGTGTCTTGGTTCTCAAACTTATTTGACATATTACTGATCCAGGAAACCCAACAGTCTGGGAACTCCTGCATTAGTCCACATCACTTCTCTTTTTCAGTCAGTTTCCGAAATACTTCCTAACCATTCTCTCTGATTTAAAACAGACAGCTAAAACAATACAGAGTCTGGAATCCAGCTCAGTAATAATTGTGTAAACACTGCTTTTCCTCCCAAGAGGGCCTCTGCAGTCATCCACAATATGTACTTTCCCATGCAACTTGCAGGCAGGGGTGAGGGGAGAGAGCTGACCCAGAAGGCGTATCATAAGAGCCACCCTTGCCTCACCTCCCCTGTGTGAGTCCTAGGCTGAATGGGACTGGGAGTAACTGTAGGTGGGAGAGAAGCTCTCCCCCTCTGTGACCCTTCCAATCCCACCAAGAAATTCCTAGAAACCACCCAACCACCCATATGTGAGTGAGTACGTGTGTGTGTGTGTGTGTGTGTGTGTGTGTGTGTGTGTGTGGCTATGTGTTGCAGCAGAACTGGGGAACGAAGAGAAGGGATAACGGTGATGAGAGTCCAGTTAAATGTGAAAATTAGGAGTTCTCAGTCGATGCCTGTTCCAGTTCAAAGAAGGTGCAAATAAGGTGCTTCACCTTAATATTCTTCCCAGTGACAAATTCTTAGAGCTGACAGGGTTTCCCCCCCCCCTCTACTTTACCAAGAATGACTGAGTTTTCCATTTGGATAAAGCTTCATGCGTTTCTCATGTGCTAGCTGAAAAATTGCAAACAAGAAAATTCTGCTCATTGGAGCAGCTCCTGGAGCAAAGGAATAGTTTCAGTTGATCAGAAGAGTTTATAGTGCCTGATGGTTTTGACTTTGAACTTTAAGAATCAAAGATTTATTTGTGTAAAGGAGTATGTCCGATGATTCTGTTCAGCTATCTACTACAGACTCTTGAAAAATGTATGACAATCAATAAAGATACTTTCATAGTCTCATTTTAATGAGTAATGATCATCATTTCTATTTTGATTCCATAATGATCTTGCAGGAATCTTTATTTTAAAACTATGATTTACAATATAATTTTATGTCTAAGGTCGATTTAATGGATTATTGTCAAATTTAACTAATATTTACTGTGTGCCAAGTATGTACCAGGCACAGTTCTAGGCGCTGGGATGCAGCAGTGAGCAAGACCGTTAAAGGTGTAGCGTAGTCATTGCCAAAGAGTTAAGCTAGCATTTGCTGTGAAATTGCCTTTGAAATCAAGTATTTTATGGGGTCAATCTAATGTGATATGATGCAGAAATTGAAAGTTACCAACAAATATAGAATTGCTATTATTCTGTCCCTAGAGTGAAAAAGAAAGTTCCCCAAAAGGCAGAAAATATCATGTTTTAATACCAGTGTGTAATAGATGAAATCTTCTCTCAAAATAAGTAATGCATTTAAATAGAAAATAATTTTTGAAGTTCATAAATTCCTAAGTCTTTAAGATTTAAATGGTTTAAGAGCCAGGAAAAGAGTCTGGATTTCATCTGCCACGGCAATGACAAGGAAATCACATCGAGAAAAGCCTCGATTTCCTTCCCTGAGACAGAGTGTGACTCGTCGATTATCTCGCTAATTGTCTCAGTGCTCCACCTTTAAAGACGACCGGGGTGTTATGCCAGACAACAGCATAATTTAGTATTGTTTATTTCTCCGGATTCTTGGGCCGTGTAAAGAGATTTGCCCTTCACCGCATCACATCACCAAACCAGGATTGTGACCTGTGGAGATGTGCGATGTTGAAATTCGGGAAAGCCCCAAAGAGCGCGCCTCGTCCGGATTCTGGGCAGGCAAACAATCAGGGGAGTACAACAGGGGAAGATACTCTGGAATGTGATAGATATCTCACTACGTCAGACTGACGATGCATCTTTTTCTCTCTAAATAGAAATTAATCTGCTGTATATTTTGCCACATGATGCCAGGAAAAGGGCCTTTTTATTAAATTTTAGAGAAGACCAAATTCAGCCTATAGAGGCCTTTAAAAATAAATTTGGAGTTTTAGAACAATAATAATGCTTCTCTCACTCAAAGGGATCTGCTCATGAGTAATTACAAAAAAAATTAAGCCTCATAGTTACTAGTGAACTTCCTTTTGGCGTCCTAAAATTTAATTCAATAAATGCATGTATTGTGCACTTTCCATATACCAGAAGTCTCCTAAATACTTTACATGCACTATCTCATTCAGTCCTCATAAAATCCTGTAACATAGGTAGTCCTGTTTTACAGAATTCATTGAAGATTTGGAGAAGTGAAGCAAATTGCCCAAAGTCATGTAGGTAGCAGGGAGAAGAGTCAGAACTTGGACACAGGTCTGTTTGAGCCCAAAGCTCATGCTCTCAAGCTTCATTCTACACTGCGACAGCCTGATGTCACACTGATGCTACCAGAAAATGAAGTCTGATTCTAGGATCAGAAGCCAGTTCCTGCTAACTTGGAAGAGATGTGGCCATCTCTCCTGCTAGAATAGTATCCCTCCGCTCCTCCCCCATCGCACCCGTATTGGGGAATGATGCCATTGTGTTTACACTGTGCATTTCTCAGTTGAGGAAACACTCACCTAGCCAGCTGGAACCCGCACCCAGGAGCTTCCTCACACAAATAAACACTCGCTGTTTATAACCTTAATTACCCTGTGCGGGACAATTCTTCTAGGAAAATGTATGATGTGTGCTCAAAAAAGCATTTTCCCCCCTACACGATCTTGTTAATCAAAAGAGTTGGCAAGAGAACATAAGAACATCATAAGTCTTGCACAGAATGTAAGAAAAATAAAAACGCAACTGAATTTAAAGAGGGTGTTTCATTTCAGAGATGTTTTTGCTTCTTAATGGTTGTTCTTCCTTCAAGACCAAGATGGCAGTTTTTCTGACGACGATGGTGCTCTTCCGCCTCCAAATGCTACTCTTTAGTTCCACTCTCCAAGAGACTCTATAATTTGAAAATAACATTGGGAGAAAAGAAAGAAGCACACATATCATTTTAGAGCTTTGCATACCTGTGTGTTTAGAAATTTTTTTAAGAGTGGAGATTTAAAAGTAAATTTAGCATTTCTGAGGCAAGACGCTTTTAGAATTTAAATATTTTCTAAGAGAAAATTGAGTTCAGGATTAAGACAGATGCATAAAAGGGAAAACAAAATCGAATCCTTATTTTTTAAGAAAGATTTTTATTTATTTGTCAGAGAGAGAGAGAGAGAGTGAGAGAGCACAAGCACTGAGAGCAGCAGGCAGAGGGAGAAGCAGGCTCCCTGTTGAGCAAGGAACCCGATGCAGGACATGATCCCAAGACCCTGGGATCATGACCTGAGCCGAAGGCAGACGCTTAACTGACTGAGCCACCCAGTCATCCCCTTGAATCCTTATTTTTCAATGTACTCAAGATTCAAAATTCTTAACTATTAATAAACTACAGGCAATATTTCTACAGGTGGCCATCTTCAAATTTTAAAAACATACGTATAGATTTAGAGGTTAACATATGATTCAAAATAATACAAGGCACCTGTGCTTCAAATGCTGCTTGGAGAATAGCCCTTACCTTTCAGGGACATCTATGTTGGTCTTCACGTGAGCAAGAGATCAACTTCTGTTGTATTGGGGCCATTGTAATATGTTGAGGGTCTGTTTGTCGTGGGAGTCAGTGTTACCCTCACCAATCCAGAGACATCCAGCACTTGGAGGTATAGAGTTACTGTTACAGCTTCAGTTTCTGTGTGCTTGGCCTGAACGTCTAAGAATCGAACGTGTGTTGGGTAGTTCTGCCTTTTGATAACCCTTTTGGCCGAAACTTTCTGGACCCAGATCAGTTTCCTCTGCCTATCTGTCAAAAAGCTGGAGGTCAGACAGAAAAGCTCTCTTCTGCTCTGAGAGCCTCTTAATCGCAATCAGGAAAGTAAAAGACAACATATTCTATCATCTAAAGGAAGCCAGCTTTTAAAGTAACTTATTTCATTTCTCTTTTTTAAAAAGTAATACATGTATTTCTCTGACCCTTCATAGCTCACAAAGTATTGCACATATAAGATACATCACTGGATTCTGCCAAAGATCCTGGTGGGAACGAATTGCCCCATGTTACAGTTAAGAAAATAAAGGCTTTGTAAAATGAAGTTAGGTTTGTAATGGGAGTAGCAAAGCCAGCCCTTCAATGTCAAAACTTTAAAGCCCAAGTCCTTTTCTTCTCGGAGATGATAAAGGGCTGGGTCTTGTTTGCTGCCATATTTCCAGCGCCAGCCCAGATCATTGTAAAGGTCTGCTGTCTTTGCTGCAGGGTGATGCTTTTCTTTTATATCCAGCAAAAATCACATACTCTGGCGATTAAAAAGAGTATTTGTTTGGACTTTAAATTTTGCAAGGTTTTCCAGGGAATTCAAAACTCCCTTGGAATTATAACATTTATTTTAAGCCGCATAATGACAATATGAATAGCATTGTTAGCATTAAATGAAATAAAAAATATCCACCACCATTTTTGCAAGTTTAAATATAGGATAGTATGAAACAGAACAAAATGCACCTAGATTTTCTGGGAAAAAGAAGTCCTTATCAAGGAAGTGTCAAATCATAAGTAGGCGGATGGGCCCTGTTTTACTTCCTTTTTTTGTAGCCTTGGTTACACTTCTAGAGGTGGCTGTTGAGGAAAAACAGAAGAGCTTTGGACTTTACCAGTTGAAAGAACTTTTCCAGAAGTCATGAAAAGATTAAATACTGGGCCCCACATAACTATTTCAGAAATGGTATTTTTGTAGCTGTGTATAAATAAAGCCATTTCCAAAGCAGAGGTCTCTGTAGGAAATTTCGGACCAGTGTTTCCTTTATTAAATATGTCTACGAGCTAAAAAGTTTCCTAGATCCAAACCTGGTCTGTCTAGTTATTTTTGGACACAGTGAAGCCTCAAGCTTGCAAGAAAACGTCCGCCGCGCTCTGCTGTGTCACACGGCAAACGTGGCCCGACCAGGAGCCGCTCTTCTGGGGAGTGTGCTGCCGGCGCAGCCAGGCTTCATCTGCAGGCACACCTCGTGGGGGACGAACCAAAATAGTCACTCTATCCATTCTTCAGAGCACGGTCTGCAGCTTGTCTGAAAATTTAATTGCTAGAGTTGGAGGTAACCCAGTCCACGGCCATAGGGCAAGACTGAGGGGTCTGAAAAGAGTGGCCGAAAGCCTGGAGCCTCGTGCAAATGTTTTTTATAACTGGGACATCTCTCTCAAACTCGTTCATAAAGCCTTTTGTTGCAGAGGTAATCGAGTTTGGTGATCAGCCCAACACATGTAAAAACTGAATGTTCTGCTCTGTGTTTAGATTAGCTAAACTGATGAAGTAGTCTAAAAACCAATTAGTGTGTGAGTGTGTGTGTGCGTGTGTGCACTTGCGCGCACGTGCGTGTGCCGAAAGTTCCTTCCAAACATTAGGGAGCGAGAGGAGCATTCTTTGATTTAATGACTTGAATGTTGGACCACTCCCATTTTGAAGACTCTGAGTCCACTTGGGCTGGGCATCCTCTAGGAGATTCCTTCTCAAATCTGGAATTAATTAAAAGAAATTACCAATCCAAAAATGTATGTTAATTACCTTTGCATTCAATAATTAAGAAGTGGAAAATACTACTATTCTGAAACCGTCATATACGTGCCGATAAAAGATTCAGACGTCTTGTCCTACTATATGCATAATAGGGCTCCCAACTCCCAGTGTGGTGCGCTGTTTAATGAAAACCCTGGCCCGGGGAGCTGCCTACATCAGGAAAGGTTCACATCAGACAGCAGTGTTTACCAGAGTACATTACATGTTCATTGCAATGATTAGAGAAAAATGGTTTTCTAGACGTGCAATTGCTTCAGGGGGAAAAAAAAAGCCAACATTAGCCTTTTCCTCTGTACCAGGCTTTATATTTTCCTATAAACGTGAGCAGGAAAAACAAGTCTTCTTAGTATGTAATTCTTTTTTGGGAGAAAAAACATATTCTACTTCATGAGGATTTGGAACATAAGAGAACCATGATGGGTATAGTATGTAGACTGGTTGATCGTTCATTCACTGAACACAAATATGGACTGCCATGTAGGCCAATGGCAACATGCAAGAGGATAAAGGGATCTAAATATACATTTCTAAATTCCTGTTCTTAAAGATTTGCACACTAGAGGGGTGCTTGCGTGGCTCAGTCAGTTAAGCATCTGACTCTTGGTTTCGGCTCATGTCATGATCTTAGGATCCTGGGATCGAGCTCGGTGTCAGGCTCCGTGCTCAGCAGTGCAAGCTCTCTCTCCCTCTCTCTCTCTCTCTCTCTCTCTCTCTCAAATAAATAAATAAGTAAAATCCTTTTTTAAAAAAGATTTACAAATTAGAAAGTGAAACAGAAAAGACCACAAATATCTATAAAATCAGGCACAAAGTGAGAAGAGATGTTACAGGAACAAACAAGGGGGGCAAATAATTCTGGGAATGAGGGAAGTTTAGAGAAGGAGGTAACACCTGAGCTGAGCTGGGCTTGGAAGGATGAGTAGGATTTCAGTCCGGGAATGGCAGGGAGGAGAGAAAGGCATTCTCTACAGAGGAAGAAAGAACAAAAGCATTGCTGGGAAGAAGGTGGGGTGTTTGGGGAAAGGTAGGTAACATACACAGATGGAGTCCGTGCTCCAGGAGGTCCAGGGGAGATAGACCTGGCAGGGAATGGGAACAATTATAAAATTCCTTTAGAAGTATTTTATAGAATCAGGGTGTTCCCGTTTTCTCTAGGGAAATTGCATTCTTCACCTTATACACCAGCTGAATTGAGGACATAATTGGTTGTTTTAAGTCCAATTATATTTAACTCAGTTGAAGGTAAGGATTATGGATTTTGATATTACTTATGATGGGTATGCATAATAAGGCCTTTGATAGAGGTTAAAACAATGGTATGAAGTACAGTGGTCTGCCCCTGGGCTAGGAAACAAGAGATGACAAAAAATGAGCAATGAGCCAATTAAATTACACGAAAACATCATGCTCGCAGAGAAACAGAGGGAAAAAGTCAGTCCTTGGGGTTGCACTTCAAAGTCTCATTTTCTTTCCCCTTTAACCAGGACTCTTGCTTCGTTAGGATTTCTTCTAAACCATTTAGTAATTGGATTGCACTCAAGAAAAAAAAAGGGAAAAAAATGAATCCAACGACTAATTTTAGGCAGGAACTGGAACAACAGATTTGACTTAGAATTGGTTATTTCTGATATCTGTTCCTCATGGTGGGAGGGAGATCCCTTTCGTGTATCTCCCTCTCAGAAGAGAATTCTATGCATTACATTCTGCTCCTGATAAATAAAGTTAGTGAACATGGACCCAAACCCTCTGCAGCCCAAGTGAAAGAAGAGAGGGATGATTACCTGCTATCCTTAACAGTTATAAACAAATGTCTTAAGAGATTTTGTTTCAAATGATATATATAGATATATATATATATATATATATATATATATTTTTTTNTTTTACAAAGCAGGGTATTTTAACAAAAGGAAGTGACCCCAGGCCCATTGGTTCAACCCTTGACACAAGACTCAATCCCATAAAAAATGACCTTCCCAGTTTTTCTATCAAAACAGCCCATTTGTTTCCTTCAAAGCTCTTATTACACTGTTACTATCTTGCTTATTTTTGTGTATTTTCTGCCTTGCCCAACCAGAAAGGAAGGCACTCAAGGCCAGGGACCATATTTTTCTTGTTCACAGAAATATGTCTTGCAGTTAGCACAATGCTTGGTAAATCACCATCATGATGATGACTATCTTCGTTATCGTGCAGTTAACTTACTACGTGCGCTGTGTATGGGTAACCTCATCAGATATTACACTGAAGGTGACAGATGCATGTTTGTTAAATACATGAATGGATTTCTCTTAAAGATATGGCATATAATTTGGACAAGTTATCTCAGTGACTTGCTAAAGTTTAATTGGTTCTCACTTATGGCTTAACAATTGGGGATCTTGGAGAGATTTTAGAAGGGAAAGAAGTACCAAGTACAAAGAAAAGGGTAATGAGGTTAGGGCCAAAAGTTTTACCTGTCTGTCTTCAAGTCATTCTTTTTCTTCAAAATAGTCTTATTATTTATTTTCCTTATTATTTAAGTATGCATTCCCAATGCAAATCTTTGGTAAAGTTCATTCCGTTCTAGAAGCATTTCACTCATCCCCCATGCATGAGTATCTTTTTCCCACTTTGCAGAAGGAGGCTGCTTAATGACATGTTACCACCCATGTAACAGAGATTTAGGTCCTCTGTAGTGACTCAATAAATTCACAGATGATTAATTTAAAGCTGTAGCCCAGAGAGAGCTAATTTTTCATTGAACAAAATTTCGAATCAATATATTAAGTTTCTTTCTTAAGAACCACACGGATTAAAAATTAAAGGGCAAATTAAAAGTTAGCAAACCCCTTGCTAGCGTGTATTGATCTTCAAGATCTGCAAATATTGAGGCATATAATAGAACAGATTGAGTTTATTGCAATGGAAAATTAATATGCCCAACTAGCCTTTAAAGCACAAATATTTAAAATTTTCTAAGTGGTTTAAAAGTCTGTACGTGTTTTAAAATCTTATTAATAAATATGTAATGCCAGCAAACAGATGTTCAGAGACTGTCACCTAATCTTGTCTCTGCCATTCCTGATTGTTGAAGGAAGTGATGTGATTATGTCTTTTGAACTTCCGAACAGTGGAGAACATTTGAATGGCAAGGCACAGCCTCCGTAAGCAGTATGCCTTGTGAAATTCTCTCTCTGGATTGGTCCTCCCAAGTGATTCCATACAATGCACAAAATGCATACAGGTGTGGTGTCTCCATCAGATAATTCTATATCATGTGGCTTCTGTGAGGTCTGGAAATAGTGGCAATCTGGATAAGTGAGAAATCGTGGGACTAGAAGAAAGATGGTAAAGGCAAAGCTATTGTGGAGTCTTGTTGGTTTTAAAAACAAGGGCGATGATTCATACCAAGTGAGGTTGTAGGGTGCCTGATTAAAGGCTGGAGTCTCAGCAGATCCAGGTCACATTTCTCCTCCCTGCCCTCTTGACCCTCTGCAAACAGAAGTTGATGATGGGAGCATTTCCCTGTGGCCACGGTTTCACCCATATTCTGAATGCTTCCGTCCCTCTCTGCTAGGGAACAGTAGAAGCCAATGCCCTGTGGCCATATCCTTGCAGAGCTCCGAAAACATGCTGATGCTTGACATGCAAAGCACTCTCAGGCACAACATTTTCTTCTGGTCCTACAACAATCCTGTGAAACATTTAGAGTAGGAGTTATGCTTCCTTGGTCATTACAAGGAAGTGTAAATTGTCAGTAAATGTTGGAGCTGAGAGCCAGAGCCAGCATTCTGATTCCAGGCTCACTGTTGGGCTAACCATGATCTTGTACCTCCGTCGCCCCCTCCACAGTGCCGAACATCATGCCAGGCACGTCGGTAATCTTGTTCATCATCGACTGCAAGTAAATTCTTGAAGGGAGTTATCTTGTCTCTTCCCCTTGTATAATAGTAAGGGGTATTGAGGAGAGGCACTGTTTTATTTAGACTCTCAGAAAGAATCAGATGGTTCAATCAAGAAGTTTCATGTATAGAATTTAAGGAAAGTTCTTTTTACGGAGGTGTGAGTAGGATAAGAAGAACCAGCAGGGGGTGGTGAGGCACCCCAGGAATTAGCGGGAAGCCACGATCACCCGAAGCCTGAGGAGCAAGGGGGGATAGTACTGGAATCCCAGTATAACTGAGTCCTTAAAAGAGGAAACTTCTGAGAAAAGCTGAGGACATAGAAAAGCCTAGAGGATTCCAGAGGAATGCAGAGGAATGCAGTTACTGCCCAAACCCTAGGCCTGGCGGAGGGTTGGGGTGGGGAGGTGTCAATGACAAATACTGCTGATAAATACTCCAGCCTATTGATCTACCCCTAAAGCCCATTGACCTGCTAGTAATGCCTCTACGAGCAAAGGCGAGGGGCTGGTGAAGCAGTCTGTGGACGTCAGCGGGAAGGAGACAGTAAGCAGTAGAGCTGGGCCCGCAAACTAAGAGGGAAATAAAGAAATACTTGGTGGCTGAAAGTTTTGCTTCATTCTCTTCTCTTTCATACCAAGATTTGCCATTGCCTTCTTTCCTCCTTCGTTCTTCATAATCAAGATGCCTATTACTTTTGTGTTTTTCTGCAAGAAACGCAATTCCCCACAATGTATATATGCACATAGGTACATGCACACGCAATTTAAAAAGCACAAAGCAGACTTTTCTCTGTTGCTCAGTAGAACCAGTTTAATGAATGAGCTAGAGCCTTGGTGTGGTATGTGAAGCAGCTTTATTTTCTCATACCACCGTGGTTCAAAATGGCTCTATCTGCTCTCTGTTCTCCATCACTCAAAGATATGGGGGGCAGGTCCCATCATTTTTTCCAGTCACCTCTTTATACTAACAATGCTAGGCTCAGGTATTAAAAAGCCCAGCTTAGTTTAGGTCGTAATCTCCCAATTCTCATGCAATCTACAGCTTTGCTTCTGCTCAATACTTTCACCTGACCCATGCTTGGACACCTGCAGAGAGGGAAGGAGACAGGGGGTCCCCTTTCTCTTCTTCTTCCTTGCTACCTGGCTCAGAGGAGCAGAGGTGTAAACAATGGTTGTCTCTAATGGGGCACTCTTGGGGGTTCTTTGGTGACCTTCCTCTCTTAGATTCTTTCTCGGACCCTTTCTAGATGCATAAGGCTTCCCCTTCAGCACCGCCATATCTTACATGGAGTTGTGCAGTGCCGTGGTTTAGCAGTAACCGCTTCTGCTGGTACCTTTGTCACAGCATCTGGGATGAGGTCTTCCCAGGACAGGGCATGCTTGGCTACTTGTTGGGATGTCTGCTTTTCCATGTGCAGCCCCAGGAATATTTGCCTTGACAAATGCTGGAGTGTAGACTACTTCCACTGCAGCCCTCTCTGCTCACACCCCTCACTTTGGCCTTCTCGAAGGAAGAGGCAGGTAGAGGTTCATGGCCTTCAAATGTCATGGACCCACAGCAAGCTCACTGAGAGGTATTCTTGAAACACCCCCTTCTCTGAAAGTGGCTGAGGAGAGCACAGCACTCTAACAAATTTCTTCCCAAAATAACTTCTCTGCCAACCTTCTCCTCGTGCTGACCTTTTCTTATATAGAGACGCTGAAAGCAGAAGAGCCTAGAAGTTACGCATGTGTGGTTCGGAAATGTTACAAGAATATGTGAGCACTTAACAGGTATTGTTCTGTCTCAATTCATAGCCTGGAAAAGACCCACTTAGACTCCTGTTACAGTCTTGGTCCTGCAAAAACAGTAGAAAGTAAATTCCTTAATCTTGTCCCTGCTGGGAAGTGATCAGCTTCAGTATTCCACGCCAGCCTTTTTCGTAGATGTATTTTATGTAGTTATAAATTCAATATTATGACCTTTTTTCTTTGTTTGATCTGTTGTTTGGTTATGAGCACTTCTATTTCTCTGTGGCTCATCCAGTAATTTAACAATCATTAAGTGAGCACCAATTTCATACAGACACACTATGCAGCCACCAAGAATACAGTGGGGAAGAAAACAGAAATAAAGATGGCTTTCTCAAAGGACGGTTAGGTATTAAAGAGATCATTGCAGAAAGTATGCATTGTGTGATCATTTAACATATATAACTAATATTTCGTCAGGCAGATATGCCCTGTTTTACTTATTTCCCCCTTGTCTCCTATTCTGAGCAATATTCATAATGATGTAAAGGGTATTTTCCATATTCTGAATCATTTCATTAGGCTTGATTCTAACACAGAAGATTAGGCACAGTGTATTTTTAATTAGCTCGAACTGAAATGCTCGTTTTGTGAGAATTCTGACACAATTGTTCAACATTCGTGTAAAGCATTTAGAACAATGTTGGGCATATGGTAATCACTTAGTCCATTAGATATTATTGCTATTAGTGCTATGCTTTGAGATAATTGGAATTATCCTGACATGTTGTGACATCAGACTTAGGAGTTATACTATTAAAGTTATACCATAAGAAGTTACAACATTAAAGGAATGCCACACTTTGAGAAAGAAAGCATATCCATGTTTCCCTTAAATATAGAATAGGATAGGGGAGCCTGGGTGGCTCAATCGGTTAAGTGTCCGACTCTTGGTTTTGGCTCAGGTCATGACCTCAGGGTCGTGGAATCGAGCCCTGCCTCAGGCTCTGCACTCAGCATGGCGTCTGCTTGAGATTCTCTCTCTCCCTCTCGCCCCGCCCCTCCCCCACTTGTGCTCACTCTCTTTCTCAAATAAATAAAATTTTAAAAACATTATAGAACAGTTTAGATAGCATATATCTCATTAAAACAGAGCAAACCCCACAGGAAATAGAAGTAGAATTAGACATTTCATTTCAATCTCTGGCATTCTTAGACTTCTAAGTCAAACGCTAAGTGAATGCTTTTCCCCCTAACTACTCTAATTTCTTTTTACCATAAAGCTAAGCCGCTGGCATTCTAGACTTAAAGATAGTGATCAGAAAATGAAGTTCCTCAGTTCATGATCCCATCATCATCTGAATTTCTATCAGTTGCTTCTAGCTTATCTACCACTTCTTTATGAGGTTTATGAGGCGATATTTGTAAAGCACAAAACAAAAAAACCATGTCTGTCCCTGGGAACAATACACATGCTTTTGCACATAACTCATGCATGTTTGCATCGTTTATTATTGAGTGTTTATTCTGCATACGGATACTCTGCAAATGTGAGCTATAAAGTATATCTGTGTCCTATCCAAGCATCTCCAGTGAAGCAGAGTGTTCTCTTAAAAATACAAATTTGACCATTTTAATCCCATGTTTAAAACTCTTCAATGACGTACTTCAGGGGAAATTCAAAAGCAGTCTGAGATCTAAAGTGTTGAGTTGCCTGACAAAACCTATAAACTGGGATGGGAGAGCATAAGAAGGAAGGAAAAGTATTCTAAAGGTCACCTACTAAGGCAGGAGAGAAACAGAAGGGAATGGGAGTTCATCGATGGGGAAACACTGCATCACGTTGGTGAAAATAGCATTTTGTTTTCTTCTTTTTTTAAAATTTAAATTCAAGTTAGTTAACATATGATACTATTTTGTTTTCAAATAATGAAAGAGAAGTTGATGAGTAATGATGAGCAGAGGGTAAAGGAGGTTGCAACTTAATGGATTAGAAAAATATTGTGAACTCACTAGGGGAGAAAAGGAATGAAAAGCAATTTGATCAAATCAGGAAAAACAGGACAAAAAAGGAGAGATGAAAATAAAAAATAAATATGAAATAAATGGAATAAAATCAACTACATCAGTGATGGTAGTACATGGGAACCAACACAATTTTCCCCCAGAAGACAGAGGCTATTAAATTAGGACCAAAACAAAACTCAGAAATGCACTGATTCAAGGAGAATCGCTTAAAATGAAGGACAAAAATAAAGGAATAGGGGAAGAGACACCAAAACAAAACAAAACCAGAAAAGATAAAAAAGAAAGCAGAAAAATAATATTAATATTGGACATGCTGGAACTTAAGGTGAAAAGTGTTAAATAGGACAATGAAGCAAGTTATACAATGGTAAAACGTATAATCTATGAAGAAGCTATAATACTTATAAATTCATATGTACCAAACAACCTAGAAAATAAAGCAAAGTCCATTGGGAAATCAAGGAGAACTTAATAAAAATTGTAACAGGAGATTTCAATACATCTCTTTCAAAATTGGATATATCTAGGACAAAGCATTCAGACTTTGCTCGTATTCCTTCCTCTGCCCCAAATGACTTTATCCTAACTTGTTGTCAGTGGGAATTGTGTTCACTTCTTAAATTTTATCTTAGAATAATCTTCTCCAGAAAACTTCTCACTCATGCCTCTTTCCATATAGAACTTATTCTTCTCCTTTGGACTCCAATAAATTCCTTACACACATGTATCTAACACAGATCTGAAATCTTTCCTCGTATTTACTGGTGAAAGGTCTATCTCCCCTAGGAGGCTGTAAATTCTTTGAGATCATTCGTTGGGATGTTATTTTGACTTACTAATAAAAGTGTATCGTCCCCACCCTGGACTCCACTGAATTTCTTCTCTTGAGCTCTGATCCTCCTCTAGTCAAGCTACCAAACATGGGCCTACCACACCCAAAAGGTGGTAAAGAGCAACTGGGCCAAACAATCCCATCTACCGCAGTGCAGTATCAATAAAGTAGAAGTGTTCATCGTGGAATGTGCTCACGGAGAGGCTTGACCCTGCCCCCAACAGGGTAAGAGAGCTTCTGACAGTTCTGCTCCAAGAGGGTCGTGCAAATGGTTGACAACAAGTTTGTAATACCCAGATGAGGAGGGCACAGAAACTGTGGACTGGAGACATGACTTGTCCTACCAACCGCAGAGGTGTGGACATGCCTGAGAACCCAAATGATTGATGAGTCACCTTGGCACCTGCCAGCATAGGACTGCCGATCAGATCCCTCCTCCTCTTCCCACTACTACTGCTATGCTAGACCATGGGAACTCAGAATCCCATGACCTGGAGAACACAAGGAGGGAAAGGAAAAAAATCTGGGAGTAGACCTTGAAACAACTGGTTTTATCTGGAAATGACTAAATTAAGGGGTATGCCAACAGACAGACAGAAGCTGATTCCAATTAGCAAAAAATAAATTGAATGTGAGCTCTTCTGGGTTGGTGACTTGAAATATCATACCTGCCACAAGTGTGTGTATCTCTCATCCCTGGAACCCTGGAACAGTGCCTGACAGGTAGTAGATGCTTAAGAAATGACTGTTTACTTGAAGGAAGGATCAAATAATACTTGAATAATTAAAATCTGAAGTTTCACATTAGTTTCGGAATTTGGGTAGATTATTTGCCATTTTAGACTTTAAAGATATGCTTTTATCTGTTTCCCTCTTGCTTTTCACTTTAAAGAGAATGGTTTGAGATGGTTATGTTCATCTAGGTGTTTGATGTGATTGAGATGTGGTCATTTTGAAGCTAACACTTGTGAAAGAGAGGCCAGCCATGAAGGCCTACTTCCGCAGTGAGAGCAAGGCCTGTCAATGAGCGCCTGAGATCTTTCTCAAGATTCCATTACTGTTACTCAGGACAGAGCTAGAGCATCTTGGAACCCATTTTATTTTTCTTTATGCAATGAAGAATGAAGTAAACAGAAATAGTAAAAAGATGTCCTACCGCATCTTCGAATACTTGGTTATACACCGGAGCAAATACAGAAGCAGGCCCTTATCTTTGTAGGTAAGCTAATAATTTTAATTCCCTGACAGCAAATGAGGTTGAACACCATTTCACATGTTTTTTGGCCAATTGGATATCTTTGTTCATGAAGTACTGTCAAATCAATAACCAGTTTTTCTACCGAGTTTTTTGTTTTCTTTCTTACTGAAAAGAGTAAGGAGGGTTTTCTTTTCTTTTTAAATGTCCTAGAATCAAATTCTTTATGTTAATATTTTCCCCACTTTTTTGGGGGGGAATATTCTCTTTTCATTAATGGTATCTCTTTATAAACAGGAGTTATATATGTTAAGTGGCCTAATTTATCCATCTTTCTTTTATGCTTAGCACTATTTTTGTATCTTGCTTAAGAAATTTTGTCTACTCCAAGGGCACAAAGATGTTTTCCGATGTTTTTTGTACTCTCCTTTGAAAATTAGTTTTCAAATACTTAAATTTTCCTCGCTGATCTTGTCGTCACCTTCTCTTTCTTGTGCTCTCGTGGAAGAAGAAAGATGGCTGCTATACTTCCAGTTTTGTATCTCCGGACCGCTGTGTATTCTGAGTCACCACCATCACTAAATACTGGGTTTCTGTGTGCAGAGCACTGCACGAGGGCAGCTTCTGGATTTACGTTGTGGGTGTGTGAAAAAGGAGTCTTTCAGAAAAATCCTTGAATCCTGAGCAATTCTCCTCCCTCCCAGTTTGTGGAGATTTTATGTGCTTTAACAGTTTATTGTCCACCCAGAATGCCTATCCAAATCCAAACCCCCCCAAACCACACCAAGCTGAAGCCATGTTTTCCTTAAGATAACAGAGGAAGCACAGGTACAGAAGGCTACTACCTTCAGGCCAATGAAATGCGGCTCCAGGCCAATTTTAGCTCTGAATGTGCCTTTCCTTATAGCCCTCAAAATAAAATAAAAAAAAAAAAGTAATGAATTTTGTTACTGTTAAGAAAGAATAGCAAGGGGCGCCTGGGTGGCACAGCGGTTAAGCGTCTGCCTTCGGCTCAGGGCGTGATCCTGGCGTTATGGGATTGAGCCCCACGTCAGGCTCCTCCGCTATGAGCCTGCTTCTTCCTCTCCCACTCCCCCTGCTTGTGTTCCCTCTCTCGCTGGCTGTCTCTATCTCTGTCAAATGAATAAATAAATAAAATCTTTAAAAAAAAAAAACTATAAAAAAAAAAAGAAAGAATAGCAACACCGAATTTGTGATTCCATAAGACGTAAACTCTGCCAAGGGCTTAACGTGTCATCTCTACCACGTCGCCATGGTTTTAGAAACACAAGCTATAGTTCAGTGTATTTCTAGTTGAGAAGATACTACAAATGCTGGTCTCTGGCAGAATCCTTATGGGGGACAAAAATAACGTGTTTCTCTTGTGAAACTCTTCCAGGCTTTCATTTGGTTTCAACAATTTGACCAATATTTTTTCAGAAGAATAAAGCCATAATTTAAGCATCACTTTGAAGCTGCTGTAAGATTAATGAACAAATTTTATGCCCTATGCCAGACCTCATTTTCTCTATAAAATGGAAAACACTGGGAAACTAGAGTCTAAAGAGAAATATAACTGGCATTAATCTTGAGAAGACCTGCAAATCAAGGAAAGTCTACATGGAAGGTTTTTGCGTTCCCATTTTGGTCTGTTATTATAGGAACCAGACAGTAGTTTCACAAATGGTATTACAGTTCTAGTGGACTAAACAGCCATAACTATGAAATATGTTTACTTAAAAAAAATGAATGCCTTCTCCCAACCACAACATTCTACTTGAAAATAAAATTTTGTTCTTTGAGGTCTAGAAGCCAGATTCTTTTCTCCAATTCAACATGGCACTTCTGTCAATCAGTCATTCACCCACGACACACTGAGTGCCCTGTTTGGGCCAGGAGCTATTCTAGATGTTGAAAATCTTAAGATGAATAAGCTGTGGCCTCTGTCTTTCTGGATGGGGAGACAGAAAAGTGAATTCACAAGTGTATTATATGTTGCTAAGTGCTATGGAGAGGAGTCACAGGATACAAGGACCACCAAAATTTGATGTAGCATTCAGAGGCAACTTCTTAAAGGAGGTGATATGTGGGCTGACAACTGGTGGATGAGTTTGATTTTGCTAACTGAAGACGAGAGCAATGTAAGAAAAGTAAATACATGAGACTTCCAATAATGGTAAAGAAGGATCCTGTGGGGAATGGTCAGGAGGGAAGCTACAAAAGTAGGTGAGGAGAAAGTCATAAACTGTGTTTAGGCTCAAGGACCTGAACTTCTAAGAATAAAGTAAAGAGAGTGTTAAATGCTGCAGGGATGGAAAGTAGAAGAGGACAGAGAAATGTTATTGGATTTGGCGACACTGAGATCATTGGTGATTAAATCAAGATCATTTCAGTTGGGTAATGGATAAGGATAATGGATTATAGTGGGTGAGAGTCAATGAGAAGTGCAGAGACTGCCAGACAACTTCTGGAAACTTGATTGGAGGATGAGGAATTAAAGAAAGTTTGATTGACTTGTGGTTTTTATTTTCCTTTTTGACAGAATTTTAGACTTCAGATCACTTCCAATAGTGCAAATAATTCCTATATAGCCCTTGTGTTTCCTGGGGGTTAATATTTTATCACATTTTCCTCATCTGCTTTATTTCTCTCTCTCTTTCCATGCACTACTCCACCCCTCAACACACACTTCGTTATATTTTTTTCTGAACTGTTTGGGAGTAAGTCACAGATATGATGTTGCTTTATACTTTGTATTTCAGTGTATTTCCTAAAAGAGAAGGATATTCTGTTACATAACAATAACCCAATAATCAACATCAGGAAATTAATCTTGATATAGTACCATTATCTAATTTACCTATCTTATTTAGATTTCATCAATTGTTTCAATAATGTCCTCTATTGCAAAAGAAAACCTCAGATCACATGTTGCATTCGTTTGTCATCACTCTCAGTCTCCTTCAACCTGGAATAGTTCATCAGTCTTTCTTTACACTTTGCAGTGGACTAGCGTTTTTGAAGAGACTAGACCAGTTATTTTGTAGGATGTTGCTTGAGTTGGGTTAGTCTGGTGTTCTTCCTGATGACATTCTGCGAATGCATTTATGGCAGGCAGGAATTCTATGGGAGTGATGTTATGTCTTTCTCAGGAGGCACATGGTGCTGATCCGCTCCAGACTGGTCACTTGAATTGTTTGCTCAGAGTGATGATATTTGCTAGATTTCTTTACTGTAAACTTTCTGTTTTTCTCTTTATAATTAATAAGAATCTTATGGGAGATAGTTTGGGACTATGCAAATGGCCCATTTCTCTTCAAATTTTCACCCCTAGCTATAGCATCTGTTGATGATTCTTGCTGAATCAATTATTATTATATTGGTTGCAAAATGTTAATTTTCTAACTTCATTATTCCTTCTACATTTATTAATTGGCTTCACAGTATAAGGAAGAGCTCTCACTTCTCCATTCATTTAATGATTCATTCATGTCACTGCGGACCCATAGATCCTTACTCATTCAAAGAGTTAAGATCATTTACTGTGGGTAGTTTTTTTAAATTGAAGTATAATTAATGTACAGTATTATATTAGCTTCATGTGTACATTATAATATATGAACAGTTCCATACATTATTCAATGCTCCTCAAGATGAGTATACTCTTAATCTGCTTTATCTACCTCACGCCTCACCCTCTCCACCTCCCCTTTGGCAACTGCTCCTTTGTTCTCCCAATTTATTTGTGTGCGTTCTTCTCTCTTGTTTTTTGTCTTTTTTTTTCTTTATCCATTTTTTTGTTGTTGTTTCTTAAATTCCTCATGAATGAAATCATATGGTGTTTGTCTTTCTCTGATTGACTTATTTCACTTAGCGTTATCATTATACCCTCGAGGTCCATCCATGTTGTTGCAAATCCCAAGATCTCATTCTTACTATGGGTAGTTTAAAAATAATAACAGCATTTGAGCACGTTTATAGGCACAGAAAAAAGAGCCAGGGAAGATATAGGAGGGAGAGTGCATAATTGATGTAGGAAAGCAGCTAACTTTTATTCTGCAACTCTGTTAAACTCTGACCAGTCTGGGTGCTGAGATGCCAACACGAGTAAAACAGGGCCACATCACAAAGGGACTTCATATACTTGGGGGTGGAGGGGAAGCCCCCTGGGAAAGGGGACAGTGCGTTTACCAAGGTGATTTGTAAGAGCTGTAGATATGAGAACAGAACTGTGGGTGGCACCGAGAGGAAAATGATTCATTTTGGTGGGTTGGTGAAGACTTCCTGAAGAAACGACCTCTGAGACAGATCTCAGCACATTAGCTGGATGAATGGGGGGGGGGGCAGGGAAGAAATAATAAGGAGGAGTAGGAAAAACATTCCAGACAGAAAGGAAAGCCATGAGAATGTGGAAAGAGCATGTTAAGTTCCCCTGGACACGCGGGAAAATAAAAGGCTCTCAGTGAGCTGGCTCTACAGGCTGTGAGGGTATGTGGTCACTTCAGGTGGAAGCTGCCTTTGCTCAATTTGGGGCCTGAGAGTCAGAGGGGGTGGACACTTCAAGTCAGAACAGATCTTGATTTGTAAGGGAAGTCCCTCCCTGACCAGGCCTCAGAAAAAGATACTTTCCCGCCCACCTCCATGGTTACCACAATCATCAAAACGAACTTTGTGCCCTCTTTGAGGAGTTAGCTGCAAAATGTGAGTCAGCCTATTCAGGGAATCCTGTGGAAATGTGGAGTTCCCCTTAAAGCATTTGCTTTGGGCTTCTGAAAATGTACTCACAGACCATTTGCCTGAAGAGAAAATGAATCTGACTGCAATGTTAATTATTTAGCCTTATTTCTTTCCCCCACGCTAACGAAGAGCAAATGTAAGCCAGAATGCAAGAAGTTCCATCTATTTTAGATTTTGCCTTCATTCCAAAGATGCAGAAATGTGGTTAAACTTTCAATAGATTAATATTTCATACCTGACAAAAGTCCTTCAAAAAGTGAGGTTTGTTTTTTTGTTTTGTTTCTTTCTTTCTTCTTTCTTTCTTTCTTTCTTTCTTTCTTTCTTTCTTTCTTCCTTTTTTTCCTCCTTTCTTTTTACGAGTGGAGAGATAGATTAACATAGTTTTAAATACCTGGAAGAAAACAGAGTTAAAGCATCTGTTACCCCATTATCCAGTACACATAAATACTCCCAAGGAAATTTAAACTAAAAGATTCTAAATCTTAGATTCCATTTTAGCAAATACCGTCTAGCTGCAAATGTAGGTCACATAGTCTTGGCATCCTGTGTGGGTTTCCAGCTGTCTGCTGAGCATAGAAAACAGAAGAATACGTGTTCCGTGGCACAGCACGCTTGAGAGTGAATTTCACGTTAGAGCCGAAAGTTACTCACTTACTGAAACTTATTTTTCTTCAACATTCTCACTTCTGGTTTTTCCTTCTCTCTCGGGTCAGGATTTTTAGGTAGTGTGGAAAATATGGTGTTTTCTCTCTTTCTTTCCATCTGTGAACTTAGTTTCCTACCAAATTAAATTATGAATAAATTCAATCTTGGTAATAATCTAATTTGGATAACAAACACTGGCCTGTGATCGTTCATTTGGTTTATTCCCAACGCTAACACACGAATGGATTCATTGAGCTTTTTGGAACAGAAGGATGAGTAAGAGAGCCATGCCCCACTGTACTGTATGAGCTAGATTTGTACATGGACACTAACAAACTAAGGCAGTAAATAATTGGTAAATGTCATGTGAGTTTCACAGATAACAAATCTCACAGAAAGCCAAAAGAGGGCATAATTTGGGCCAAGGGAGAAAGAAAAAGAAGTTTGTGGGGCGCCTGGGTGGCACAGTGGTTAAGCGTCTGCCTTCGGCTCAGGGCGTGATCCTGGCATTCTGGGATCGAGCCCCACATCAGGCTCTTCCGCTATGAGCCTGCTTCTTCCTCTCCCACTCCCCCTGCTTGTGTTCCCTCTCTCGCTGGCTGTCTCTATCTCTGTCGAATAAATAAATAAAATCTTTAAAAAAAAAAAAAAAAAAAAAAGAAGTTTGTGAAATTCTCAACCCCTGTGGTTGTTCCACCAAATTGGTGGAGCTGAAGGGCTCCCTTACTTGACCACTAAATAATCTGTGACCCTCCAGCAATTTCAGTTAAGTAAATTTCCAAGAAGGTGGAAAGTCATCAGAACCTTTCTCCATCTCTTGTCCAGCTCTCCTCATACTACAGGCTGATATTTACCATTCCCCAGCTCCTGTGGTAGAACATGGCTGTCCACAGCTGGTAAGTTTACGGGCTGCCCCAGAATTCTACTTCCATTTCTCAGAAGAGAGACTCTGACTGGGTCAGCTAAGAGAAAGCTGTCCATCACGTGTCCAGTCAGCCAGGGCCTGGGCAGTCATAGACTAAAACATGATGGCGGTGGTCATGAGAGTGGGTGTGGGGCAGTGGCAGTTCCCGAAGAAAGGAGAGTCTCTGTGACCTGGAGCAGCACCCACAATGTGTCTCAACAAACACTTACTTATCATAGGTGGCTACCTGCCTTCCCAAAGAAAAGGAGGGTCATGGCGTAAGATTAGTTTATAGATGACCCCTATGATGGACGGCATTGCAGAAGGGGATTAAAAGTTCTGGAGGAATCTAAGGAGTGGGAGAATCTAATGACTGAAGAATTAGGAAAAGCCTCATGGAGAAGACACTGGAGGTGGGCCTTGACAATGGGTCGATTGTAAAGGTCGAGATATGCATAGCAGAAGGGCATGGGGACAAAAAGGGGTGGGTACAAAGAGCAGAGGGAATGCTGATAGCAGAGAGGCCTGGAGACAAGAACACTGAAGTTCTGAGAAAATGGGGAATAACCCCCGAAATCCCTGTGATTGGGTTTGCCCTCAAGTGATAAAACAAAAGAACAGACAACAAAGTAACCATGGCATAAGCAAATTAGAAGCTTCTTTTTCTCTCATACAAAGGAGTTGAGAGTTGAGGGTTGGTAGGATGACTGCGGGCATCAAAGACCCAGGCTCTTTCCATCATGTTATGGGGCCATCCTTCATCTGTGGCTTCTAGCTTGCCACCTAAGTTGGCTGCCCAGGTCCAGCCATTGCACCCACATTCTGCTTAACTGGACAGAAGAAACGGGAAAAGGGCACAACTTCTACCATTTAAGGATACTTCTCACAAGATGCATACAACATTTCTAGTCACATCCTGTTTGGCAGAACTTTGTCTAATGGACGTGCTGAAGAATGCAGTGGCCCTGTGTCTGAATAAAACCAAGAGTGCTTTTCTAAGGAAAAAGGAAAGAATAAGTATTGGGAGACAGATGGTCTCTTCCACTCCCACTTTGCCAAAAAGGTAGATTCTATATGATGGATGAGGCTAGAACATTTGGTTAGAAGAGTGTGAATGTTAGGCCAAGGAGGTTGTTCAATCCGGCTGGCAATGGACAGCCACTAAAGGTTTTAGAGCAGGCAAGTGACATGATCAGATTTATGCTTTACGAAGATTGCTACTCAAATGATTAAGAAGCAAGGCACTAACTATTAAGTGTCATCTGGGGGCCACTCCTAGTTTTGCATCTCTACATTGTGTTGGAGGTGGAAGCGGCAAAAGATGTGTGCTAAGGGTGTGGGGAGGGTGGGTGGTGGGGGCATTCGGAGATTATATTGGTCTGGAGTCCAGACAAGAGTTAATAAGATCGAAATTGGACCTGCAGCGATGAGAAGATGGGATAATGGGGGAGAGGGAGAGGAAAGAGGAAATTCCAAAGTTTTGAGCCTCAGGGTCTGGGGACTGATTGTGCCCTTAATAGAAACAAGGAAGTCAGGCAGAACCAAGGAAGGAGGAGGAGCAGGTGAGAACGCAGAAAGGGAAGACCATCGGTCTGGCAGCAGGTCCTGTGGTTAGGGCATCAATGGCAGGGATGTCCGGCGGGATGGCTGGAAAATGAGGGGATGTGAGCAAGAGTCTCCAGGACAACGTCGGGCAATTCTAGGAGGCTACAGTGTCATATTGCTGGCACTGAAATAGCGAAGGGTGGCTCAGGAGTGATCAGACGGCTGATTCACGGCCTGCTCCTGGATCTCTCTGAGAAGCTGAGAAGGCAATAAGCCTCCATCACGCTTCAGTATTGAAATCTCAGATTATTCAAGGTACTCTGGGCGCATTTAGCATGGGTAAGTGAGGCTTGGGTGTACTGATACTGCTATATTTCCAGGAAAATGTCAATAAAGCTGCAAATGTAATTTTTGACCTAGGTTTTAAGTGGAGGAGACTGATGTGGAGGTGAACACTCAAGACTTTTCAGAGAAATTCTTATTTCAGGGTTTTATAATTTGTGTATAAATCAACTATTCATTCAATAAATATTTACTGAGCGCTGCTATGATGTACTAAATACAGGGCTTATAAGGGTGGATAAGGCAGACACAGTCCCTGCCTCAGTCTAGACCAGGGGTTGGCAAATTATAGCCCACAGGCCAAATCTGGCCCACCGCCTGTTTCTGTTCTGCCTGCCAGCTAAGAATGGCTTTTACATTTGTAAATAATTGAAAACAATAATCAAAAGAAGTGTAGTACTTTACAGTACATAAAATTCTAAGAAATTCAAATTTTTGTGTCCATAAATAAAGTTTTATTTTGCATAGCCCCTCTCACTCATTTGTATGTTGTTTCCAGCTGCCTTCATGCAGAAGGTCAGAGCTGAGTAAGTGTGACAGAGACACGTGTCTCCCAAAGCCTGAAGTATTTACTCTAAGGCCCTTTGCAGAAAAAGTTTGCCAACCCCAGTCTTCATAGAATTCATCAAACACATGATCATACAAATAAATAGATATTGACGCAAAGTGGGTGGGTTTGACTATTGTCTGGTCTTACCCAAGTACCTTTCTCACCCTCTCTAATATCCAGACCGGTGGTAGGAAGTCTCTAAAAGATGGCCCCCAATGAACTGGGTTTCCCGGGGTTCAGATTCTTTTGGTCATCCTCTCACCTTAAATCTGGCTAACCTATAACCTGCTAGAGAGCAAGAGGCTGTGGCAGAAGTTACATGGTGTGGCTTCTAGACTAGGCTGGAAGCAGCCTTCCGCCTGGTCTCATGGAAGGCTTGCTGTACAACAAACTAGTCATTTACCTGAGTCCACCATGCTGCAAGAAAACTTGAGCTAGTGTGTGGGGAGGCCACGTGGGAAGAAAAATGCCTGGACAACCTCCAGTTCTTCCAAGCATCCCAAGCTAGGAATACACATGTGGTGAAGAAGCCATCTTGGATGTCCCACCAGGTCAAGCTTTTGGATGACCAGCCCCAGCTGACATTGTACTGCAACCCCATGAGGGACCACAATTGAAAACTACCCAGCTGAGACCAGTCAATCCTCAGAACCCATTAGAGATCATAATAAATGTTTGTTCTAAGTCATAGGTTTTGGTATGTTTTTTACATAGCAGCAGAAAACTGAAACAAGGTCTGGATTTCTATTTCTGAAGTGGCACTGAAAAGGGTGGGGTGGGTGAATTCCACATGTTGACATTTGGATGGGGCTTAGCAGTCTTAGGAGAGGTGATCTTCTGGTTTATCTTTTTTTTTTTAATTTAAATTCAATTAATTTACATAGAGTGTATTATTAGTTTCAGAGGTTTAGTGATTCATCAGTTGCATGTAACACCCAGTGCTCATTACATCACGTGCCCTCCTTAATGCCCAACACACAGTTACCTCACCCCCCACCCACCTCCCCTCCAGCAACCCTCAGTTTGTTTCCTGGAGTTAAGGTTCTCATAGTTTTTTCTCCCTCTCTGATTTTGTTATTTTATTTTTCCCTCCCTTCCCCTATGATCATCTGTTCTGTTTCTTAAATTCCACATATGAGTGAGATCATATGATAATTGTCTTTCTCTGACTGACTTATTTCACTTCTGCTGGTAGATCCATAGGCCTGTACAGGCCTATCCTGGAATGGAGATACAAGTCTGCAGGCAGGACCAGTCATCTGGCCGTCCACTAGTATGACTGCACTGGTTACTAAGCTATGGGAATATTTTCATGCCAGTTGGGAAATAATATAAGAGTAATGACAGTATGTAGTAAAATTGAATAAATAATATACATCCCAGAACATGTGGTTTATCACAGAAACCCCATGCACTGGAGTACTGAGGCTGTTTTTCTGGCACTCGGAGTGCAGATTATTGGAACTTGCTTTGGATTTTAGATTATTTATTTCAGGTGTTGGAAAGTTGTCTCCAGTTTTTAAAGTCTTTTTTTTTTTAAATTTAGCTTTATTGAGGTATAATTGACATACAAAATGATAAGATATGTGAAGTGTACATAATCACGATTTGATAAGCATATACACATCCGTTGCGAAAGGCCTCCTCCCATCAGTTCAGGAACATATTCATCACTCCAGTTTTTAAAGTCTTCCTGGGGAGGGTAGCACTACACAGCTGAGCTCAGGTAGGGCAGCTGCATGAACCATGACTCAGGTGCTCACAGGGTCTCCACTCACCTAATGATTATCACTGCAATAGGGAAGTCATTGAAAGGTTTGCTTCAATACCCAATATTGAACCATGACTCATTCCAGGAAATAATTCAGAGCTTGGGTTCCTCTCCAGAACAGAGCCTGAGACCAGGATACTACCTAGGGTACAGGGAGTACATTTGGAAGTCGATCCCAGAAGTCAAGAGGATGGGAGTGGGAGGGAAGGAAGGGCTGTCAACAGCGAGATGTTACTGTGCTGGTTTTCACTGTGGACGCCTGGGCCAGATCCTGCTAGGGACCCTTTGAGAAATCATGTAGAACATGCCTCAGAGTTGTCTTCCCAAAGGATGGGAGTCTGGCGGCACTCTTTCCCGTTGATGCCTGGTTACCATGGTGTGAAGTTGGCCCCTGGGGCGTTTGCTGTTGGGTGCTTCCAGGCAGAAGAGCGAAGAGATTAGCAGACACTTGTGTTGGGATGTTGATGGTGCGCACGGGAGCCAACTACCTCAGCTGCAACTGCAACCAGAGGGAGGCCCAGGGGAGGTGGCCTGGGGGTGCCCGGAGAATCTTCCTCAGACAGCGACAGCTGCATCAAACACACGGGCACACCAATTGTCACAACCCAACAAACGCTTTGGCAATTGGTAGAATGAGTTAGTGACTGACTTGTACTATAATTTCTATTCACTGCAAGCAGTTTTGTACCCTAGATAATTTTGACAATAGAAGGGAATCTTTTAAATTTTTAATCTATATATTGGTTTATATACTAGTGAATATTAGCATCAGATGGCCAAATATTTGAAGTACACCCCTGACTGTATGTCACTGCTCCCTCCCAGGGCTCCCTGGTGCTGGCCAAGGATGATGCTTAGTCAGTGTCCCAATGCCAACCCCACGTTTCCTCTTTACCTGGTCCCCAGGTTACAGCATCAGCTCTGCTCCCCACACACATCCTCATGACTTGCCCTTTTAATTCTTACAAGCTTCTATTGGAAGTGGAAAAACTGAGCATGAAATGTTTCCTGCTCTTGTCACTCCCTCTATACAAATCCCACTTTCCTTGAATAAATGGATGTGTATGATTAGGGAAAAGGTCATGTATAAGTTGTGGATGGAAAAAATTAATATTTCAAGTTACTATCGCACTGCACTATCACTTGTGGTAAGTGCTCTGAAGGAGAAATACAGCACGTTAAGAAAAAGTATAATGAGGACGGCTGGTTGGGGGAACTCAGGGAATGCTGCTGAAGAAGTGATTTTTAAGCTCAGATCTAAGACGCGAGGAGAGATTAGGCAAAGAGCAGGCAAGAGATATGAGGAAGAGAGAACAGCGTGTGTGAAGGCCCTGGGACCTCTGAATAAGGATCTGAAAGAAAGCCAGAAGTGTGGGTCAAGATGGCAAATGGGACACATGTCCTTACTTAGATTTTTCCTGAAATGACACTAAAATGAGAATAAAGGAAGAACCCAGGATGACAGTTTCTCATCAGGTATAGAAGTCTGGGCAAGGGAAATGTCTTAATAAACACTGATATGCACTTAATAGAGAGTATGGAGAAAATGTTTACTTAACTAAGGGGGAGCGTAGGGTTGACTTAGTGATAAGAAAATCAAACCAATGGGAAAAAAATGACAATTATTCATTCCAGGGAAAGTAAAATTTATTCAGGAGAGAAAGAATAATCTTTGGCACACACGGCTCAGCTGTAAAAATGTTTACATAGCCCAAATAATGTAAATACAGGGTATTGTCTAACCATAATTATCAGGTAACTATGATGGGAACGGGAAGGATGGTGTTGGGGGCGGAGCTGGAGAACAGCATTAAAGAACAAATTCTTATCTTGCACAGTAAGAACTCAATAGAGTAGGCTTAAAACAAAAATAGGGGGCACCTGACTGGCCTGGCTGGTAGAGCATGCAACTGTTGATCTCAGGGTCATGAGTTCGAGCCCCATGGCGGCTGAAGAGATTACTTAAAAATTTACTTCGAAAAATTAAAAATAAATAATGAAATAAATAAAACCAAAAAAGGGGGTGCCTGGCTGGCTCAGTCAGCAGAGCATGTGGCTCTTGGGGTCGTGAATTCAAGCCCCACGTTAGGCTTTGAGGTTTCTTAAAAATAAAAAAATAAATAAAAACAAAAATAAAAGTAGCCTTAAAACCATAGTACTTGGAGATGTGCACACAAAATTCCAAAGAGTCAGCTGAAATAGTTTGAAGTGGTTGCCCTTGGGGAGATGGAAGCTGTGGGGAGAGGGGCGTGTGGCATTTCTTCAGATGGGGTTATTACGAACTTCACAGGATTTCTTTACTTTATTCTATAAGTGTATTATAAATTGGGTTGAAAATAAAAACCAGCCAGTGGCAGGAGTCTCTGGAGGAAGCAGGGAACAGCAGGAGTGGCGTCTGGAGTCATAAGTGGGAGGTGGAATCTTCTAGGCCGCATTATGAGTTTAAAAGGCAATGGGAAGCAAGTCTGGGGAAGATTTTTTCAAAGGGGAAATTGCATGACCAGTTTCATATTTTAGAAAGATTCCTCTTGCTTTTGTATGGGGAACAGATAGAAGGAGGAAGCCAGAGTGAGTGCAGGGAGACCAGAATGTCATGTGAGAGGGGGATGGCTTGGATGAGAGTTGGGAGAAGTGGAAAAATTCAAGTGGGTCTTTGGTAGGAGAACTACATAAGAAATAATTCTAGAGGGGTGCAAGAGGAGGGATGAGAGATTTTTCTTTATTAATAACCACCGTAAGCAACTTCAAAAATCACAGCTAATAACCCTAAAATTATTCCATTGAAAAGCCGTTCAGATTAATGTTGAATATAACGTTGCAAACAGGCAAGGATATTCATTTTGGGCTGAGTGCTTCTGGAAAATATGCAGGCTAGCACCTTCGTGGCCTTGCATCCTACAATCCTATTTTCCTCAATTAAGCACCTATTTCAAAGACATGTCATCTGTTTACCATCAACAGCAGAGACCATCTAGAAAGGCTACATTATACTTGTGCAATTTTAATATGCTTTTTCATATGCATGTACATTTCAATTCCAGACCAACCTCTTTAGAGTGAAATATCACAGTGAAAATAAAATGACAGTAAATTTAACTCTACTGGGAAAAAATGTATTGAACCTTATATTACTTAAAAATCAATGTTCTTTTTCTGACTTTTGCTTTACTCGTACGTTCAAAGTGAAGGGCTTTGCAGTCATCTTACCTTCCAAGCCCCACGTCGACACTACTATACGCTTCCAGCCAGCTGGCAGTTTCTCCTCGCCATGATTTTAAAATTTTCCCAATATTTGCTAGCAAAAACTGGGTGTCATTTTCTTTCCATAATAGTTCTTTTCATTTCCCTAGGGATGGAAAGCGACTCCAAAGTGTTCTGAGAAACAATTAATTTAAAAAGGAAGAAAGGTGAGTGAAATAACCCCCTCTACGCTCAGTCCCCTCTACAAAGGCACCTTGACTCGGTGTCCTAGTCACTTGATTTGCTGACTCATGAAGCAGCCAAACATGTCACAAAACAAGAGGCAGTCTGTGTGTCTGGGATTTAAAACCAAAGCCCACGAGTGATCAGAATGAGATGAATGGAGTTTGCTCATTCTTGGTCATCTTTTTTGGTCTCATTTGCTCTGCATCCATACCTGGAACAGTTTCAAGATGTTGACAGGGAGCCGAAGGGGTAGAAGGAGTGGGGAGAACCTCGAGGTGCTTTGCAGCCGACAGTTGTTTCTCTTCCAGGGAAAACATTACTTGTTTGGCTGTTTGTAACCCTTTCCTCACCAAACCAGATAAGACACATCTGTCATTCAGCACTCAGATTTAGCAGTTGTTGACATTTTCCTGTACTTGCTTCATATCTTTTATATTGGGAAATACAATGTCACAGACACAGCTGAAGCCCACTTTGTCTCTCTCTAGGATTCCATTTTATCTCTGTTTTTCTCCAGGGGTAATCAGTATCCTGAGGCTTAGGTCAATCTTTCTTATCCATGCTTTATAGTTTTACTGTATATGTATGTATATCCATAGGAAATATGTACCAGAGTCTGGAACGTTTGAAGACCTGTCATAAATGGTTTTAGGCTCCACATTTCATTCTACACCTTGCTTCTTTTTCAATCAACACTTTGTTTGTGACGTTTATACATGTTGATATAGGTAGCCCTAGTTTATTTTCGTTGCTCTACAGTGCTCTGATGGACGAAAACACCACAATCAACTTACCCATTCTCCTTTTCTTTTTTTTTTTTAATGTTTTAGTATTCCTCCTTTTATTTATTTATTTTTTAAATAATAATATTTTTTATTATATTATATTAGTCACCATACAGTACATCCCTAGTTTTTGATGTAAAGTTCCATGATTCATTACTTGCGTATAACACCCAGTGCACCATGCAATACGTGCCCTCCTTAATACCCATCACCAGCCATTCTCCTTTTCTGATGACCATTTAGGTTCTTTTCATCCTATTACAAAGAATTTTGCAGTGAATGTGGTAGATTGCATTCACAGACTCAACTCTTAGTGAAGAATCCCCATAACCATGCCCTTTGCCAGGAGACTTTGTGGTTACTCCCACTAATTTTTCTGTTCGATTGTGTGATTTGCTTTGCCCAGTGGAATGTTAGTAGGCATAATGTGACCAAACACTTGGAAAGAACCTGTGTGGTCTGGTTAGTGCTCTTGAGTCTCTCCCATTGCCATGACAACAGGCCTAGACTGCTTTCTAGGCCTAGGAGGAGGAGGATCCAAATGGGTCAGAGCTGGGCCTCCCGGCTGAGTCCTGCTTATATCAGCTGACCCCCACCAGGGTGTGAACCACCCCAACTGATAGGAACCAAGCCCCCTACCTCAGTTAATCTCCAGCCAACCTATAGATGTGTGAGTGCAATACATGTTTCTTCTTGAATGCCATAGAGATGCTGTGGTCTTTGTTATGCAACAATAGCTAATAAATGTGGCAGATACCCTTGTAAACGAAAGGAAAGTTATAAGAATTTTTACCTAGAAATGGAATTGCTGGGTTCCAAGGAATGTGAATTTTCATTTATTTGCAATATTATTAAATTCTAAGGGCTTTGATGAGTTTTTCCTTCCACTGGTGGTAGATCTCATTTTCCTACATTTTTGCCAACATTTATTATTTTGTCTATCTTGTCTCATTTCTTCCCACACTTCCTTACGTTCTAGGGAGGTTTACAGTCCCAGTTGAGCTTGTTGTTCAGTCAGCCCAGCTTGGGCTCCAGACATGCGAGTCAAAAAGCCATCTTGAAAATGGATTCTCCAACACTAGCTGTTCCCACCACCAGCTGTTCAGATCACTCCCTGTTGTGTGAGTGGTTCCAGCTGAAGCCTCAGACACCGTGGAGCAGAGAAGGCTGTCTCCTTATCTCCTTTGCCCTTTCTGAATTCTGGACCCATAGAATCCATATGCATAATAAAAGGGTTGTTGGGACTCCTGGGTGGCTCTGTCCTTAATCCTCCACCTTCAGCTCAGGTCATGATCCCCAGGGGGCCTCGGATCCTGCGGGGCATTGCGCTCTGCTCAACGGGGAGTCTGCTTTTCCCTCTGCCTGCCACTCCCCTGCTTGTGCTCTCTCTCTCTGACAAACAAATAACTAAAATATTTTTTAAAAAATAAAATAAAATGATTGTTGCTTTATACCATTGAGTTTGGGGGTGCCTTGCTATGTTGTAATACATAAAAGGAACACTGGATCATCTCAGCCTGGCCTGGGACTCTTTTAGCTGCATTGTAGGGCAAGGGTTGACCTCTGGCTGCCTCTGGCTGCTTCTGCACCCAGACCTTGCCTCCTGGTTTACTGCTTTGACTTACTATTTCATCTCTGTCCAAGAAAACTTTGGTTTTTGGTTCTGAGCTATTTTTTTTTTTAATGATTTCATTTTTAAGTAATCTCTATACCCAATGCGGGTCTCAGATTCACAGCCCAGAGATCAACGGTCACACACTCCACAGATGAGCCAGCCAGGCACTCCTGTGTTGAGCTGTCTTTTAAATACTCTTTTCATATGGTATCTCACATTGTTCTGTGCCTGGAGTTGAGGCGGCAGGTTTCAGATGAAATTTACAATGCTGTCTTGCTTGCTTTGCATTTTTAGTAAAACCTCTCATTGAGCATATAGCCAATCTGGTTCATCATCTATTTAAAATATTGATTAGCATCTATGTGTGTAAACACATTTCTAGACATCCTGGAGGATATCAAGAAAAATCAGACAGGCTCCCTACTCTCAAAGAGCTTACAGTCTGCTAAGGACAAGATATCCATAATTTATATGTATAATAACACACAGACTCATAAACTGTATGAGTAAAATGATGAAGATATAGAAATAGTACTGCCACTCAAAGATGATAAATAAACCAAAATAAACCAAGTCAGTGTAGCTTAGAAGCCAGACTGGGCCATCTGCTCCCACGTGTGTGTGCTCCCTTGGAAACGGCCACCAACCGTGCTTTTACCTTCCCTGGGTCTACTACCACCACACACATGACTTGTAAATTGGCTTCTTTGCTCTGGACTCCACAAAATCTGTCTCTCACTTTCCTGCCTCTGGTCCAAGTTCCCACATTCTCCAAGGTGTGTGGATGTGAAATTTCGGAATTGATTCTCACACCTCCTCTTGCTTTCTCCTCCATCTAGGAAGTTCTCACAGCCCAGCAGATGTTTCCTCAGACTGTCTCGTGTGTTTATCTACTTGTGTCATGATGACCCCACCGGTGCAGCCTCCCATCCGCTCGCGTGTGCATTCCTACCTCGTATACATTTGGCATCTCCAACTCTAAGCTGTCATATTCCCCATCCTTCCTGCAATCAGGGGCCAGGTTCTCCTCCTTTAAGGAGAAGACACTTTTAAGATGTTCCTTTACTGGCTTCAAAACTTTCAGAAGTCCCTCTTTTCTATTATATCTCATTTAAACTTTTTAGCTGGATCCCAACTCCTTCCCCAAATCAGCCACACCCTCAGGAGGGCACGCTATTTCCTTAATAATATTGGAACCATCTCCCCATTGTCCTGAGTGCCTATTCTCAAAGTCAGAACCTTTTCCTTGCTGCCTATTGTCTGGAAGACCCTTGCTCGCTGTTACTTTTTGTTAGGTGTTTTTCGTCACCAGTTTCCATTATAAAATATTCCTCTCCTTTAAAATTTTCAAATGAAAAACTGTTAAAAGAAACGAGGGTGCCGTCACATGGAGAAATGTTGAAGCATGCCCAGCGAGGAGGAGCAGGACAGAGCTGTCAGGTGGTGTCCACAAGTCCCCCCACGTGGTATCATCCCCATTTCCTAGAGCTGTTGAGGTCCAGGGAAGTTGATTTATTTGTTCAAGGTCACAAAGCTCTGTAGTGTCCGAATGAGGTCCAAACCCCAACAGCTTATGCAACAGGGGCTTGAATGGGAATGAAACGTGGAAGGGAAGCGATATGACTATTATGATCCTTTTGAAGGATAAAATTCTGTGATTCCCAGCTTGTTTGCAAGTGCTGCTTTTGCCTGGCTCGGTGGAGTGGGGAAGGGAGGGAAGAGGGATGGAAGCTACTGATCATTTCGTCAGTATTATAGGTGACATTCTAAGGGATTTACATTTCACTTAATCAGCAACAGTCACAGCAACCCAATGGAATAGGTTTTTATCACCATCCCAAATTTGAAAAAAAAAAAAATTAAGGTTAAGGGAGGCTAATAAATTTGTCCAAGACCAATAGCTAATAAGAAGAGAAAATGGTATTCAAGCTAAGTAGAGGGAAGGTAGTGAGGTCAGGTGTTTATTTCACTAGCTCCCTCCATGTGGGGGTCTCCAAGGCTGACTGCTTCTCTGGACCAGAGGGTTCCCACCAGGCACCCTCCCTAAGGTTTATTTCTTTTTATCACATCATACTGCATATGGTAGCACCTAAAAATAATTATTATCTGATTACCTAATAAAGGGATCAAATGAATAGACAAAGAAAAAACGCCTTGAAAATCCAGCCAGTGTACTAGGAGGTCAGAATTGTATTGCTTTTGACTCAAGTTTGCTGCATGACTTATAGAGCAAGAGTAGATGTCAAGGAACATTCAACACAACATACACAATTCGACACCAATCAAGTATAATCACGGGAGACCTTTAGAATCCTTACCATAAAGATATTCCTGACCAAACAAGGAGATGTCTAAAGGAGCTTTAACTTGAACTACAATGTAACTGGAGCCTGCAGTAGGTAATATCCTTACTTACAGATATGGATATGGATATATAGATACAGATATCTGCGTTAAAAAGCTAGTGATTCCTCTTTCCTGGTAATATTGTGGACTAGATTGTTCTTAAATTACTTTCAAGAAACTCTGGCTTGAGTATAGATATGTGGAACAAATTAAGAGATAATATCGGATGTCTGCTGCTCAAGTGTCCCCATGTATTCACGCTCGCTTGTCGTGAGGCGTTCGCCAGCATCTGCCTTCGGTCGTGGCCGCTCTGGAGGTGGAGTGCAGGAGGGGGCGCCTGGCCACGTGCTTTGATCTACCATGATGATTTTTCCACTTGGAAAATGTGGTATCCAAAATAGCTAGCCTGCAGGACATTGAGTTTTGATTGAAAATCCACTCATATAAATTGATGGCATGCTGGAAAAGCGACCCATGTATGACTTGAAGTAATTTTGTGTTTAAAACCAAAACGATTCTCTGGCTAGATATCATCAGATGATGGCTCTCCTAGGAAACCGAACTGGGGGGATTTTTATTATGGTCACGTAAGGGTGGGATGTGATGGAGGGGAACAGAATCTCTGCCCATTCTACGGGGTTGGAGCAGGGAATAGAGTGCCCAATGTAAAAACTTTGCAGGTAAAATATTCCTGCTGGTTTCCAAGCTTGAGTTTCACGTACCATTCCAGATTCAAGCCCCCGTTGCATAGGCTGTATCAGCCAGTCTGGATGAATTTTAGCACAAAGATGACTATGTGGTTAACTTTACAAGAACTAGCGTTTTAGTCTGGCTTTAGGCTGAGGGATTTTAGGTTTTGCTCTCTTAGTGTAGGCTCCAGGAAAACTGTGTGTGTGTGTGTGTGTGTGTGTGTGTGTGTGTGTAAGTAAAGCCTAGGTATTTAGCATGCTAACAGTGAGTATTTGAACACCCATCACTGTCTGTCTGATATTAAATACCAGACTGGGCTTCTAAATGGTCATTTTGGTTTGTGACTTTTGAAATAATCATGGAGTTTGGAAAGTAGGCAATCAAAGTCTATGAAATTAAAATAAAATAGGCCATATAGTCAGCAGACGGAAGAATAAAGATGCCTTGAAATCTAATTGAGGGAGGGAAAAATTGGGCTCATAGACTTCTTAATTATGTCATGAAACAAGAAATTAAATGTGGGAGCCAGGGATTTAGTACTATGTTGGATGTCTTGTGTTTACCCCTCCAGACTCACTCTCCACCTCTTTCTGCCTCGCTCTGCGGCCCCCGGAGTCTGACCTGTACTGGACATGTTAACAGGTTCCTTGGCCCTTTGGCTTCCAGGTGGGTTAGGTCAACAGGAAGCACAGGAAGGAGACTGTAGGAAGCAGGTATTCATTAGGCTGTTCCCTCCCTGTGAGGTCCCTGAAAAGTGGTGGGAGATCTAAGCTCCTGTCAGCTCCTCCCCCTCTACGGAGCCCCTGGGTCTCCCTAAGCTTCCCTTGCCCCTTCGGGCCTGGGGCGGTGAGTCCCGCGGATGCCAGCCTGGGTGCCGAGTGCTACATTATTCCTGTGCTTTTGCTACTCTTGTTAATAGTCTCTTTATTAAACTCTTCTCAAGTGACCTTTTCTTTTTTCATACGTCCTCTGCTTCCTATGTAGTTTTAGCCCTTGAGCCATCAAAAGAATCAGAGAGGAAGGAAGGAGGAAGGGAAGGAAGGAAGACAGAAGGAAAGGAACTGGGGTGTGTTTGGGAGGTTGCTAAAGCGGGGTAGGAGACACCTGTGAGCGTCAGCGCCTCTGACAGTTTCGGAGGGCGGAGGCAGAGGCTAGGGGCCAGCACCGACGGAGCGTCAGGGAATCTCAGAAGTGCCTTTGTACCTGACCGCACTAAATACCCGCCAGGGAAGCGCTGGTCACCTGATAATTGTCCTCCCCCGAGACGAGCTTGTTCTCAGGGCGGATGCTATTGGATTTCTCTCAGGCTTTGTGCTTGTTCGATATCTGTTTGTCACACAGCTTGGAGGTTTATTGGGCAATAGGGGCCTGCATTTGGGTGTTTTTTTGGGTTTTTTGTTTTTTGTGTGTTTTTTTTTTTTTGCTCTTTTAATTATCGAGACAATAGTTTTTCTTTTCTGGCTAAATTAGGTGTCCAGGATTTGAACCCAACAGGGCTGAAACTTAATAATTCTGGAGGCAGTATATCCTTCTGGAAGGCCTTACCTAAGGGAAAAGATAGTCTTGTTTCTTTCCTGTTGGAACAGAAGACTGTGAGGAAAATGAAGCACGTCTATTAAAACATGGACAAAGCTGAAGGGGAAAAATCCATTTAATAAGCTATTTATTTGGAAGTCAAATCTTACTAACAACATTTCAATATGTGTTTTTGACTGTTGTTTGATAGGTAATTTACAGAATGGTTTAGTCTAGGTAATTTGGTCTTTAAAGAATTCAACAAATGATTTAGGGCCCAATTGGTGCAAGGCCTCATCGAAGGCAAAGGAGATCCAGGTGTTGATTAAGATAGACAAGATTCTTGCCCTCAGAGGGCCTGTACTCTGGCTGACACACGGAGGGCCGAGCAAAACCCTCTACCCCTACATGTAATGTCAAGTGAACAGCAGAAACTTCTATCGTAGCTTAGCCTCAAGTTCAGTAGGTCACCTAAGACCTACCGAATCCAGAGTTTTTTCATCATTCTTTCGTACGAGTGGCTTCACCATTTTCCTGCTTGCTTCCTGAGCTTTATATTTTTGTCATTAAGCACGTGCGTCTTCTAGGTGGTTATTGTGTCACTAGCAGCTTCACCTGGCTGTACAGCTTGCACGGGACCCTCGTCATACCTCTCCGGACCGCGTGCTTAGGGCGCGAGGATGTGCGCTCCGTCTTCTGTCTGGATGAATGCTTCGTTTGCGAGTACCTACTGATGACATGCCGAGCAGCTAAGGATCCAGGAAGGACAATAATTTTCCAGTTTCCAGTGAACAAGACGAGCCTCCAAGCCATATCTGGTAGAAATCCTCGGGTGTACTTTCTTCTGCATCTTTCTTTGGCTAGAGAGACATTCTGCTGTGCCTTCAAAAGGACTTTTATGAGCCAGATGTTCAACTCATATTGTATTTTGTGACTTTGGAAGGAAATCTGCGCACCTGGACAAATGCGAGGAGGAGGAAATGTTTAAGAAATGGTAACAGAATGCCCAACTTCGACAATCCATTGTAAGCCCGCGAGGTACCGGTGTGTGATGAGTCCTCCATTGTTAGATCAAACAAAGGAGAAAAACTTGCTTTGTCTTTGTCACTAATGAGATATTTCTATACAGCTGGAGTCTTTTTAAAGACCTCAAAGAAACCGCCCTTTATAAAAAATGCTATATTACATGCACTTAAAAAAAAAAAGAACAAGCAAGAATCCAGTGTTTGAAAGACACTGAAAATACATTCGTTCTAAGAATTCTTCTAATTTAGGAGTGAATCACAGTCCAGATTAAGTCCTAGAGCTTGTCTCAATAGTTCAATCGAACCGTTCTCTAACTATAAACGCTCTGGTCACCATCAGCCGGGAGATAAAATTTTAAGTAGGCGCAGTGTTTTGTCTGCTGTACACTCCTCTTTTCCTTCCCCTTCATGATCTTGTTATCTGTAACTCTATCTATTAAAGATTGAGTTCAGAAAACACTTTCACAACGAGACGGAAATGACTAGGTAGTTGGAGCTCAGCAGAGTATGTGAGGTTTAACCGAATGCAAAGGAGTGAATCTCTGGGGGGGGCGGGAGGTGATGTAGGATGTCAGGGAGTGGAGGAGGGAAGTGTGGGGACAGTGATCCTTTCTTACCTGCTGTTCGGCAGCGTCAAGGGACCGATCGATGTGACAGCCCCCAGCACTGCCCATGTGGCGGTCAGGATGGGGTGCGGCTGCAGTTGTCACAGATGCTGGTTTTCAGAGAAGTGTGCTTCCCAGTCCTTCTGGGATGGAACGCCAAGTCTGATGTCCCATTAGGTATTTTAGAAAAAAGAAAAATGGAGTTGAGAACCTCCCAACTCTGCTTCCTATTTCCGGGCTATGTGTGTATGTGTTCATATCTCAGTGCAAGTCTGGCTCACCTGTTTCTCCCTCTTGAGTAGAAAAGAATGCCTGTGCATGGATGTCAGAGAAAGACATGCTGAGAGACAAAGGGCGGAGACAGTCACAAACACATTACCAACACCTGCAAACATGACCTCCAGACTGCTTGGGTCCAAGTCTTAACTCTTTATCTATTTGCTGTGTGACCTGGAGCAAGTTAATTAAACTTTCTGTGCTTTAGTTTCTTCACCTGTACGATGGGGAACATACTCGCACTGACATATGGTTGTGAGTCATTTACATGAAGTATGTAGAATGTTGCTAGGGACATAGGAAGCATTGTATAAGTAGTAGTAATAATAACAGTTTACAAATTATTATTATTATTAATGGACGCCTCAGACTGTAAAGTCAAACATTTTAATTGCTTTTTCTCTAGGATCCCCATCCCCTACCCCTTTTGCTATATCCTCCGGCAATCCCCCAACCCTGGAGGAACCCAGCAGCCCCACTCCTGATGTGATAGCCAACATCTGGGCCACTGAGCTCTGCCAAAGGGAACATCACAGGGCAGGACATCTGTGTCCCAAACATTTATGAGCACTGATCTCAGCAGGGCTCCTAAACCCACCCAGAATTCTGTTTCCCATCCTCATTCTTCACGAGACCTATGTCACACCTTGCTCAGTCTCCTCTAGTCCCTAGCTCCCCGTCTCCTTCACTCATTCGCAGTTGATAATCTTGCTTGCCATTTCATAGAAAAAGAGATGGGAGAATGAAATTCTCCCGACTTTGTCTCCACATCTGCAAATCCCTTGACATCTCTTATACTGGAGGAAATGCCCTTTCCTCTTCTCCTGGTGCCTTGTCTTACCCACATCCAGAGAAGCTCAAGTTTGCTACACACGCACACACTCCTTTCCTTAATCCCATGCTACCTTTCCGTCAAGGCTCACGCAACCTCATCCTTCTTGTTCACAACCAAACTTTTTAAAGAACTGTCTACAATTGCTGTTTATATTTCTTCACCAAGGATAAGGATAAACCTTATCATTGGGCTTCCTGGCCACTGAAACTACTCTTGCCTGAATTCCCAATGTCCTACATGTCTTGAAATCTCAAAGATATTTTGGTTGTCTTGTTCTCTTAAAAAAACAATCTCTACTCTTGCCTTCTAGCTACAATCATCTGATTCTTCTCTTGCCTCTCTGGCTGCTTCTTCTTACATGTCTTTACAATCTTTTCCTTTCTACTCATTCCTTAGGTACCACTGGTCCCAAGGGATCTTCTCTTGACTGTCTGATCTTCTTCCTCTAAACTCTCTGTGGACAATGTTCTCTCTCCCCAGCTTTAGACGCTGTGACATGCCGATGGTGCCGACGGCTACATCCCCAGTACAAACCTTCCTCTTAACTTCATAGCCCATACGCCGAATTGCCTGTGTCTCTCTCTACTTGGATGTCCCTCTGACACCATAAATGCAACATGCCACAGCAAGGACAAATCAGCTTTTCCCCTAAAACTGCTTCTTTTTTGTTTGTTTGGACCAGAGTTTACTATCTCAGAAAATGGCACCGTCATTCACATGGTGCCCAAATCAGAAACTTGGGGAAGTTACCTTAAATCTTTCTCTCCTTCATTCTCTAGTCATCAATTACCTTTTTATCATCCTTCCACCTCCTAAATGCCTCTGAACCCATTCACTTCTCTCCATTCACTTCTTTCTCCTTTACCTGGAATTTCTTCCTCACCAGAATAACAGTATTGCCCCGTACTTGGCCTTCTTTTCGATGTTTTGTACTCTAACCTTGAGTGATCTTTGAGTATTCACACCTGATTGTGGAAGTCTTGTTTAAATTTCTTCATTACTCTTCCATTGCCTTTTGGATGAGTACAAATCCTCTGCAGGGCCTCTGTGTCAGGGCGCTTCAGGCTCTGGCCCCTCCAGCCTCTCTGGGCTCCTCTTATCACCTTTCCCCTTGAACTCTGTCACCCAACCATACAGACGTTCTTGGACTCTGCAGAGATGACTTGTTCATACTCCCCTACTTCTGTACCAACTTCTGGTGTGGTGCCTGATACCGGGGGTACTCAGTAATTATTGGTTGAATGAGAAATAAACAAACTTAAGAATTCTGGTGCTCCATTTTTTTTCAGTTTTTTCTGATATCTCACATCTTCTCAGAAGCCCCGTCCATTCCTCTATTCCCATTTCAAAATCTAACATCGCTATCCACTTCCCACAACTTTGCACACTTAAAAAAATTTTTTTTATCCTCCTTGTAGCCTAGAGGTTGCAAATGACCAGTTTCTGGATCAGATAGGGCGGATGAAATGTATTTGGTTTACACAATATTTTAAAATCTGAATTAGTTTGCAATACTTAAAATTCAGGATGTTTACACAATACTTCAGCTTCTCTGAAAAACAAATCAGAAAAATCGAGGAGCTCACAGCATGCTCCACCAGTGTTCCCACATGGTCATAACCGGTTGAAGCTGGGTAGCAATCACTCTCCTGAAAAGGCAGGTGGTTTCTGGTTTACCTTAGTCAAGGCAGGCCCACTTCATCGCCAGATTCCTTTGTAGTCCTTGTAATGCCTGTGGGCATCTAGTTCGCACCACCTGGTATGGATTTGCTCCCCAACAGCAGATTCCTGAGGCAAGAAATTCAATCTCAGTCATGTCTGTGGGGTTCCCGAACATGCACAGGAATGTATGCGATCTCCGTGTTGGAGTGGTTCCCAGCGGAGGGGGCCAACCCTGCCATCAGGGCTCTGCTTGGGGCAGCTCCTCCGCGGTCTGTGGGTCCTACTGACATACTGAGGGAGAACAGTGTCGGCGCACAGATGTGCCTCCTAGGGGTCCTCTCCATGGACTGAAGACTCGGGGATGCAGACCCTAATCACGGCACTTACGCCTCCAGTTTCCGTAAGTACCCAAGTATCCCACCGTCTGGGCCATGACGCCCCTCGGTGTATGCAGGAGTAGAGTGCGTCTCTGCCTCGAGGACCTCCAGACCACCACCCCCTTTCCGTTGTGAGGAAGCTGCCTCCTGGGCGGGGGGCAGGCCCCCACTCTAACCTAGGACACCAGCCCCGACTTTACCACCACTCACACAATCTGCTTTCAGCCCTTACATCCCTGCCAGGAACAGGAGAGGTGTTTACTCCCGCCACTGTGGAAGGTCTAGAAGGGAAAGCCAAGTCTTTCTGAGACATAGCACTGGCGTTGTGCTAGCATATATTTGACTCTTCCCTGGTGAACTCATCGTAGCACAACAGTAACAAAATAAGACGTCCCCTCGGCATGTTCCTCAATGTCTCATCCTGTTGTACCAGTCATCTCAGTTTCTTTGTACTATCTCACGGCTGGACTGCAAGTCTCTCGAAGATGAGACTGCTTTTATCTATCATTTTTATCCCCGCTACTTCGCATAGGTGCTGCCTTATAATATTTGCTCAATAAATATTCTTTCAATAGATGAATGGATCATAAGTCAGTATTCGGAGTGCCTTATAAGTAGTCAATATTTAGGGGAACACAAAACCTAACACAGTTATCTTCAAAGGCCACTTTTCTATTTTTCTTCTTCTTTTTTTAAAAGATTTTATTTATTTATTTGACAGGGAGAGAGACAGCCAGCGAGAGATGGAACACAAGCAGGGGGAGTGGGAGAGGAAGAAGCAGGCTCCCAGCGGAGGAGCCTGATGTGGGGCTCGATCCCAGGACTCCGGGATCACGCCCTAAGCCGAAGGCAGACGCTTAACGACTGAGCCACCCAGGCGCCCCTCAAAGTCCACTTTTAGAAAATAGCCCAGCTCTGTAGAAATCTGAGGATCTACGTAGACAAGCAGTTCAGTTTATCCCATTCAAAGTAAATCCCCCCTTCAAACGTTTATTGGTGGTAACTAGAGATTCCATTTCTGAGTAATTATTTCTCTTTCACTGAGTCAAGGTTGGGATATTTTCAGAACTATAATCCTGACTTAGCCACACTGATTTCTGTCATTTAAGATTATCCCTGAAGTAGTGATTGCATGTTTCTTACCCTGGGGTTAAAATTCACTTGATAGTCTGGACGCTCTTTGTTTGCTCTGGATGAAAGTCCGCATTTCTCTGTAACACATGAACAGGTACATTAAAACAAGTCTTGCACTGTGATTTCCCATTAATCATGATTATCAATTCATGAATTCCTGATAAGCCTGTTTGGTTAAATCTGATCTTTCACCTCCATGTTTAGAAGTTGAATTAAGGATAATTGCATGCATTATGCCACTTGTGACAGTATTTGAGCTGATTAGTCGTAGAAGACTGATTAGGTGAGGGCTATAGTAGTATGAAAGTGTGCATTATAATAGACTGTGCAGATGAGCTCGTAGTGATAGAGTGTATGACGCGAAACGAAAAGAACAGATTTTTATTCAGATTAGAGACTCTCTTAATTGTACTCCATGAGCATCAGGGTGCGTGACAGTCACCGAATGACTATGTAAATTCGACCCCACATTTTTATCAACTGCCCATCATGACTCTCCCCTTCTCTGCTGAAGGAAAAGGGAAAGCATAAATAGAAAGTTCTGGCAGGTGGGATAAAAATGCTCAACAAAGAACACGGCCTGGAGCTCTCTCATGTGTGAATCCCCACAACAAGGCAAGCACTGCGGCACTCCATTGTATCTACTGCCGAGACTTCCAAAACACTGTTTATTTAGAGAAAGGTCTTCGAGACACCCCCAGACTGTCCCGCATGTACAGTCTCTTCTCTCGTTTTCAGGCAACGCCTCCCATTCCCACATGCTTTCCTTCTTATTAGCTTTTGATGCGCGATGCTATCTCGCTCAGCTTTGGTGTTCCAGTTTTCTTCACGTTTTTCCTTTTGACTTGTTCATCGTTGATCATTTAATCGGCGTTGCTTCTGGCAACTTCCGTGTGTGCATCCAGCTTTGTTTCTGCATGTTGCAATGACCTGCTGTAACCTGGGCTTCTAATGTTCTTACACAGCATAGAGCAGCAGCAGTAACTATTCGGAAAAGTAATAACCACGAATATTCCCTACCCCACCTCCTCTTGACAAACCTTCCATTTAGCTGCATATTTTAAAATATCTCGTCTTCAGCATCTTGAGCAGAAGACATAGAGCAAAATGTGATGCTCCAGTGTGATGGGCCTGGGGGCCTGGATGCTTTGGCAATATCTCAACCAATCTAATTCAAAACATTTAGCGAGGATGTTGTAGGAAAATGTTATCTTCTTGGAAGACCATTGTGGGAACTTTCAGCAAAAAATTACCAAATCTTACGGAAAGGTGGCCTCATCGAACTAGTGATGGGGCTTTCTCTTTGTTGACCACATGTACTAATTTTTAAATTTTTTTCTAAGAATATACATCTTCTAACTTGTATCTTTTCTTACACTACAAGCGAAAACTTTCTAAATACTTGCAGCTTAAGAGAGACATTTGGAAGACAGGTCAAAAGACGGAGTTACCATATGACTTTCAAAGGTGATTATTTGATTTTTCTACAAAGTTGTCCATGCCCTAATCCCAGGAACCCGCGGCCATGTTACCTTACATGACAGAGGGAATGTTGCAGATGTGATTAAAAGTATGGACCTGGAGAAGGAGAGATAGCTTGCATTATCCGGGCGGGCCCTGTCTAGTCACGAGTCCTTAAAAGCAGAGAATGGGTTGGATGGGTGAGATGGAAGAAGGAGATTGGAGCATGAGAGGGACTCATCCTACCACTTACTGACTTTGAAGATGGAAGCAAGAAGCCATGAACCAAGAAATGTGGGTGGCCTCTAGAAGCTGGGAATGGCCTCTCAGTTGACAGCCAGCAAAAACATGGGTATCTCAGTGCACGTGTCTGAGTTCCGGTTGCTGAGTTCTGCCCATAACACTAAATAAACAAGGAAATAGATTCTCCTCTAGACCCTCCAGAGACGAATGCAGCCTGCTGACACCTTGGTTTTAACCCAGCAAGACCCATGTTGGACTTCTGACCTACAGAGCTATGGGAGAGCACACTACCTTGTTGTTTAAACCACTAAATGTGTAGTACGTATCACAGCAGCAATAAGAAGCTAGCGCATCACATGGTGGGCAAACAACATTCATGTGGGGGAATTAGGAAGGTCTCAGCCTTTTTATTTTTTCTACCCCAGACTGTTTCCCAGAGATAGAATATTCTGGGGTTACCCACTTAGTTATGTGCTACCTTCTGAAGGTCAGTTTGCTTTTTCAGAACTTTGTGAAGAAAAAGTAAGAGGAGAAGAAAGGGAGGGGGTTAGAAGACATTAGAGCTTCAGGGGAGGCTCTTGCCTCAAAGGGCTGTTACTGTATAAAGAAAGAGGCGCTAAGTTCTCTATGGGGCTGGATAGGTTGAGTGTCAGCCAGTGGTTGGGAGCAGTGTGGGAATGTGGAGGGAGGAGAGATTGTCTAGGGGGTGACAGGGCCCAGGACAGATAGGCTGAAAGAAGCGGGGCACAAGGGAAGAAGGCAGGTGGGAGAGGAGAGAGAGAGAAGAGAGAGAGAAGACAGGAGAGGAGAGGAGAGGAGAGGAGAGGAGAGGAGAGGGGAGGGGAGGAGAGGAGAGGGGAGGGGAGGAGAGGAGAGGAGAGGAGAGGAGAGGAGAGGAGAGGAGAGGAGAGGAGAGGAGAGGAGAAAGGAATTTTCTGGGGTTGAAAGCAAGAGGCTCCCAGGAGATACAGAATTTTAAAAAGCTTTTAGGGATTTTGTGCTCATAACCCATACTGTAATTTTCAAAAATATAAGTAAAGATTGGAATTCTTATTTATACTATGCTTTTTCAAAAACAACTCCATTCTGGATTGAGCCAAAGGTCCATGATGAGCCTGTTATAAGGACACAGGAAATAACTGAAGTGAAAATGAATTAAATGTTTGGACAAAGGAAGAGACATAGAATCTGGATCAAACTGGCATTTTCTGGTAACTTTTTGATAGGTTTCAGTAGATAGATAAATAAGGTACCTTATTATAAGGTTCTTTTCCTATACCAGTAGCTAAATCTCCATGGATAGAATGTTTTTATTTCAACAACCAAATCTCCAGCTTGAACTGATGTTTGCTCAACATTAAATAGGATTATAGTTAGACCAGGGTTCAAATTCCAGTTCCCACTCTTGGTAGCTATTTATATTATTGGTGAAGTTACTCAATCTTTCTGAGTCATAGATACCTCACTTCTCAAATGGGGATAATAATACTTGTCTTCCAATGTTATTGTAAGAATTAGATGCAACATTCGAAAAGTGCATAGCAGAGTTTGTGGTACATGGTAATAAGCATTTAATAAACAGCAGCGACTGTTATGATTGGGGACACTGGAGGATATTGTTGTAATATTTAACCCAGGATATGAAAGAAGACAAGTGGATGGCAGTTGATAAGACTTAATAGCAATTTCCTTTGGAACTGTTGACATAAATAGATGCATGAGCCCATGATTATACATTTTCCAACAACTTCAGTTAATTGTGGCTTCATTTCTGAAACTGTTCTCAACTCCAGGACTTGCAGAAGTGAAAAATACTAGGCATAAAATTCAGAGTAAATGAAAGCAATATAGAATCCAGGCGTTTGTTCCTCAGCATGTCACAATCATAACTAATAACATGCCCTTGTTTGTAATCCAACTTTCTTTTCTTGATTTTTTCCCTACGTATGAGAATTCAGATTAGAGCCTGGGCTGCAACACAGACCTTGGTCAAGATGGAGAAGTGTTAAAAACTGGTATTTGTCATTGTTTCCCTCTAGTGTGATATACAACCAACTAACCAAAACCTGTATTCAAGCTATGGTCTGCTGCTTGGGCTCTCCGCTGCCACGGCCACACTCCACCCATCTCCCTGTCTTCTTTTAAGAGTTTAGGAAACTCCCAGGTGAAGTCTAACAAGACTCTGTTTCCTTTGAATACTGCTTGAACAGACACGTTACTTTTGTTTTGGCTGCTCAATGCCGTATCAGTTAGCTATAGCCATGATGACGCTGAGTAACAAACACTTCAAGCCTCGGTGGCTTACAGCAAAAACAATTATTCTTATGCTCACAGTAGTCTAAAGAAAGATCGGGAGCCTCGTCCAGGCTAGGAGGCTCTTTTTCAGGCTACAAGTCTGTTGAGCTCAGCTCCAGGCTGTGGGTTGACTCCAAGTGTGCTCCGTATGTATCTCACCCTCCTTGGACTAGGGACTGCCCAGGAAAAGTTCTTGTGCTGAACAGTTTGGTGTACAAGCCAAACACCACAAGTGCATTAAACGTCTCTGCTCACGGTCACTAACTTGACCTGAAAGCGAGTCAAATGGCCAAGCCTAAGCCCATCAGCAGAGGGATGATGGAGGGTACTCTACCTCCACCAGGAGAGTGCCGCAAAGCTACACGGCAAAAGGTATGGGGGGGTATTAGGTTAAACCACATGAAATTGTTGATATCTGACCATTTTTTTACTCAACCAAAAATGTCAATTTTATATAGTTCAATCTTACACAGTTATTACCCAAGAGAATAAAGAATTGGAACAAATAATCCAATCTACCACAAATGGCTAATCACTAGACTTTTCAGATGAACATACTGACCTTCAAGACTGAAGCTTTTACTCTTACTCATTAAGTAATGTGGTTAGTTCTGGTTTTTCATAGATGTCTTTTAGCAGTTTGAGGAAACTCCATCTATTTCTAGTTTGCTAAGTGTTTTGATCATGAAGGGATGTTTTTTACTTCAAGGCTACTTTACATAGTCTGATAAATGAGCAATCTGTGTTAGGGTTCAGTTCTTCATGAGAGATAGTATCCCCATTTAATCCCAATATTAGGGGTCTCTCTCTTGCCTAAAAAGCTTTTATTCTTATTGTAGCTAACATACTCCATTATAAAATATACCTAGGGATGCTGATTTTTTTTAGCTTTTAGAAAATATTCCAGTGAAGGTGAACGTACACAGATTAAAAATTTCGTTGACCATAAGCCAGCCAGCTTGTGGCAAGCTAGGTTAATCGCTTTTTCCATGAAAAGTCCCTAAATCTGAAACGAGTCTGCTATCTTGTAATTTTCCCATTTTCATTAACTTTCTTTAAATTTAATATCAACTGAGGAAATTCTAAATGAGTTCATTAGTGCAAATACTCAACATCTTTTCTTCTCAACAATTGAAATAAGAAGAAATTAAAAAGAAAATTTCTTAAAAAAAAGTTAAAAAAAGAACCCCTAATCCATATAAGATGCATTTCAACTGAGTCTGAATTGCATCTGTGACATGAAACAAAAGTTTTTATAAATCTAATATCCCTCACCTCATCCCCTTTCATCTTCTAATTCAGCATCTGTTGCCTGGTTTATCTGTGGTTTTTTGTGGTCTCTTCTTGGTCTAAATATTTTGTGGCTAGACTTTGTCTCCCGACGCCTAATCTCCAATGAATTATAGAGGGAGATGCGCCTTCTATAATTGAGAAAATAAACAGAAGAGCAAATGCCTTGTTGCAGTGAATTTTAACTTTGTGGGTCGTAGACCCTTTAAAGAAACTGAAGATTGCAAAAATCCTCTCCCCAGGAAAACGCACACATGTGCAGGTAAGTAAAATTTTGTATGCAATTTCAGGAAGTCTTCAAATGTGTACAGAGAATATAAAAATCCAATAAGCCTTTGAGCCTGTACGTGCAGTTAAATAAGCAAGTGTACTAGAAAAATTCCGAAGGAATTTTCATGTCCAGTTTAGTCTCCTGTGTTCCAGACTACTCATCACTCTGACATCCCTGACGTGTTCAGAGACTACAGCCTTCTGCAGACAAATCCTAGAAATGATTCTGCGTCCTAGCGCAGCAGACAAGTGGTTAATGTTCGGGCGGATTGGAGAGAAAGAAAGCAATACAGACAGGGAAACAATATTTCATTTTGCCTAGGATCTCTTTTTTATTGAATTCCTTGCCCCTTTGTTCCCTTCTCTCCTAGCTAAGAGCTTCCCGTATTGTCTTGAGGATGGGAAAACACAAGTTGGGGGAAGGAGGAGGCTAATTTTTCAGCGAGGCTCTTCAATGCCAATGACATGACAGATGGATTTGGAGGTTCACACAACCACTTTTTCCTTAATCATGCTGGCTACCACATGGTGCATAGACACAATTGGAAATGAAGGCTTATCCAGGAAGGATGTTTTTTAAGAACACTATCTGTGCACGAGCTATGGAAAGTACAGACAGTTTACAAAGCTATAGGGCAGCCTTGCATTCTAGGTTTAGAGCCCTGCCCCAAAATGCTGCAGTGCGTGCACACGTGCCCACACACACACACACACACACACACACTCATACCCTTCTAGTCAAGCAACTGTCTTATAAAAGATCCTCTCTAAAAGAAAACACATCTTTATCTGAAAGATGCCACAAAGAAAAGAAGACTCCTGCCATCCATCAGTCTCTCGTAGCTGGCATTCAGCTCACAGATAGACTCCCCTCTTTTAATTTTTAAATCACCTTATCAATCAAAGCACTGTATTGTTCTCAGTCTCATTGGAGCTGTTCTGAGTTGATCCTATCTACTCATCTCCTTCTTGCTTCTTGGATATTCTCCTATTGTCTGTGTCTTATAGAAATCATTCAGAGGCTTCCGAGACACATGCTTAACAGAAGGTATTCATTTTTCTTTAGTTAATAAATACACGCGTTTCCTTGGGAAACTGTGTCGGCTTGGTGAAGTTCGGGCTATCAATCTCCCACTTTGGGTCACTGTGACACAGAGCGAGGCCCTGGCGCGAACCACAGCAAAAGAAGAGAGGGCAAATTGAAGTTTCAACAGGCAAAACCAAGAGGCAGTTCTCTTAGCTCTGGTGCCTGGAGTGTTACAGGGAATGTCCTGGGAAAGAAAATGTTATGGTGGTTCTGCCTTCATAAATCCTGGAGGAAATGAAACGGAAGAATACTTAACTTTTAGTAAAACATCGCCGCCCAATTCTGAGCCCAGGTGATCCCCTTCCCCTGCGGTTCCTTTCAGAGTTTTCCAGAGTTGAGCGGTGTAGCGTGGTATCGGTCTATCTTGAAGAAAAACAAGGTGGTCGAGGATGATTATTCTCTTTTGTGACATTACACAGTAAACCCTGCACGAAAGACAGAATGGAGCATTTTTTCTTTTTCCTGACACTTTTGAGGGCAGGAAAAGTTATTGGTGCTCTCTTTTCTCATCTAAAGCAGTTTTATTTGAGGTAATATTTTGATCACCTTTTATGAGCTGCATTGCCTTTCCTAATGGAGAAACCAGATATCTACACACAATAGTGAAACCCTTGCTGTATTTAGGAAAGCAAGAGAAGGCAGGGGATGGGCAACTCTCCCACAGAGCGGGGCTGAGCTGTTGGAGGCCATACTGTGAAGTCCCGAGCGCTCTTACAACGCCTGAGATGATGGTCCGGTGGCCTGAGTCAGTGAACCTGTCTTTTTGGTTGTGTCAAGCTCACTCCCAAAAAGCAGCCCTAGAGGGAGATCAGTATTTATTGTTCAGAAATTACACTTATTCAACAAGAAACTAAGGTGTTCCTAATACCATGTGTGTTATTACATCTCATTTTCTTTGATATGATGCAGAAAAATATGAAAAACAATTGGAATCTGTTACATTTAAAAATCCATTTATATTTATGTATATTAATTTGAGATACATCAAAAGTGTACTTTGTAGAATAGGTACCAAAAAGGGTACAATGGTTGAAAAGATACAATTTCTGGGGCGGCTGGGTGGCTCAGTTGGTTAAGTGTCTGTCTTCAGCTCAGGTCATGATCCTGGGGTCCTGGGATCGAGTCCCGCATCAGGTTCCTCGCTCAACGGGGAGTCCGCTTCTCCCTCTGCCTGCTGCTCCCCTGCTTATCCTCCCCCTCTCTCTCTCTGTGTCTGACAAAAAAGTAAATAAAATCTTTTTTTTAAAAAGATATAATTTCTGCTTAGTGGGCTTAAAATCTTGTATATAGCTTTAATAATATTTGTGATCGAGTTAATTCTGCAAGTCTCATATTTGCATAGTCAAATTAGGACGTGAAAATTTCAAATGTCAATTTGAAGATAGGATAAATGTACTTCCTTCTTGAACAAAAACCCTGTACGCATCATGGTCAATTGTGCTTTAATACAAGAACTGCAGTAATTTGCTAGGGAAAAGTGCTTCTGTCATGTTATCTAGTCGTTTTTTCTCTGTTCGCTGTCCAAAATTCCGACTGGGGAGAGACTGAATGGTAAACAAATGCTTACAGAAACCTTCAGACGGGCAATGACTATTCCTTCCGATCCTCTCTTTTGCTCTGGTATTCCTGTCACTTGTCTGTACTGCACATATCCTGCAGCCTGAATGATACTTCCAGCTCTTGGCATGCTTGAGCATGCATACTTGAATACTTAATGCAAAATGCTGAGTGTTCGGGTTCCAGTGAACGACTTCTTGCGTTGTGCAGCTACTCGCCACTGCACATGCACTACAGGAAAAGACTTTCCTCCCTGAAGTCCCCATCATCCCTTTGTGCCTGCATCCTGAGTAGCCCCACACAATTTTAGTCTCCGTTCCCTGAGCACAGGGCTTAGAGAAGGTACTTAGAAATGTTCTTCTTTCCCTTCTACACTTTCCAAGGGTGAACACTGGTGTTTCTCTAATTCCACGTTAGCCATTGTACTGTGATCACCAGGGCAAGCCCACACCAGGGTATAAACTCGTGAAATCAGATTTCTCCTGTGTCCACTGGCTGCTGGAGCCATGGTAACACATCTTGGAATGACCTGCGGACTCTTTTTTTTTTTTTTTGAAGATTTTATTTATTTATTTATTTGTCAGAGAGAGAGAGAGAGAGAGAGAGGACAAGCAGGGGGAACAGCAGGCAGAGGGAGAAGCAGGCTCCCTGTTGAGCAGTGAGCCCAATGCAGGACTCGATCCCAGGACCCCAGGATCATGACCTGAGCAAAGGCAGATGTTTGACTAACTGAGCCACCCAGGTGTCCCAACCTGGTGACTATTTTTAAAAGCATTTATCAAGCACCTTAGTTCGATGCCTGGCATTGACCTGCAGATTTCTGTGCACTTTGTCCCATTAAATTCTCATTTCAGCCCAGGGATGTAGGTATTGTAATACCCCCATTTTACAGATGGGGCTCAGGGAACTGAGTTCCAGGCAAACGGATGACTTGGCCACATTAACACTTAAATCCAGGTTTCCAGTGCCATTTAAAAAATATATAGCTCAACTCTCCCTCCCATTTTTTACCTTAGAACAAAATTGAGCCTGAAATGTACAAAAATCAGTCAACTACATGCTACATTTGAATCTATAATAGGAAGTAAGCCGGGGTTGCACTTTTCCCCCAAGTTTTCTAAACAATGTACAAAAACTCATTTATTTCAGCCTGAATGTTGTAATATAACATTTCAGCATTTTCCATTAAAACCAAGAAATTACCACATATCCAAGTAAACTAAAGAACGCTATAATTGTTCATGTTTCAGAAATGTCATTGGATATGTTAGCAGAGAGCCTTGTTATTCTACGTGCCATAAATATTACTGCTTGAGTGGGTAAAATGCATGGGTTTGAAATTCCTAATCAGTGTTTTCAAGCACGCATATAGGCACTTCATGATTGCACTTTCACTGGGTATTTTAGTTGTTCCTTCCAACTATCAAAGAAACCAGCACTTTTGTGTCTCTCTAGGGACGTGGTGCCAGCTTCCCGAGCTCTGGAGCTCCTCATTTCTGCATGTCCATCACATAATGTGCATACATATCCTCGGCTTTGTGTTTCCAGGAAGGGACTTCTCCTGAGTAACACTCGTGGTCTTTTGCATGGGCGAGAGACCCTTTTCACTTTCCCCCATGAGAGGACTAGTGATGTGATTGATTGGGTGTGCAAGGAATTAACATCTGTTGGTCATGCTCCTTGAATGTGTGGACAGAAACTATTAAAACATTGCAAACATTGAAGGGTCCTTTCTCTGCCGTGAAGGGAGGCAGTAATTCTGAGTGAATGATTTGTTCTGCAAACCCAAACTCTCCCTTTGAAAGAGAGTATTTGAAAGCCCAGCTTGGCCCCCAAATTAAAGTCATGTTCTCCAGTTGGTTTTAACTGCAACGAAACTGACATTTGAATCTTAATGTTCTTGTTTTATGTCTTAGCTCTCAGTTAACTGGAAGAAGAAGATGTTATTTATGATCTCCCAATCCCCAAAGTAACCAGGATTTCAAATCTCACACACGCCAATGCCAACTATCCGCAACCGGAGCACTGGGAAAGCCGAAAGCAGACTTTGAAATTTTCATCAGCTATTTGCTGTTATTAAATGACACAGGAAAAGTACCCTAAGTGAAGACGGTCACGATAACCCTACAGTCACTCATCCATTCACCTAATTTATGTTATCATTTAGAGACTGAGCATTGTGCAAGGTAATGAGGATATAAAGATGGGCAGGCCATGCTGCTCGCGTGGAGCAGTTTGCAGAATGCCGAGAAGATGGGGAGGCAGACCAGGGATGATACAGCAGTACGATCTGTGGTGTCACACGAGCATATACAAGGACCACGGAGGCACAAACGCAGGTCCTGGGATGAGGGGGTGGGTGGGGCCAGGTCGGGCTGGATCAGGGGGAGATAGGAACTGAGTCTTGAGTATGAGAAATGACTGGACAAAAACAGAAGGTGGGGGGAAGGTGTTGCAGGCAAGAGGCAAAGGATGTGCTCAGGGAAATGCTAAGGATGCAGTAAGGCTTGGAGTAAAAAACCCGTGGAGACCTTGACAAGGTTGAAGGGCAGGTATAGGGGACACGTTCCTTTGTATCAAGTCCAGGGTAGAGAAGAGAGAGTTTTTTCCCCCTAAACTCATTGTCCTTGCCCCAGCCCGAACTATGTCCTCAGGAATGGAGGTGCTTATGGACTAAGGCCAAGATCGTGGGGCAAAACTCCACCCAAAGCATACACATTGACAGTAGGGTGGGTGATCCCCCAAAGGGAAATTGGGGGTGCAGTCCGGGGGTGTTTGGAGACAGGAGAGCAGAGAGGACACATGCTCACCATAAAGGAGAGTAATTTCCACTGGGGCCGAAATCGGAGGGAGGTGGTCAGGGTCACTCGTGCAAGAACTTTCCAGGTGTGAATCCTAGCTCTATCACATATGAGCTGAAAAGCCTTGGACAAATTACAGAACCCCTCTTCCCATCAGTTTTCTCTTCTATTAAAGGGTGGTAATAAAGCTTCCTTCCCAGGGTTGCTCTGAGATAATATATATAAGTCAGTAGCAGGGATACAGGGAGTTAGTGGAAATTGTTAGCATTACCTCTCTTTGGTGCCATCCTAGGTTTCTCTTTCCCATTCTGTGACTCTTGAGTCATTTGTAAGCAAAGGATTTAGTACGTGTTAGTTATCTTCTGCCACATAACAATGGCCACAAAATTTAGTAACTTAAAACAGTAGTTTACTGTTTCTCACAAGTTTGTGAGCTGACCACGGCTCTGCTGGATGGTTCTTATTCTAGTCTCACTTAGAGTGGCTCATGCTACCGTCATCAGATGGCAGGAGCTGGAACATTCAAGGTGTCTTCAGTAACATGTCAGGTTCCCGGGTGGGGTGGCCAGAAGGATGGACTCAGACGGGGCACTCTTCTAGTAATCTTGGGACAGCTCTCTGTCCGCGTAGCTTCTTCACGTGATCTGTTTAGCAGGGCAGCCAGACTTCCTGGTGAATCAGATGCTAGGCTCTCTCAAGGCTTAGACTCAGAACATGACTTATGCCACATGCTCTGGGTAAAGCACTCAGATTCAAGGAGAGAGGACCTCGAATCTTCACACAAGGGTGTGAAGACTGGAGGGCTCGGTTCATTGAGAGTCTCTTTTAGAGGCCAGCTATTTCACACCGACTTTAATTTTCACACCGACCTTTATAGCTCAGGTCTACAATCTCTTACCCAAAATCCTTAGAGTCACATATTTTTCATGATTCAGGTTTCCAAAATATTTTACAGAGCGAATATAATATAATATATACAGTATATACAGAGCATATACTGTATCTTATATGCCCAGCAACCTCTGGGGCAGCCTCCCATAACCAGGCATAATTCTCTAATAAGATGCACGACCCAGGCGGAATAACGACAGACTGCCATGAGCCTCACAGAAGGGCAGATCAAGTTTTGATGTGCTCAGAGATTCTTGGACATTAAACTGTGAGCAAAATGTTATGCACCTGTATTCTGAGTCAAAATAACCTTTTAAAGATATACTTTTCTCCTATCTTGGGGGCATATACCTATTATCAGTTCAGGTCCTCTGGGAAGCAGACATCAAAACATAATTAGAAGTGTGAGCAACTGGGGAAATTGTTGAAAGGTAAAGGGAAGCAGCAGCGGGAGCAGGAGGACAGCCTCCAGAGCATGAAGTAGGTCTGGCGACCATGAAGGAGAGGGGGAAGGACAGAGGACTGGCTGCCCTGAAGCTCTGAGAAATTTTGGCTAGCCCAAGGGGAAGCGCCATCCAGAGCAAAGATTGCCTCTTGGAGGGCCGTCTGGTGTCGGGCAGGACCAGCCAGGCCTCGTCCCCCTGCCGGCTCAGTCTCAGTCTCCAGCTGGGAGCTTCCCCGGGAAGAGGGCAGCCTGACCCAACACTGTGAGCGGGCGCTCAGCCCCCAGGTGCCCCGTGCAGCTTCTGTCATCCGGGGACATCGGAGCCCCGGCCTCCACAGCGGCCACCACCCTTCTTCCCAGCGTCTGCGCACTTCATTCCTTCAGTTATTCCTTTCCAGGAAACACAGTGCTTTTCAGGACCGTGTCCCCCGTGTAACTGGGGGTTCAAGTCCCATCTCGGGAGAATCTAATAACTCCCTTGGCCATGCCGGGGTGCCGCCACCCCCTCTTCCAAGGCTATCCAAACAAGCCATTTTACAAGTTCTCTTTCCTATGCCTTCCTGAGATGTCAGAGTGAACAATCATTTCTAGCACAAATCAGGAAGGGATGTCTCTGAGAGAGAGAGAAGGCCTAAAAGGCCTAGAAGGGCTGTGGGGACACAGCAGGTGACATTGTGCTTGGCAAACATGTGGGGCAGCTTTTAGAGCAGCGAATATTCCCTGGGGCCTCTAGGACTCTGTCACATCTCTCCCTCCCCCGCAATTCCCTGCTGCACACACAGAGGGGGATGGGCTACCCACGCGCACTGAATGTAGCACCGGCAGCCCGTTCCCAGCTCGGGACAGCCACACCCGCGCCGCCCTCGCTGCTCTCAGCGCACCTGCAGCCCGCAGCCTAGGGCCGTCGGGTGCATCTTGGAATGGGAAGCCCAGAAGGAGGGCCCCAAATCCCCAGGTAGTGACAGAACCGGGATGGACTCCCATGCCAGCTCTCATCACCCCACGCTGCCCTGCCCCTCCTCATATTGGGACATTTGCTCCAGCTGACATTTGCTCCCACCTTAGACCTAAGGTGTTAATGGCAGGGCTGGTTTTAAGTAGTGCCTGAAAGGTCCAAAGGTGACAAAAAATTAAAATCACATTTCTCTTTAAATAGTTTATTCAAAAGACCCCTTCAAAAATGTGTGGCTCTTCCTGCTGGATTAGAAGTCCCTGGGGAGTCTTGCAAAGACTTCTGGGCCACTGAGCGTTCTGCGCGCTTCCACCATTTTCCACCGAGCTCCACATTGTCTCCGAAGTGGACTGTCGCTGCAGATGGCCATGAAGTTTCCGACGGCAGTGACGCGGCGAGCGGGTAGGAGTTGTAAAGGGTGCAAAGGAGGGACCAGAAATAACTCGCACCAAATCCCTGACCACTTGTTCTAAAATGTGGGTAGATAACTGTCCTCTGCAAATGGTCAGCCGTGCAGAGTGGACAAACTTGCTTAACTAGACCTAGCGGGCTTTGGTAGAGCTTCATATGATAATCCAATAAAACTTATAGCAAAGTTAATCTGACACGTATAGTGGTGTACATAATAGTTATTGTACTACATGGTAATTAGGCATAAATGAAAGCAGTTCCCATAAATGCCTATAATTAGTTTTGGAATTTCTCCATGGGTGGAGGAAATGGATGGAGGATCTAGAAGATGCTATTGCATGTTTAATATATTACAGAGTTTTTTCTTAAAGAAAAATTACCCTCAGCTAGCTGCTCTGATGCCCATTTTGGGACAGAGTTCTGAATCCATCAGTGAATGATCATTATTTTTTTTCCTCTCAGTTGCTTGTCCAGGACCACAAAGATCAGGAGGAAGGGGGTGCAGCATGTCACAAGGCTCCTTGGAAGCTGGGCAGGCAATTCTGCTATCACAGTAAGAGGATTTTTCACATGGGCAAGGAAAAAATATTTTGAATATGGAAGAAAGTGGCTAAAATAAATACTATTTTTGAACAGTTGAGTCAAATTTCTAGTTTTTATTTTTGGTTAATCTTCTAATAGAATCTGATCAGTGTCAGCGCGGACTGAGTTCTTGTTACTGGGGGCTACTGTCCTCTTAGACACACTCAGGGAGGAACACCAAGTTCTCTTAAATTCTCTTGCAGGGGCGCCTGGGTCTCTCAGTCAGTGAAGTGTCTGCCTTCAGGTCATCATGATCCTGGGGTCCTGGGATCGAGCCCCCGTCAGGCTCCCTGCTCAGTGGGGAGTCTGTTTCTTGCTCTTCCTCTGCCACTCCCCCTGCTTGTGCTCCCTCTCTCTCAAATAAATAAATAAAAATCTTTTAAAGAATAAATTCTCTTGCAACTGGGGCTCAATAGCCACTTAATTGGCATTTATTGAACAACTGCTCTGTGCCAACACAGGCTTGGGGTTGGAGAGAAGGGGGGATTGAGCAAGGTCCCCTGTTCTCAAGTAGCTCGCATCCTAGGAGAGGAACTAACCATGTAAGTAGATGGCAATGATGCAGCGGTAGGAAAGGTCATAGCAGGGGTATGCATGTGGTGGAGGCACAGGGCAGAGACTTGAAGGCCTATGCAAAGAAGGTGAGACTGAGATGGGTCTTTCTGACTGTGTTGGAGTTTTCAGTATAGAAAAGGAGGGGTCTTCCAGGTTGAGGGGCATGGAAGTGTGGAGATCACCCCGTGGAGGATGAGGAGCTGCTGTGGGGAGATGAAGCTGGGTAACAGTTATGCTGGGAAGGGGCCTGGATCCCACAAAAGGAGTTTGGTACTTCCCATTGAGGACAACAGGCAGCAGCGGGAGTGAGTCCCTTGCTAATGACCTGGAACTGAGTTCCCTGAACTGGGTCCAAGTGCTCAGATCTTGGAACAGCCTTTTCTGTGGGATCCTTGCGAGAGTCCAGCTGCTCCTGGCTCTTCGTCCTCTTCTTTCCACCTGTTCCTCTCCCGGACTCCTGTGGGCAGCTGGAGGGGGCAGAGGATACAGTGCAAGCAACCCTCCTGCCAGCACCTCAGCCTCCACACCACCAGTTCCCAGGCCAGAATCTCCAGCAGCTGCCACTACTGCCCAAGGGAGCCCAAACAGTTGTCACTTTGGCATGTGGAACTGGTAGAGATTTGCCATGCCTTCCGACTCAGACTTACCCAGCCCTCTGGCTTCCTAGGAAGTAACTCAAGTAGACTTAGGAGCTGATTTTGAGGACATTTGAGCTCAGAATCTGAGAGAAGTCCCAGCTTAGCAAGGGAACCCTACTTGCCACCTGCACCCCAGATGCTTGGGATCCTTTTTAGAATAGTCAAAGCCTTCCACGGTCAGAGATAAAAGGCTGAACTCCAGAGGAGCCTGGGGGAAACATCATCCCGTATAAATGAGTTTCAGCCTCACCAAATAGTTTCCTTTCCTTTAATGTGGAGGAAGAATTAGAATGTTAAAAGCACAGGGCAGTGAAACTGAAGGGAAGAGACAATTGCCTGTATGTGTCGGGCAGTACGTGCCGCGAGTTACACACACTCCGTGAACTACTCACCGCAAGCCCAATGAGACTGGGATTATCGTTCCCATTTTGTGAAAGAAGAAATGACTGCTCGAAGAATTTAGATAACTTGTTCAAATGAGGCCTGGGATTTCAGAGTTTCTACCTGGATGACCCTGGGGGAGAAAGGAGAGGCTGGAATCCTTGGGCACCATCTTCGCTGTGTGTAGGCAACAAAAGACATGTTGTCCCGGGAGCTTGGGAGCGCTGGCACCCTGACCTCACGGAGCTCACCTTCCATTTGGGCATGAAACCCTAGGAACTGATGACTTTGGCGTTTAGTTAAGCATAACGCTGTCAAGGAGCAATCACAGAACCTTAGAACTAGAGGAGTCGTCTTACAAATTATTGTGTACAATCCTCGTTTCACTCATAGGGAAACCAGGGCCAAGAGGATGGATGTGATTTGCCAGGGTTAGCTCATTTGTGAAAGCTGGGATGAGCGCCTCGGTCCTCAGCAGCTGAGGGAAATAGTCACCGCTTCCTCAATAGGCAATCTCCCTAATTGTTCTCTGCGGCTTTTGTGTGGTGTTTCTGCTTCTGCCAGGAAAGCGATTGGCAGGCCCGGGTCTGGCTGGGGTGCCTTGTGGGGGAGATGGGTGGATCTCGGGTGCCTGGAAAGGGTAGAAAAGAGGGAGAAACAGGAGCAAATGTATAAGCAACGGCTATATTTTCTCTCAAGCTTTAGTCCCAGCCATGAAATTTACAATAAACAAATGCCCCCCAGAAACAGTGATAATTTCCCTTCGAAAAGTATTTAACATTAACAACATAATTTTGGTGTCCAATCAAGGTCAATAAAAAGGATTTTTGTCTGTATTTGTAATATCTCTGAGGCCCGATGGCTCAACTGGGGTATCAGAAGGCAATTGTGGGAGGTGCACTGAGACCAAAACATTACATATGTCATTAAACCTATATTCATATAAGTTATTTATAATTGTGGAGCAGGTGAAGTTGTTTTCCTTGCTGCCAATCGTCTGGTGTTGTTTCTTCCTACCCCCAGGGAAATTTCTCAGAATAAGACATGAAACTCACTCATTCTAAAGTGTAAATAGCAAACGATGCTTAAAGTAATATTTCTCCTAGGAGTGTTTTCATTTTAACATTTTAAGGCAGATAAATTAAGCTTTATTGGAGAAACAGCAGGCTTTATTTCAAGGGGGAAGAGGACCTTCTAAGGATAAGTAGAACGTTCTTAGTGCCTCTAAGATCACACTATATAAGTGATTCTTCAGCCTTTCAGTTAAAGGAGCCTTTCTGCTTGCAAACATCATAGCTACCAGTTAGTTAGTGTAAATCCAATACGTAGAACTCACGTAACGCTGTGAGTAGATAATAATAATGGCTTAGATTTTATTGAATGTTTACTGAGCGCCAGGCATTGAAAGAACCACTTTATGCCTGAAACTAATTTCATCTCACCAACTCCCTGTGTGGTAGGTCTTATTATCATCTCGATTTTATAGATAAAGAATTCAAGCTTATAGAGATCCAAGAGGTTGCCAGGAAAGATTTTACTGTTCCCATTTCACAGCTGGGAAAACAGAGCCTTAAGAGAAACTTAAACTCTTAACTAGTCTTTGTCGCTCTGCTCTTATCGTCTCTAACTTTAGTTAACACAGAAATAAGTATTGGCTTCCTTTAATTTTATGTGGTTTTGAGATTCTGCTTTCTATGTGATGTTTAGTGACAGGCTAAGGCATTACATCTGAAATGAATATAAATAAGTCCAATTTGGCCCCTGTTCCAAAAACCAAATTGATAAGGGCAGTATTTTGTGAGGTCCATTTGTGGACATATGTGACTACATTGTTTCTTAAATGAACATGAAAACCATGATGATTATGATCTTTTCAAAAATTCATGGTTGAACCAGATCCAACATAATTATGAGATTTGCCTTATGAGGTTGTGTGTACGAGTCATCAAGCAAAAGAAAGAACAGAAGGTCACAGAATTCACATCCGTGCAAGCATATGGATGGGTGTCTAAACACACACACACACACACACACACACAGGCATTTCCACACATCTGGCTTGATCCAGGAAGAATCAGGAAATTCAAAGTCAAAATAAAAACCATTTTTATTTGTGTACTGTCTGGAGAAATATCATGGAATGTTATGGAAACAAAACTCTAAGCGTGGCCCTGGGACAGTTCAATTAAGAGCTAAATGAATAGCAGTGCCCAAACCCTGTGTAGGTAATGAAGACCCAAGGTCTGAATCTCCCTCCACTCATGATGTGTTCTCTCTTTCTACAGGACAAGTGACTGGGTGGGGAGATCACACCTGATTCAGGGTGCATGCTTGTTATGAGAGAGACAATAACTTTTTTGCATCCTATCTAAAAATAAATGAAAAAAGTTATTTTATTGTGGTTTTGGGCTGGACTCCCTTTTACCTCGATGAACCACACAGGAGGCTTTCTTTATGGACACAAGGTGTTGCAAAAAGGAACACAGGAAAAAAGTGTTAGGAAGGTTTTGATTCAGGCATATTATCTGGCATATAGTAGGCACTTGGTAACATCTGTGGAACCATTCATTCGACAAACAAATAACTCATTCAACAAACAGATATTGAGTTCCTAACATGTGCCAGGGACTGTTCTAAACTCATGCGATACAGCAGAAAACAACATAGAAAAATCTTTCATGTAATGGAGATTATGTTCTAGTAAACAGCATGTGAACAAATACTTGGAATGTATCATGTGTTTCAAATGGCAACAAGCGCTCTGGTAGACGAAATATTGGTTCCCAAAGATGTCCGCATCCCGAGCCCTGGAACCTGTATGAATGGTACCTTATATGGCAAAAGAGACTTTGTAGATGTAACTAAATTAAGGATCTTGAGGTGGGGAGTTTATCCAGGTGGGCACAACGTAATCATAAGGATCCCCGTAAAAAAAGAGGCAGGAGAATCAGAGTCAGGGGGGGTTGCGACCACAGAAGTAGAGGTCAGAGTGATGCGGGGCAGTGACACAAGGAATGCAGACAGCCAATAGAAGCTGGGAAAGCTAGGGGTGAATTCTGCTCTGGAGCCTCCACAGGGAATGCAGGCTTGCCCACCTTAATTTTAGTTCTGTGATTTCAGACTTCTGACCAGGAACTATTAACAAACAAACAAAAACCAAACCAACAAACAAAAAACCCTACCAAACTTGTTTTAAGCTGCTAAATTTGCGATAAGTTGTTACAGGAGCAAAAGGAAGCTACTACAAATGCGATGGGGAAAACAAAGGCATGGGGATAGAGAATTTTGAGGTGGAGGAGGCAGAGTCAGGGAGTGATTACAACTTAAAATAAGCAGGGAAGGTGTGCCAGATTGTATTTTCTGAAGATGGCTACCTCAAGATCTCCCATCCCACATACTTTACTTACAGTGCAACTTTGATACTCCTCCGGTCAGAAGGTGGGAGTCTATGTTTCTCCCCTTGGGCCTCAGTGGGTTTGCAGCTATGGTGAGAGGGATACTACGTTACTTCTGAGGGTAGGGCATGAGAGCTGAGAGGGCATCCACGGGGTGCTCGTTGGGATACCCCCTTTGGGAACTCAGTCACCATGCTGTGAGGAAGCCTGAGCAGCCCTGGAGGAGCCACACAGAGATGTTCTGGCTGAGGTATCCACTGACAGGCAACATCAATTGGCAGACATGTGAGTGAGTGAGCCTTCAACTCCTGCTGTCATGTCGCCCTGAGATTTGAAGGCCCCAGTCATTGTGGACAGAGACAAGCCATCTTCACTGTGCCTTTTCTGAATGCCTGACCTATAGGATCCTTGAGCTTAATAAAATGGTGGTTGTTTTACCTGCTGGGTTTTGAGCTTATTTGGTAGGCCATAGAAGTAACTGAAATAGAAGTCCACATTGAGAAGGTAACAACATCCCCAAAGGAGGTAAGGGAGCACTGAAGTATCTGGTGGAAGATTATTCAAGGTAAGGAAAAAGATGGCGGCAAAGACCCTTCGGGGAGAGTGTCCGGCATGTGCCAGGAATGGGTAGAGGGCTGCTGTGGCTAAAGTGGGGTGAGTAAGAGGGAAAGTGGTAGAAAATGAGTTCATAAGGGTATTGGAGGAGTGCAGACTGTGTAGGTACTTGTAGGCCACTGAAAGAATTGGAGCCTTTCCTCTGGAAGGAGCAGTTTTGAGGGGATGGGGTATGATTTGACTTACATTTACAAAAGATCATTCCAACTGCTATGTTCAGAATTGACTGTGGTGGGGCAAGGATAGACGCAAGGAGAGCAGTCAGGAGGATATTTTTCTAATCAAGAAGAGAGACTTGGACCAGGATGGTAACAATAGAAATGGTAAGTGGCTGCATTTGAATATAGTGTAAAGGTTGAATCAACAGGTATTTAGGATATATTTTGAAGGTAGAGATACTGTGATAGATTGGCTATAAAGAGTGAGGGAAAGAACGAATGCAAGATTTACCTGAACAACTGGAAGAGTAGATTTGCCATTTATGAGATAGCGAAAACTGCTAAAAGAGAGACTCTGAGAGGGAAAACCATGAGTTCAGTTTGGGACATTATAAGGTGGAGATGCCCAGTAGACATCTAAGAACAGGCTGTACAGGTTTGGCATTCAGGGGAGAGGAGTAGGCTAGAGACATAAATCCAAGAGTGCACAACCTCAAGACTGGCTGAGATCATCAAGGGCATGACTGAGGAAAGAGAAGAGGTCCAAGGACTGAACTCTGGGGCACTCAAATTTTAGGGGTCAGGAAGATGAAAAGAACCAGCAACACAGACTGAAACAGGACAGCTCCAAAGAGAGAAGGAAAACCAGGAAAAAGTGTGGTTTTCTGGAAGCCCGAGAAAAAAATATTGTTCCCTGGAAGGCAATTAAAGGAAGTGTTTCATGGAGGAGGAAGTGATCAGCAATGTCAAATGAGGAGGTCAAGCAAGATGAGAACTGAGAAGTGACCATTAGCTTTGCAGTGTTGGAGTCCTAGGTAACCTTCACGAGCCCTGTTTCAGTAGTGGTGATAGAATGAATGAATGAATGAATGAATGAATGTTGGTCAACAGGTCTCAGGTGAGTACTTTTTCTTTTAAAGAATCTGGAATATTTTCCTGTCAGAACACAAGGAAAAAAAAAAAAAAAGACCTGGAGAGTAGTCTGAGGTGGCCAAAGCATTAGCTGAGTATGTTCAGATGTTGTCAAGCTGAGCTCTAGACATAATGATATTTTAAGGGTTCAGAGCCAACAGGAAGCTAGGCTATGGCAAAAATTACAAAGTCCGAGGCGAGAGTAAGTTATACCCTTTGTTTTTTTACCAATTAAACAAGACTCAACCTTCCTTCCAAAGCGAAGATAATTTAGCCTCCTGGTTAAGAGTACAGCCTGTGGAGTCAGTTCGCCTATATTTAAATCTTGACTTTCCCAGTTACTAGCTGAGTGGGTGGCTTATTTAAATCTTAAATTCCTCATCTGTGAAATGGGGTTAATAATAGTATCTACCACATAGGGTGGTGTAAGGATTGGATTATATTAAATATGAACAGTGCCTGATTCATGATAAACTTTCAGTGACTGTTAGCCATTATTACTGTTAAATACTATCTGGGAGAAGAGAAAGCTTTTGTACCAGCTCAAGGTAAATCAGTGCTACACGAATAGCATTTAATAAGCTGATCTCTACGAGACTGAGTTTAGCTGGTTTAGCCGTAATAGGTATTTTCTGTAGCTGTAGGATTTTATAGTCTCTGGTAACCCCAAACGTCCTTTTTATATTAGAATTGAATCAGTGAAGAGGGGGCGGCCATTTTTAACCTTTGTATTGTAGACTCAGGATCAAAACACATAATAAAGAACTTTATAAATGCCAAGGTATTATGCAGATATGTCAGCCTTGGTTTGTTACCATGACATTGTGACTTTGATGTCCACCTTTTGGAGCTTTACTGTCCTGGGCTTTGACCACCCCTTCCCAAACCCACCACTAATATAGACACTCACTTAGAATGAGCTATTTGGCTGGTGGAAATGATCAGGGAAGTTCCATAGTCCAAAATGGAATGACTGAAAAATGCTTGGGGAGGCTAGCAAGGAACACCCAGACTGCAAAGATAATCCTTAAGAAAAAAAACCCAAATTCTAAAAAGTCTGAGTTGTTTTCAAATTTAGGATCCCCAACATATCCGTGCGGTGTGCTCCTGGCCCTTTTGAAAGCATACATTGCCCTAATGGAACCATGAAAAGGGAACGACAAACACAACAAATAGAGAATCCTAACTCAACTTCCACACATGGAAACAATTGTCTAAATTACAGCAGAACCTGGCAGTCCCACCGTGGCCCTCTCATTCATTTGAGAACAAAATCAGAGAGCACGGGAAAGTCATCCTTGTATGTAAGTTTTGCTTCTTTTACATCTCCAATGACTATCGGCCTGCTGTTGTATTTGAATTAAGAGCTGCCCTCCAATCAAGTTTCTAAACCAAAGTAAAACATGAGACCATAATCTCAGTGATTCAAATAAATTTTTTTAAATTCTGGCCTCAGTTTCTTCACTTTTCACAAGAAGGCCTTCTGTAGCTGTCAGGGAAAAAGTATGAATAAATGTGGAAAACGAAACAGAGCACCCAGCAGCATAGCGGGGGAGCTGCACAAACGCCAGTCTCCCAGTCATTTTTGCACAGATGAGAGCAAAGCTGGGGAACACTGTCCGCCAAGCCCTTGCTACTCACGGTGGAGGTAATGGACCAGAAGCTTCTGCCTCCTGGGGGCTTTTTAGAAATGCAGAATTTCAGGTCCTACCCCAGACCTCTGACTTGGACTCTACCTTTCAGCCTTCTCCCGCAGGCATATGCATGCATATTAAAGTTTGAGAAACGGTGTCTGAGGAACTCTTGCCACTTGAAGCTGAGAGAAGCTTCCAAACCGCTTGTTCAGCTTGGTGTGAGCCTGCATTTGCAAAACCAATCTCAGAGTCATGCAGGTGACTGACAGCTTTGAGGACAAGGGTACAATAAGTCCCATATCATTATGCATAAATGTTCCTCCTTGCCCATTAAAAAGGTTCAAAAGATACTGAGCTACAGCTATTCCACATAATGACCTTCCACATTTCTTGGCACCAGTCATCTTCTGAGAGACTCCAGTGCCTGCACATCTTAAATCAAACCTCCTCTTTGCACAAACTGTCAGTTCTTTGCCGCTGACTTGTACGCCATACCCCATAAATGAGCTATTGGAGAAAATATATCAGGAGTAGCGTAGACAAACTATGGATAGGTACTTAAGGAAATAAAAAGATTAAAGCACCTTTGAGAAGCAGGTCTAATTATTAACTGTGGTGTAGTTTCTGCGTTCACTGAAATTCTGTTTATCATGTGTTCTGACAGTGGTGGGAAGAAAGAGAAACAAGAAACTGCTTTGGGACTGTATTCACAAACACACAGCTGTTGCCTTCAGCGTAGGGTCACGCGTGCCGTAGCTTTGTTTTTCCTGTCTTCCAGGTGTTTTCTGAGGATGCATTACGTAGAATTTCAATGAGTGGGAGTTGGAGAACTCTACCGCATGTATAAATTAAACTTAAAGCTTCTCAGAGCAAGTTCGAGCCAAATTGCTCTCCTCTGCTTATTGGAGGCGGTTACTAAGGAAGCAATGGAAACGACACTTTTTAAGCCAGACTCTCATAAATCAGTTGTTTCCACACTTCTTGAAGTGACAATAGAAAGCCAATTGAAAAACATAATAGCAAAAGACACTGCTCCCAAACTGTCGTCAGACTTTGGAGTGAGTAAAATGTTTGACAGGAAAGATTGTGTGTGAACATTATTCATTGCACCAAGAGCCATTCAAAGGCACCTTCAGAGCAAAGATTAATGAAAGAGAATTCTCAGGAAGTAACATAATACAGAATCTCTTCCTCTCCCCTACCTACCTCTCCTTTGGGGAGATCCATATTTAGCTTGGGACAAGATTTACGAAGCTGAAGGCATGATGAAAGGCAAGTCATGGCGTACAATGCTCTTACGGTGTAAGAGTCTCACCTCTGGACATTCGGTCTGACATTTCTTAACCCAATTTGGATTTCCCCTTGGTGTTTAGAAGGCCAGGAAGACACCGCCGATGAGAGAGAAGCCAGATGTCCAATGTCACAGCTACGTAGGAAACCAATATCCCAACTATAATGATCCCCAGTTCGAGCTGAGTTTGATGCCCTGCTGCTGTCACTCTCAATCTATCAAATTCTCAAACGCCAGGTCCACCTTCTTGACACTCTTATTAATATTTTTTGACCATCAGAATCGATCATGAACTCTTTGAAGAGTCAGCCTGGAGTTACTGCTTAAGAAAAAAAGCACGGAAGGAAGACTGATTTCGTTTGTCAGTCCACACTTCCAAGGAGCTTAGATTTTCTTCTGAAATGTTAAACAACAACAACAACAACAGCAAAAACCCCCAACTTTCTAAATTCTGTGGCTGAGGTACCATGTCTCCAGGCAGGAGGGACCCTCCTCCTGTAGGGTCCCACCTCCTTGAAAAAGTGGGGTGATGGTCCAAGAATAGGAAACTCCACATTTTCATAACTGAATGCCATCCAACGGTCCGAGAGCTAAATAGTGAGGCATTTTCTAATCCACAATAAAGACGATCAACTCTTCAGTCGCTCTTCAGAATTTAACCTTAAATTTACTGTGATCGGACAGAGAGAAGGCTGCCATTGGGAGTAAGTATGTTAACTACTCGTTCTTTGAAGTTTGTGGTTCCGAACCTTTTTGAGCATTATAACACACTCTTTTTTTTTAAATTAAATCTTTATTTTTCTTAGAGCAGTTTTAAGTTCACAGGAATTTTGAGCAGAAGGAACCAAGATTTCTCATTACTCCCCTCCCCCCCCCCCCACACATGCGTCGCCTCTGCCAGGATCTCCATCCCTCGCCGGAGCAGCGCATGTGTTATAATTGATGAACTTGCGTCGACAAATCGTTACCATCCAAAGTCCTTCATTAACAGTAGGGCTCACTCTGGGTGTTGCACGTTTCACGGGTTTGAATAAATTTATGACATGTAGTCACAAATTTATGATATGTAGACATAGTATCATACTAAGAGGACTCCTTTTATAAAAGAATATTTTGTTTAAAAAAACTTTTTATTTGGAAATAATTTTAAATTTTCAGGAATGGGAAGAAAACAAAGAACTGGACTCGTTACCCAGATTCATTTATTATGAATATTTTACCTCGTTTACTTCATCATTTGTCCCCTCTCTTGCTCTTTTCAGTATAATATATTTATGAACCTAAGCCATGGCCCTTGCTCATTGGCCTTAATCTCTGGGACTATTTTCCATCTTTCAAGCCTTTAAGTCTGAGGGCACGTCCTGAGCTCAGTCTGCGCAGAGCACTCGCTGGCCCCCCTTTCTACCGCCAGATTTGGGGCTGATGTTCTCCTTCTGAAACCACTCACCTCCCAGGAGGTCAGTTACTGGTTTTACACAGTCAGTCCTGGGGGCTCTTGGGTCAATATCTCTGCCTGTCTCCCCTTTGGTTGTCTCTCGTTCTCTTTGGTAATTTACACAAATTCACACACACGTTTTTGGGTCGCGCACACTGCTTTTAACTGATCTTTTCCATACTTCATGATTGTGCCGATTACAGAAGCCAGAACAACAGGGGCCCAGGCGAAACTTTCTCCTTATTGCTTGAGCAGTGGGGTAATTTACTGAGGTATTAACTTAGGCTTTGTTTTTACTTCTAAAAAATTCAGCAGGAGTGAGTATCATTAGTGCTTTCTTCTCTTTATTTTCCCCTCTCCCTTTACTGGAAGGGGTCAAGGCCCTTGTACTTCTTGCCTCAGGGGTGTTTGAAGAGCTGAAAGCAGAAAGTGCTTGAAACAACCTCTCTGGCTTTCCTGAAACTCTTGAGAATACTAAGTGAGAATGTCCCCTGATAGGGGAGAGAATGGAATGGAGTAGATAAAAAAAATGTCAGAGAGAAGATGAACATCCTGGAAAACCAGGAAGGGTCCACAGTCTCTCTTATGGCTCCTAGGGGGAGGTGGCAAGCTCTTTAAGGAGAATGTCCTCTGTGCCTAAGGAGCCTGGACCCCAGGCACTGGAGCCCCAGGATCCTTGGACTATTATACCCAAACATGGCATCTGAGGAAACAGTGTCCTTGGATTTTGTTGTTGTTAATGTTTTTAAATGGTCATAAAATAAAATTAACATTTTTTTGGTGTACAGATCAATGAATTTTAAGACATGTATAGATTCATGTAATGGGGATATAAAACAGTTCTAGCACCCCCGAAACTCCACTGTGCCATCCCCTTGTAGTCATCCCACCCCCACCCAGAACCCTGGAAAACCGCTGAAGTATTTTCATTGCCATAGCTTTGTGCTTTGGAGCTGGCCAACCAAATGGAAACATACAGTCAGTATCCTGCTGAGACTGGTTTCTCTCACCCAGCAGAGTATCTTTGAGATTCATCCATGTTTTTGTGTGTCTCAACAGTTCATTCCCTTTACTGCTGAGGAGTATTGAATGGTAGGGATTTGCCACAATCTCCTTATCTTTTTACCTGTTGGCGGACATTTGGGTTGTTTTCAGCTTTCGGCTATCACCAAAAAAACTGCTATGAGCTTTCACGTACAGATTTTTGTATGAACATATTTCCTTTCTCTGGTGTAAAAACCTATGAGGGAGATTTCTGGATCATATGGTAGGAGTCTGCTTAACTTGATAAGATACTGCCATACTGTTTTCCACAGGAGCTGTACCATCTAACATTTCTACCAACAATCTATGAGAGCTTCAATTGTTCCCCTTCTTCGCCAGCACTAGATATTTTAACATTTTTTTAGTGGTTTTTTGTGGTTTTAATTTGCATTTTTTTCTAATACGACCCTGGATTTAAGGGCTCCTATAGCTTCTGACAGTGGACTTATCATTAGTGACTAATATGAAACGGAGATGGGGATGGCTCCCCCATTATTTTGTTGTAATGACTCTGGGGCTGAGGATTAAAGGACAAGCCTAATAACGACCAAGAATGAAATTCTCTACGACTCAGCACTGGGATTTCTGAGTCAGATTTAATATGATTTAAATAAAATAAAGTTACAATTCTGGTAAACCCAATTGTGGTGGGAATTCATGCCACTTCATGTGGCTTACGTATTTCAAATCCATATAGTCATAATTTTGTACACTTTATCTCGTGGTATGTCATCTGCCCAATTGCATTAGTATGACCTGATCATGAAAACTTAGCAAAGTGCTTCCAAAGAATCTCACATAATTACTAACACGGGGATGCACCACAATTCTGATCGGACACGCAGCACTTCCTTTGATTGAGAACAATGGAAAACACTGCAAACTAAGTAAATAAAGACAATGAGAATATAGGCCCACGTGTTAATTAGTGTTGAATCAATGAAAGAAGGCTACTCATCAATTGTTAACTGATAAAGACAGTAAGTCCAAAGGTGCTAGAACTAAAGATGCTAGAATCCAAGTATTTTAATAAGTAAGCCAAATTTCTTCTCCTGGCCCATAACTGTAAATGTTCTTAAGGCATTAATTTCAAGGATTCGCTCTCTTCCTTGGGGCTGTGACTCTCTGGAGCAGGAATATATGTGTCATATTCCCCACTTCCTGATCCAGAAGCCTCTTATTGTATCATAATTTGTCTGGTCTTTGTCCCAGGTTCTTCGTTACTCACGAGCCACTGGGACCATACCTGATTTTAAGTTAATGAGGTGACTAGTGGTGGCCCCAGTTAGCTCCAGGATGGGGGCTGGTCACCTGAAATACAACCGTGTGTTTAAAGGGCTGGAACTTTGAGTCAGGGCAGCCTCAGAGGAGCAGTATGGGGGGGTTGGGAGGAGGGGAGCTAGAGACTGAGTTAAATAATATAACCAATGATTCAACCAATCATGGCTATGTCATGAAATCCCGATATAAACTCTGGCCTGGAAGCTCAGTGGAGCTTCCTGGTTGGTGAACACGTCAATACACCGGGAGAGTACATGCCTTGATTCCATGGAGAGAGGACACAGACCCCTCTGCCTTCGGGCCCTCCCAGGCCCTATGTGGCTCTTCATTTGGCTGGTCTGATTTCTATCCTTTGTATTAAAACTGTAATAATAAATATAGCACTTTCTTAAGTTCAATGAGTCAGTAAATTATTGAACCTGTGGAGGGTCATAGGAATCCCCTGAGTTTGCAGCCAGCTGGTCAGAAGTTCAAGTGCTGGGGTGGCTCCATCGGTTAAGGGTCCAACTCTTGATTTTGGTTCAGGTCATGATCACAGGGTTGTGAGATGGATCCGAGTCAGGCTCTGGGCCAGCGGGTGTCTGCTTGGATTCTCTCTCTCCCCCTCCCTCACTTGCTCTCTCTCTCTCTCAAATAAATAAATAAACCTTAAAAGAAGAAGGAGGAGGAGGAGAAGAAGAAGGTGGAGGAGGAGGAAAAGTGCAAGTGCCTTGGGGACTCCATTTGCGCCTGGCATCAAAGGGGGGCAGTCTTGTGGGACCAAGCACTTAACTGGCCGTGTCTCCTAACTCTACTGCAGCACCGAACTGAAGTACAGCGGTTGGGGTTGAAACAGAACCCTCCACGTCAAACCTGCACGTAGGCCCTTGGTTATCCCCCTGAGCCCCATCTCTCCTGTCCCTCCTCCTCTGCCCCAACAGACACTGCCAGGCTGCACAGGGCCTGGCGACCCACTGAAGGCCTGAGTCAGCTAGTGTTTTCTCTGCTGTTCTGATAGAAGAACTGCCCCCTCAGAAGAAGGCAAATGTGACATGGCCCCTCCATTCTTCCCTTTCCATGGCCCTTTATTTTGGGCACAGGAGAGGGCTGTCTCCATCGGGCTCCTGAGCTGCTCTCTGGTTACCTCAGCGCGTTTCATGGCCACTTCCCCCTTCTTTCGGCCTTTAGAGGAAGAGTGCTGAGCGCCAGTGTCTCCAAGTAGATACTTGCATGGCTCTTTAGAAAGAGCATGAATAGATGGGGTGAGCCCCGGACTCGGAGTGCTCCTCGGTCCGTCTGTATTCACCAGAGAAGAGCCAGTGGCTTTTTAAAGGGAGCTTGCTAACCTCCTGTCTTCTCCTCCACTTCTCCACTGGCGCTTCTCCGCGCCCTTTGGCCGTCGTTCCAGGCCGTGTGACACAAACACCACATTCTTAAAGAGAAGGGGGCGGGATGATCCATGAAAACTCCCTAATAAGTTATGAGCACCCTGAGCAGTGCTGTCAGCCTTAAAGTTCACATATTTCTGAGGTATGAACAACAGAGAGTGTGCTGGAAGCCTCATGCATAAGCAAAGCTTCTCATTGCTTTCAGAAGTCATTTAAAGGGCTGGGAACTTATCATCGCTATGATAAAGGCTGCAACTTTTATGTATGTTAAACCTAAGGAAAGTGCTTAAAATCCTCCCTGGCATTTGCCTTGCAGGGCTCTTGTGGGGTAATGGGCCATGACGTGCTTTGAGCTCCTAGAAAGGAGAAGTGTGATGCAATTGCAAATGCATTATTATTGCTATTAGGAATGGTGATCTGGGGGAAGATTAAATGATAAAGATAAAATCACTGAAATCTATAAGGAAAATGTAAAACTGGGCCCATGAAGTTCCATACTTCAATTAAATTAAATGACCACATAATGCTACATTCTAATCCTGTATGCATAAATTAACATAAAAACAAAATGACACAAAACTGCCAACATCAGCAGGAAATCCAGGGGCCATTAGTCATTAGCCTCTCCAAGGCCCCTCTCATTATTATTCAGGGCCTAGGAATTTGACAACCGCAAAGTGCTCAGCACTCATTTGTTGGTAAACGGGCTTCCTCCAAGCTGAGCCTTTCCTAGGCTCTCTTTTTCGCCATTGACCCAGATTCCCCCACTTCATGTGCGGCCCCGAACTGGGGCACTGGTCTTCCCGACCTGTTCCTGGAGCAGCTGCAAATCCTCCCCAGGGCTTCCAGGTTCTCCAGCGTTCCGAGAGCTCCAGTAATTAGCTGGTACTTGATTGATCAAGAGGCAAGTCCTGATTCGGCCTGCCACCTGGCTCCCAGTGCGGGACAGAGGGTTAACCCTGTGTTGCACAGATGCTGTTTCCGCTCTGCCGACAAGCTCCTAGAAGGGACCGTGAAAGCAGGGCGCTCCGACAGTCCCCGGAGTCCTGGGAGGCACGGGGCAAGGTGCACTCCAGACTTACCATTGTGCTGGGCTCTCCGCACCGGGGCCAAGCCTACACAGAGGCTCCTAAAAGGAAACCTTGGCTCTCCCGTAAGACACTTACTAATGTTGGGGGAAACCCCACAAATCCACCGTCAGCTGGAAGCGTGGATTGTCTTCGCAGATGAAGGCAGCACGTTGATTTTTCCGACCAGCATGCAGCTACACCGAGGGGTAGAAACCGGAGCTGATGCTGGGCCCACTGCAGGACTTCGGCTGTGGCCTAGCGCGTCCCGGAGCCCCTCGCACCGACCTGAGCTTCACCTGTCTTACGAGGGCTGAGCTGCCTCCTGAGGGTAATTGCACTTCAGGAGGAAGGAGCCAGGCTCCAGGTGTGGTGCCCAGAGCCTCTGCCACAGGAGGGCTGACTTTGAATGCGGCACCGTGCTCTCTTTTCTATCCCGTGCACCTGTGCAGAGCCTCTGTCAGTAACACTGGTTCCCCAGCAGTCTTGTGTGGGAGCCCCTGTAATGGATTTAATAGTAAATGGAGAGAGACACTCCCACAGCCCTTTGGTGTCAAGCTCCTCTCAGTCTGGTGCCTTCAGGGCCCTGGTGCAGGGCAACGGAGGAGGGGCCCTCTGGGACCAAGTTTCCTTCTACGCATGCAGGAGACGAGCCTGGAGACTCACAGAAATGTGGCAGAAGCCTGCCTTAGGAGACTAGAGAAGAGGCCATGTGAACAGGCGTTGAGTCAGCAAATCTGGATGACTTTGTATCCAGAGGCTGGTGGAGCACGAGGAAGCTGAGTTCCCAGCTATAGAAGGAACGTGCTCAATTTTACCGATGAATCCTTTCGATAAATAATTATCAAGCAGCTGCTCTGCCTGGCACTATGCTCGCTTCTGATGCTTCAGAGAAAGCAGTAACTAGCCCTAATGATGACTATGATGATAACGAGGAAGAAGACGATGTCCATAACTCTCATTTGTTGCGTATCACCTGCGTACTGTGCACTGTGCTAGGTATTTAATATATATATTACTAATCTTTGCAATGGCTCTAAAAGTACTGCTGACTAAATCCATTTTAGTGATGAGGAAAATTGAGGCAGACATGTCATACGGCTAGTCGATGTCGGAGATAGAATTCAAACCTAGACCTGCAGGGCCGTACAGGCTGCTTCACAGAAGACATCTGGTGCAACGGAAGGAGAGGGAAAAGAGAAATTAATGTGACTCTTGGCTGCCGGGAACTGAACGGCATGTTTCAGGGAGTCGCTTTCCGAGTTCGATCATTCAATAGGTGATAACAGGGAATGAGAGATTTTGCACACACGTGTGTACCATATAGCAGTCCCTTATCACTTTTCCAGGGCGGGGGAAGCAGAATTATACAAATATCAGACTATTGAGCTTTTCTCAGTAACCCAGAAGTGCTGGAGGCTGAGAAATGCCCAAGACTCTGTCTTGCTCTCCCAGGTAGTTGTGAAATTTCCTACATATTTTTGAGTTTTTAAAATTACCAAGATTAATATGAAAACCTTTTTGGAAAGAATGCAGGAGTAAAGAGAAACTGAAAGTTAAAGTGTTGGAAGTTAATTAAAGTTCAGTCTGGAAGGAAAATATAACATCTTTGACAAGATAATATAAGCCAATAGGAAAATGACTCAATTTATACACTACCTTTTAGGAATACATTTATTTTATCATGTGAGACACAACTGTGCATGCATACCAGCACTGACTCAGTCCTGTCAAAAGAAAAATAAAATGTTCTTTTACTAATAGGCACTACTTTATTATTTCCCCAAAGATAAGGTAAACTCAGTTGATGACCTGAAAGTAAGATGTATAAAATAGTGCACTTAACATGTGAGATTGTGAAGAAAATATGCCATCATGCTAGATGAGCTACTCAGGAACGTGTAATCCTAAAGAAAGACATTTTCTGACACTTGTTCATTGCTACAATGATACATTGGGTATGAACTCTGCCTCCAAATTATTTGTTCTCCAAGAAACAAAAATCTATCCCTCTCATGCTTATTACCGGAATGCTCTAGACAAATACATGCAATTTCATGTAATTTTGTCTAGGCAAATCAGCTGAATTTCGTGCTGTCATTTTTCCCAGGCGAAGCTGATATCATTACCATATGACTACAGCCAGCAAACAGTTCTACAGTTATCTCATATCCTCACAGAATCTTTTCCCCCAAATGTCAATGTCGTTCAAATACATTCCATACGAGCAACATTCAAAGGAACAGTTCTGTAATACTGCCACCCACCCACTCCCTCCTCCAAAAAAATTCAGGCTTACAAGAGAAATATGTTTTTCTTTTCCTCTGGCAAGAACTTAAAGATATCTGATCTAAGTGCTTAATTCTAGGATGTCGAGCAGAGCAGAGCACTTGAGCTGTGAAAGACAGCCATGTGTTTTTATCGTAGACCCCACTCTACCATGCTATTAATTCATGCTCGATTATGCATCATACCCAAAATCCCATTTCTCTGAGCAACTGCAGTCCCCAACAAAAGCTCAGTGAGGGATCCATTCCTTTCCCTTCAATACACATCCTCAGCTCCTATCAATTTTAATGTAACATATGATAGTAACAATATTCATAAATTCAAAAGATAACCACTGCCACTTTCAGGGTTTTTCCACTTCAAAACATTAATTTTATACAGAGTATGGGCAAAAGAAAAAGAACATTTCTTTCTCTAACTTTCTTCCTATATAGACAAGCAAAAATGCATTATATTATAATTATAATTGTAATAATTTTTAAGCCCATCTTCTCTTATACATGTTTGTTTTTCATATCTTTATAAAGCGATACAATCCACTTAGTTAAATACTTCTTGCCTTAGTCAGTTTGGGCAGCTATAATGAAATACCATAGACCAAGTGGCTTATCAAGGATAGAAATTTCTTTCTCACGGCTCTGGAGGCTGGAAGTCAGAGATCAGGGTGCCAGCATTGTTGGGCTCCGTGAGAGCTCCCTTCTGGGTTGCAGACGCCAACAACTTCTCGTCATGTCACGTGGCAGGAGAAGGGTGGCGAGAGCTCTCTGGCCTCTTTTGTCAAAGCACGAATCACATTCATGAGGGCCTCACCCTCATTACCCAAGTAACTGCCAAGGGTGTCACTTCCAAATACCATCACTGGGGATTAAATTTCAACGTATGAATTGGGGGGAGGGGACACAAATATTCACTCCCTATCACCTCTCTAGAGAGCGTAAGGCCCCGGGGGCCTCAATAGCTTGTAGGGTTGCTAGGCTCCGTATAATCTATCTGTTAGACTGTAGGGTCAGTGAAGGCAGGGCGCGTGTCTGTCTCTCATCCAGCACTCGTCATTTATTGGACCCTCTGGCAAAGCCCTGTACCTGTGCCTGTCTGCCCTCAGATCCGTTCTTGGGGCTGTGTGTGTGTGTGTGTGTGTGCACGGACAGGGTATGAGGTGGTTCCATCTGTCCAGGGCAACATCTCCCACAGCTCCTAAATCTCCTCCATGGCTCCAGCCCCGGCAGCAAGGCCCCGCCCTGGTTCTCGATTCCCCAGCACCCTTTGCCCCTTCATTCCAATGACACTCCCCCCACCTGTGCTTCCGGAGGTCGAGGAGTGGTGGTGACCCTTCTGTCGCTCTTTCTCTTGGGTACCCCACCATCCCCTGTTTGGCTGAACTCAGGGATTCAGATGACACTCCAAGGGAACCACTGGAGTTTTCTAATGTGTTCAGCTAGAAATCCGGGGAACATGTGTGGGAATGAATATTAAGGGTGGAACATAAAATCGGATCAGGCCAAATTTACTGATACGGCTCACTAAGCAGCTTCTGCATCTAATGCCGCAGCTTGTCAGAAAGCACTGTTTGATTGGCCGGCTGAAACACGGACCAAAAGGTGGCCTACTCTGAGCAAATTGGAAATGCCAGGCCTGTCTTTGCTTAATGCAGAGGGAGGGATTCAAAGGCTTAGGGAGACGGCGAAGTTAGAGTGGACTTGTCTTTAAGACCTGCTTACTCGGGGTGCCTGGGTGGCTCAGTTGGTTAAACGTCTGCCTTAGGCTTGGGTCATGATCCCAGGGTTCTGGGATAGAGTCCCACATCAGGCTCCCTGCTCAGCGGGGAGCCTGCTTCTCCCTCTCCTTCTGCGCTCCCCCTGCTTGTGCTCTCTCTCTCTCTTTCTCTGTCAAATAAATAAATAAAATCTTTATTTAAGAAAAAAAAAAAAAGACCTGCATGCTCATTCTGGGAGGCTCCAGAAGACACACCTTTCAGCTTGACTGTGAGAAGTGAATTTGTGAGGGGACCCTACCCTCGCAGAGCTCTGTGACTGCTCTTCTCTGTAAGTCAGACCTCACAGTGGGAGCTGCAGTCACTGAATTGGGAAACCTAAAGGCAAAGGGAATAGTTGGATTCCAGCGTGGCAGGGGCCACGTGGCGCGGCTCCGCGGCCAAAGGCGAGGTGGGTGTGGTTACCACAATGGGCCGCAGAGCTGATGCAGCCACCAGAAGAGACGGACTCACATGGGTACGGTGTTGGTATGTTGACTGTGATGTTCCTAGATGTGAAATAGATAGGAAGCTTACTAAATTCTTACTTAATCTGTACAAGCAGAGAGGTTCTAGGACAAGTGAACAAAAGCATAACTTGAATCATAAAAACGGAGTCATGGATCCTCAATCGATTTCCAGATTCGAGTCAGTTTATAGACCTAGAACCCTTTGAATAAAGGGGAAACCAGATCCCCTTGAGAAGAACACTGGTAAACTACCAAATATTTGTACTAGCCATCTCTCTCCTAGTGTTTCCCAAAGGGAACTATGGCCTTTTACCAGAGTAACTGTGAATTGGGGGAAAGGAAATAATTAGAGCTTTGGGGGGATTGCTGGGCACTGGCTCAGAAGTGGCCCTGATTCTGGGAGATCTGAAACTTCTCTGTGGTCCATTGGTCAGAGCAGGGGCTTATGGAGATCAGGAGACCAAGGGAAGTTTATCCAGGTCCATCTCAAAGTGGGTCCAGTGGGCTGCTGAACACTGCTGTGCTTATTTCTCCAGCTCTAGAATGCATACTTGAAATAGATGCTTTAGATTCTGGAGGAACCATATTCCTCCTCTGGCTCTGTTACCTCAACCCATTCCTGAGTGACCTGAAGAGCTGCTAATTTTGAGTGGGGCGCAGAAGAAAAGAAGGTCTGTGGTAGGTCCAGGCTGTCGTGCAATCCGCTCTGCCATGTGGTCCACACGGACCCGCAGATCCAGTGGTGCTTGAAGTGTCAGGGACAGGCAGCCATGCTGTTTGGAGCCTTTAGCAGCTCCCTGCAGGTGAGTCATAACATAGGCCCTTAGGACTTTGGAGCAAAGTCCTACCATCCCCTGCAGATAACTACTCTCCTTCTGGAAAACGGCTCTTGACTGGCTACTGGGCCTTAGTAGAGACTGAATACTTGACCACGAGCCACAAAGGTACCATGTGATTCACTGTGAACTGGATGTTTATTGACTCCCCAGATCATGAAGTTGGGCATGCACAGTAACACGCCAGTATCAAATGGAGGTGGTAGATATGGGATTGGTCCTTGGCAGAAACTGAAGGCATAGGTAATTTACATGAAGAAGTGGCTCAAATGCCCATGGTCCTCACTTCTGCTACATTGCCTTCTCTCTTCTGGCCTGCAACTAATGACCTCATGGGGAGCTCCCTGTGTCAGGGGACAGAGGAAGAGAGAACTCAGGCCTGGTTTACAGATGGCTCTATGCCCTGTGCAGGCACCGTTTGAAAGTGGACAGCTGCAGCACTATAGCCCCTTCCTGAGACATCCCTGAAGGACAGTGGTAGAGGAAAAGCTTTCCAGTGGGCAGAGCTATGAACAGTGCACCTGGTTGTTCACTTTGTTTCTAAGGAAAAACAGCCAGATGAGCAATTAAATATAGATTCAGAGACTGTGGTCAATAGTTTGGCTGGATTGTCAGAGACTTGGAAGGTACATGATTGGAAATTTGGATAAAGGTATGTCGATGGACCTGTCTGAATGAGCAATAACTGTGTCCCATGTGAATCTTCACAAAAGAGTGACCTCAGCAGAGGAAGCTTTACTAGTCAAGTGGATAGAATGCTTGTTCTGTGGATACCAGTCTCTTCGCCCAGCCTGTTATCACCCAGTGGCCATGTGGCAGCGATGGCCGTTATGCAGGGGCTCAGTAACACGAACTTCTACTCACCAAGGCCAACCTGGCAGCAGCAGAGACCAACACTGAATCCCCAGTAGGGTACCATTCCCTAAGGTGACCAGTGGAGTCACCCCACCAGGTAAAAAAATCAGCTAGCTACCTGTTGATGGGGTGACTGGATTGGACTGCTTTTGTTTCAGAAGAGTCAGTGTTTTGCTGTTACTGGAATAGACATTTCCTTTGGATACAGATTTGCCTTCCCTGCACACAATGCTTCTGCCAAAAGTACCATCTGTGGACTTACAAAGTGCCTTATCCATCGTTCTGCTATTCTACAGAGAATTGCTTCTGATCAAGGAGCTGACTTCGTGGTAAAAGAAGTGTGGCAATGGGCTCATGCTCATGGAAATCACTGGTGTTTCTGTGTTCCCCACCATCCTAAAGCAGCTAGCGTAAGAGAGCAGTGGAAGGGTCTTTTGAAGACAGTTATAATGCCAGCTAGGTGGCAATATTTTGCCCCACTGGGGCAGGCTTTTAGAAGGCCGTATGTGTTCTGCGTCAGTTGTCCAATATATGTCCAAAATATGGTGCTGTTTCTCCTATAGCCAGGGTTCATAGGCCCAAAATTCAGGGGGTAGAAATGGGAGTGTCGTGACTCACTGCTATACCTAATGATCCACTAGCAAGAGTTTTGCTTCCTGTTCCTGTGACCTTCTGCTCTGCTGGCCTAGGGGTCTCAGTTCCAAAAGGAGGAATGCTTCTCTCAGGAGATACAACAATGAGTCCACCGAACTGGAGTTAAGCTTGCCACCAGCCACTTTGGGATCCTCGTGCCTCTCAATCCCACGGCAAAGAAGGGAGTTACGGTGTGGGCTGGCAGGATGGATTCTGACTACGCGGGGAAATCGGACTACTATTCCAGAGTGGAGACCCATTAGGGCATCCATACCCTGTGATTCAGATCAATGGAAAACTACAACAGCTCAACCAGGAAGGATTACTAATGGCCCAGGCCCTTTAGGAATGAAGATTGGAGTCACCCCATCAGGTAAAAAACCATGTCGGTTGAGGTGCTTGTTGAATATAAAGGGAATACAGAATGGGTAGTGATGTAGGAAAGAAGTTAGGGTTCGAAAGCCACGGCCAAGAAAGAATTCTTGAGATGTCTTTGGTGCAAAAAGGTGGTTTTATTAAAACACGGGGACGGGATCCGTGGGCAAAAAGAGCTGCACTTGGGTCATAAGGAGTGGCCCATTATATACTTTCAAGTTGGGAGGGGGTTAGGGATATTATAAGCCTCCCAGGTATTTGGGAAACAAGGTTTCCAGGATGCTGAAGGGGCCCAGCTATTGTTAGGAAAGGTCATTTATTACTGTTTAGTAAAAATTCAGTCGTGAGACCCTTCAGTTTTATATCGGTGGGTCATATACTTGGGGAATGATCGCTAACATGTATCTTGGTGAGGGGTAGAGATAAAGGAAGTTTCCAAAGGAATTTTTATGTGTTCAATTAGACTTACAGGGTCCTAGGGGTTGGGCTAGGATTGCCTTTTGCTCTTAGCAAAGTATTAACATCGAGGCAGTTGAGTCCCTGGAGGAATGTCACTCTGCCTGTTTCAAGGACTTGTCGATGGGCTGTAAGTAGCAAGGAAATTTAATAATTTTTCTTCTGCCTTTGTTTCCCATATCAGGTAGTGGAAGAAGGTAGTTAAAAATACCAGCAACAACCACATGACCAGTTACAGAAATGAGGACTGTAATTGTCATGAGTATTTTCTATTTTGTTATGAATATGTTTGTGTGGCATACCTTTGTTTTCTTTCCTCCCGTATCCCCTGATCGTGTAACATTGTATGGACTTTGTATTATTGTATTTAAGTATTGTTAATTTTACATGATAGTATTTAATATGGGATATCAAGGGGAGAGTAAACATCATTCTAAGTTTTTACCTTCTGTTCCAAGGAAGGAACTAATGGGTCTTTAGCTGTACATAGGATGGTCCTTACAGGTTAGTTAGAATTATGGCATTGTTATTGTCTTTTTTAGAGATTAACTGCGGTTTAAGGAGATATTTATGGTTGCCAACCTGACGAGGGATGGACTTGTGATGGTTAATTGTATGCCTACATTGACTGGGCCATGGAGGGCCCAGATACCTGGCTAAACATTATTTCTGGGTGTGTCTGTGAGAGTCTTTCCAGAAGACATTAGCATTTGAATTGGTAGGCTGAGTAAAGCAGATTGTCTCCCCATTGTGGGTGGACCTCATCCAATCCACTGAGGACCTGAATAGAATAAAAATGTGGAGGCAGGGAGAATTCTCTCTCTCTCTGCCTGACTATGGATCTGAAACATTGCTCCGTTCTTTTGGACTGGGATTTGAGCCATCCATTTTCCTAAAGATCTCAGGCTTTTGGACTTAGATTGGAACGATCTTCCTAGACCTCCAGCTTGCTGATGGCATATTGTGGGAATTCCCATCATCTGTAACATATATGTATCTATAAATACAATTCAGATATATCTCCTATTGGTTCTATTTTTCTGAAAACCCTGACTTCTTGTACATCTTCTGATTCAGGAATTCTGGAGCAATCTGAGTTTTAAAAAGTAACTCCCAGTGATTTTTTGATGCAAGCTAAGTTTGAGAACCACTGTCCTATAGGCCCCAGGACCCTTGCCCCAGCACTGGAGAACTCTGAGTCCCAGACCTGTCTGTGCATTGGCAGGAGGCCTAAATGTTCCCTAAATGAGACCATTCAACTTCTTATCTACATCAATCAATAAGACAAGTAAAACACTACACCATATTGATGAAACTCATTAAGTAAGAATTCTCCTTTACTAACTCCAATTAATTCTTCCCAATTATCAGCTGAACTTCAATTGAATAGCTTTTCATTTTGACCTGAAATTATCCTTTTCAGACAGGCTAATTTAGCAATGTTGACAATATTCAGAGTTTAAGAACCTTCACCTAGATTAATGTATATTTCCCCCATCCTAAATCCATGCTGAAAAGCAGAAACAATGAGGTCGCTTTCCATGCGTTTAACAGATAGTTATCGAGCCCCTACTCTCGTCCAGGCCTTATGTCTACAGCGGTCAACAAATAGATGTGATCCCTGCCCTCCTGGCATTTATCAAGTTCCTTGGCTTGTTAAGCTTCATCAGGTTGCAAGGAACAGAAATAGGTTCCTTTAGGTAAAAATCAGGTTTAGAGATACTGTGGGTTTATTGTAAAGATGCAGAAAAAGTTTAGGAAACAGAGGAAAATAAATAGCCATGGAGACCTATCTTACTGAGAATTTGAACAACGTCTCCTCATTCAGAATCTGCTATCCTAGATGCAGAAGTAATAAGGATAACTAAAATAGCAGTGTTCCAGGTTCAAAAAAAAAAAAAAAATTGGGAGTGATCATGTCCTGGTACCCATTATTGATGGCTGAGTTTAGCTAAGATGCTGGGGCCTGCAGCCCAATCAGCTTTAGATAAGACATCAGTGTCCAGTGATAGTCATTGTGGCAATTTAGGGAGAAAGAGCTGCCTCGGAGTGGTGGGCGGGACAGAACATTTTCAACCGCAAGCACTATCCTAGACCAGCATCCTCTGTTTCAAAACCAGAAGCATTCATCTTGAAATTTTTCATCTGGATTTATCAAGTCCTACCTGACGTGGGAGAATACCTCTGCACAGTTGGGGATTTAGGCATCAGAGCGCAGGATGGCCCCGCTCAAAGGGTGGATAGGATGGGATTTGGGGAAAGAAAATGTAGGCATGCTGGGGATTGGCTGGGATGAATAGTTCCCTTAGACAGAACTTTGCACATGCTACAACCGACAAATTATTCTTTCTGTATTTGCAGCACTGGTCCAACCCAGCACTGCCTTGCAGATCAGCCTAAAGGGCCTATCAACCCAGAAAAACCTATTACAGATCTTATGTCCACTCACATGAAAAGACATGGACCGAAACTCACAGTACAGGAAGAAAGGTAATTCTCAATGTCCTCATTTCAATTGGATCACAATGTTTGCTGTAGGGAAAACAGGGACTCTTTTAGAGACCTGATAAGCTAAGGGGGATTTTGGTGAAGAATTTTGTGAGTCACAGCAGGGGTATGCAGAAGGCCCACACTGGCCCATTTGGAGGCATTATTGGACAGCTGCTTTTTATTCCATAGCTCAACACACTGCTCTCTTTGCCATGAATTTCATGGGGCTTTAGGCAAAATCCTACAGCAATTCATAGCCTGTGCACTGAAGGTTACCGTGACATGCTCGCTCTCACACTCAGGCACCATCGTTCCAGCCCTGGGGTCCCCTACTTTTGATATACCCGAGCTCGATTATTAGGTAAACGAGTAGCAGCTGTGGTACCAGTCCTTAATTAAAACAAAGCTGTACAAAGCTAGTGACACGCACTGCCACACTCATTTCGCTTTATTGCATAAACTGTGTTATCTTGAAATCCTGCATGTACCATAATCATTTCCTATTTCTGAGGTGAAACTTTCACTGAACGTTCACTATGGTGTGCTCGCTCTTACACCTACCAGTCAACCTCACAGCCTGATGATACTTCCAGAAACAAGCATTTATGTAAAGGGAGATAGTTTACGTATTTTCAGAAGTATCTTAAAGGCTTTCTTCACGTACTGCCCACTGATATCTCTGAGCCTATTCTGTACAACCCTGAAAACAGAAAGCTGAGCATAGAATTACTACAATTGCTACGATTTTTGCCCCAGTGTTCAGAGCTTCCTGGTAAACAGAATGTGTGCCATTGTTCCAGCACCAAGAAAAAAAAATTCTAAGTGCTTCAAGATCCAATTTCAACAAATTCCAATTCTCACTCTCCAAAGTGAAAGAAAACATTTCTATTGATTTCTGACAAACAACAGGATCAAAGGGCTTGCTGTTTCTGTTCAAGGTCCCTCTCTCTATCTTTCTTTTGTTACTATGCTCTCCTTTGCTTTACTGCTTTGGTTGGCTTGTTATAGAATGAACTCACCCAGACAGCTTTTGTTCTGAGTGAATTTTTCCCCCCGTAGAATTTTAAGGCTATAAGGAACTGTAATCAGATGACCAGATGATGTGTGGGTGAAGTCTGAATTGGCTACGACATGGTCCAGATGTTCTCATGAGCTTTTGGCATTGGATGTTGACTTTGTGGCCAGAGCCCTGGTTTAGGCTCACTGCTTCAATTATCGATGGGCCAGATACTGTCTTCAGTGATGGTGCAACTGGCAGCCTCTTGACCAAGTGCAGGAAACACTGTGGGAACTAAATGGTGACATTTTGCCATTTCATGGTGGATGCAGCATTTGGGGAGTTCATATATGTTCCAATTTTATAAAGCCTGAGTTGTTTCCTAGATATTCATTCATTTGTTCTTTTAAAAAATTAAGATATAATTTGCATGTTAAAAAATTCCCCTTTGAATTCAGGGGTGCCTGGGTGGCTCAGTCAGTTGAGTGTCCGACTCTTGGTTTTGGCTTGGGTCACGATCTCATGGGTGGTGGAATCGAGCCCAATCTCGGGCTCCGTGCTCACTGCGGAGGAGTCTGCTTGGGATTCACTCTCTCCTCTCCCTCTGCCCCTTCCCCTACTCTTTCTCAAATAAATAAATAAACCTTATATATAAAAAAAGAAAGTATATGATTCAGTGGTTTTTAGTTTATTCACAAAGTTGTACAACCAGCACCACTATCTAATTCCGGGATATTTTCATCACACTGAAAAGAAACCCACACCCACTGGCAGTCACTCTCTGTTTCCCCACCTCCAAACTCCTGGCAATCATTTCTTTACTTTCTACCTGTATGGATTTATCTATTCTGGACATTTCTTATAAAAGGATTCATACAACATTCCTTTTGTATATGAATTCTTTCACTTACCATAATGTTTTCAAGGCCCATCCTTGGTTATAGCATGTTAATACTTCACTTGTTTTTATGGATGAATAATATTTGATTGTACGTATATACCCATTTTCTTTATCCATTCATCAATTGATGGACATTTGGGTTGTTTCCACTTTTTGGCTATTGTGACCATGAACATTCTCATATAAGTTGTAGGTGTACCTATGTTTTCAATTCTGTTGGATAAACATCTGGAGTGGAATTGTTTGGTCATATGGTAACTTCATATTTAACATTTTGGGGAACTATTTTCCAGAATGGCTGCACCATTCTACATTCCCACCATCAACGTATGACAGTTCCAGTTTCTCCACTTCCTTGTCGACACTTATTATTGTCTGTCTTTTTGATTGTAGCCATTTCTAGCAAGTGAGAAGTGGTATTTCATTATGGTTTTGATTTATAGTTCTGTAAGAACTAATGGTCTTAAGCATCTTTTCATGTGCTTATTGGTCATTTCTATATCTTCTTTGAGGAAGTATCTATTCACATCCTGTGTCCATTTTTAATTAGGTTATTTGACTTTTTATTGTCAAATTGTAGGAATTCTTTAAATATCATAGATGTATAGATATATCCTACATACATTACCAGACATGTGATTTGCAACTATTTTATCCTGTTCCATGGATTTTATTTTCACTTTCTTGATTGTCCTTTGAAACACAAAAATTCAAAATTTTGAAGTTCACTCTATCTGTAGTTCCTTCTGTTACTTATGTCATTCATTTATTTTTACCAGAATTTTTGAGTCTCTATACTGATCCAAAATACAAAGATGAGTTAAGATACCATTTCTGCCCTCAATCAGGATCAGATTCTGGTATCGATAAAACAGACATATAAACAGAAACATTGAGGAGTCTTATTTTCAAATAGACTCATCATCTGCTTCCTTCAGATCTTGGCTTAAATGTCATTTCCTCAAAGACACCTTTACGGACCTACTGATCTAAAGAGTACTTCTTAGTACCATGTCCTGACGCTGTTACTTATGGCCTCTTGTCATTTCCTGACCTTATTTCTCTCTTACCAGAATGTTAAGTTCCGCAGAGACAGGAACTTTGTGTGTCTTCACTGCTAAATTCCAAGCATCTACAATAGCATCCACATAGTGGATGGCCAATAAATATGGGTAAAAATAATAGATGTTATTATCATAGATATAAAAGGGAATCAATTCCACCAAGGAAAAGAATAAAGAAAGCCCACTAAAAAATTGGGAACTTTATCAGAGAGGGAGAAAAACCATGAGAGACTCTTAACTATAGGAAAAAAAACTGAGGGTTGCTAGGGGGGAGGTGGGGGGGATGGGGTAATTGGGTGATGGACATTACGGAGGGCAGGTGATGTGATGAGCACTGGGTGTTATATGCAACTGATAAATTATTGAACACTACGTCTGAAACTAATGATGTACTGTATGTTGGCTAATTGAATTTTTAAAAAATGGGGAATTTTGAGCAGAGTCTTGAAAGACAAATTGGTAATAGAGATGTGGTAGAAAAAAAAAAAAAAAACAAACTAAGAAAGAGAATTCCAGCAGAGGAGATGCATAGACTAAGTTCCACAGACATTTTGTTAGGACATAGGTGTTGACTGATGAGCTCACTTAGGTGCCAGCATGCTTCTGGCTTTCGGAAAGTGGAATGAGGGAGACGAAAGACCACTGGACAGGGTCATCAGGAGTCTTGGATTCTGATCCTAACTTTGTCACTAATTTGTTATTGGCCTCGGACAAGACAGGGTAACCTCCAGTTCTTAGACATCTATGAAACAAGGTGACTGATCTTTAAGGTGTACTCTAACACTGAAAATCTAGAATTCCATTTCAGAAAGGAGATTAACTTTTAATATCTTTACAGTGAAGGATCATTTATTCCCTTTTTCTTCTTTATTTCTTAGGTGAAATATAACTTACATGCAGCCATGATCACAGATCTTAAGCATATGAATCAATACTTTTTTACGTATGTATGCTCCCTGTAATAACCATGCAAATCAAAATATAGAACTCCACCCTAGATAGTTCCCTCATGCCTCTTCCTGATCAACAGTTCCCCAGAAGTAAAGCGCTATTCTGACTTTTGTAAACATCGGTTAGTTTAGTCTGGTTTTGAATTTCATTTAAATAGATCCACACAGTATGTGCAGTGTCTGGATTTATTTTTTTGCCCAGCATAATATATGTGAGATTCATCCATGTTGTTGAATATATCAGTAGTCCTTGTTCTACTGCTGACTAGTACTCTGTCGTACGACTGTAGCACAATTCATTTATCCATTCTCACACTGAAGAACATTCGGGTTATTCAGAGTTTTTAGTTATTATGGGTAAAGCTGCCATTGACATTCTTGAGCATGTCTTTTGGTGGACATATTCACACATTTTTCCCCTAGGGCTTGCACCCAGGGGTAGAATGGTTGACTCATACAGTAAACATACGTTTAGGTTTGGAATGTGTACTGTCAAATATTTCCCAAAGTGGTTCCACCAATTTACATTCCTATAAGTAATGTGTGAGAGCTCCAATTGTTCCACATATTTTTCAAAAGCTGTTATTGTCAGTCTTTTCAGTTTTAGCCATTTTGAAGTATATGTGGTGGTGTCCCATTGTGGTTTTGATTTGTAATTCCCTCATAAAATTTTAACAATCTTTTCTCATGATTTAGACATTCTTTTGTGATGGGTGACAAGAAATGTCTATTCCCATTTTAAATTGGGTTGTTTAGTTTTTTAAATTATGGATCTGTAAAAAATCTTTATATATTCTGGATGTGTCTTTGTCAGTATATATATTAATTTGCATTAATTATGTACAGTTGTATATATGTATTATGTAGGTACATATATATAATTATATATGTATAACAGTATAACATACATAATGTTTATGTTAAAAATATAATGAATAGTAGTTATTAATTTTACTAAAGTCCAAATTATTGTGTCTGTGTTTTGTCATTTCTGATTTTTGTGTCCTGTTTGAGAAATCTTTACCTATTTTAACTTCATGAAGATATTCCGTTTTTTCTAAAAGCTCGATTATTTTAGTTTTCACATTTAGTTTTATGATCTATTTGGAATTAATTTTAGCAATATAGTGTGATAAAGAGGTCCAAGTTCACTTTTTTTTTTCATTTGGATATCCAGTTTCTCCAGCACCATTTGTTCAAATGATCCTTCTTCACTGAATTTCGGTGTTGCCTTTGTCATTAATTAAGTGACTGTGCATGTGTGGGTTTATTTCTGAACTCTCTGTTCTCTTTCAGTGGTCCATTTGTCTATCCTTTTACCAATATAATATCTTAATTATTGTGGCTTTAGAATAAGTCTTGAAATCTGGTAGTGTAAGTCTTCCAACTTTTTCTTAATCAAATTGTCTTGTCTTTTGTAGGCCTTTTGTATTTCCATATGCATTTTAGAATCAACTTGTCAATTTGCACACACATGTACATGCACATACACAAAATGATAAGATCTCTCCTAAAACCATAAAAATCCTAGAAGAGAACACAGGCCACAACCTGTTTGACATTGGGCATAGCAACCTCTTTCTAGATATGTCTCCTGAGGCAAGGGAAACAAAATTTAAAAGATGAACTACTGGGACTACATCAAAATAAAAAGCCTCTACACAGCAAAAGAAACAATCAACAAAACTAAAAGGCAACCTATGGAACGGGAGAAGATATTTGCAAATGACATATCCAATATAGGGTTAGTATCCAAAACATAAAGAACTTCTCAAATGCAACACCCCCAAAATGAATAATCCAATTAAAAAATGGGCAGAAGGCATGAATAGACATTTTTCCAAAAGAAGACATACAGATGGCCAACAAACACATGAAAAGATGCTTAATATCACTTATCATCAGGGAAATGTAAATCAGAAGGACAATAGGTATCACCTCGCACCTGTCAGAATGGCTAAAATCAACAACAGAAGAAACACAGGCGTTGGCAAGGATGTGGAGAAAGGAGAACACTCCTGCGCTGTTGGGAATTTTCTCCTCTTATTTATCTTAATTTGCCCATTAATTTCTCTTCTCAATGTTTTCGAGTTTTAAGCACCAGTTGGAAAATGAAATAAAAAATACGATAGCATCAGAAAATCCAACACCTATGGTTTGTAAGGTAAGCCGCCTCAGCGGAGACTGCTCTCCCAATATACCTCTCTTTCGAGAGGATTTGTGGAGCTCATCTGTCAATGCACCATGTGTAAATACGTTAATTTTTAATTATTTAATTGATAAACCTTAAATTTTTTTAATAATATTTTTTATTATGTTATGTTAGTCACCATACAATACATCCCTGGTTTTTGATGTAATGTTCCATGATTCATTACTTGCGTATAACACCCAGTGCACCATGCAATACGTGCCCTCCTTACTACCCATCACCGGCCTATCCCAGTCCCCCACCCCCCTCCCCTCTGAAGCCCTCAGTTTGTTTTGATTCATATTTACTTGACCTTCTTCAGGAGGATGGACCCCGCCTACAAATCTAGTTGAAAACTCCATGTCTATTTAGAACAATCCGAAGAGTTTAGGAAATAATGGGATTGTTACTTTGTTTATGATTTTTTTCCTGCTGGGCCTTTTAAGCTCTCCCTCTTGGACTCTGAGCTTCTTTCCTCTCTCACATAGTAACTTTCATATAGACAACCTTCTGGATTATTGTTATTTATTATTATTCGTTTGTTACTTGTTATAATGTTTTAAATAAGCGTTACTTTACAAAGCACTCTTACAGTTCTTATCTCATTCAGTACTAAAAACAATCCTGTGAATACAATGGAGCCAATAGCATGTTTATCTTGCAGAAGAGGAAAGTGAGGGTAGAGGGGAAGTACTTGACCATAGCCCACCAGCGGATGAGTGAACTATCTAGAATTCATAGCCAGTTTTCCTGGTGACAGTAGTATTACCACTGTTTCTGGAAACAGTATTTTTTGTTGTTGTTCCTAAAATAGAGCAGAGAGTAGAAGGATAATTGCCTCGACACCAGGCTTCATTTTTAAATCGATAGCCTAATTTAGTACTGACTACACAAATACCGAAAATTAGATCTTGAAAGGAAACTATGCTGTTATGAAGGAGTTCAATTTCTTCCTATTGGTATAAATTAATGAGATAAAACTACTTTAAAACTACTTTAAGATGCAGCGAAAGTAGAGTAACTTTGAAATGCCTTTTTATACCTACTTAGAAGAGCAACAAAAGTGCATTGAGGACCCAGTGCCCGTGAAGCCGGGAGCTCGCGCCCAGCGGCGGGCCCGGTGCATTGCCACCGTCGTCAGGAAACCTCGTTTGGCCGTAAGGACCCGAAGAGGCAGAAAGGCACTTACTCCTATCTTTTAGTCCAATTATCTCAGCCCAGAGAATTTGTCCTGAAGACATGATTCCTTTAATATTGATTTTTAGAAGTCAAAACAGAGTTCTTTATTAAAATATTATAACTAACTTCAATTGCCAGACATCAATACATGTGTATTCAGATTCAAAAAACAATAAATGTGTAAGTTCAAGTGCCTTCCTTCCATAGACTTCAAAAAGCGATCAATCCTTATACATTGGATACCAGCTTTACTTCCTAAACTCAAAATTGAGTGCAGTGGAGATCCCGGTTGAATCTGAAGCTCTCAGGAAATGTCCATAACTCGGGCCGTTAGCAAGGGATGTCGCTTCACGTGACTGGGAGCACGGCCGTGGGACAGACTGCTCTTCCCCTTCACGGGTCAACATATTTAATTTTCTGCTTCCTCCATTCGACTGCCCTCCTTACCCAAACGATCGGTAGCGGGGGCTCTGAATATTGTACATTGTTTCTTCTTCCCTCTCACGCCCTTCGAGAGGGAAAACCTTATGTTTTCGCCAGAGCCTGTTGAGAACCCCACTAACTACATAACCTGGAGAGCTGACTGTGAACTTTCTGCACCACAGGGAAAAAGGGAGAAAGAATTATTTCAAGGCCCTTCCTTATGACTGACTCGGCTTGACTTGTAAAAATATCTTACAGAATAGAAAATGACATTAAAGAGTAAGTTAAAAAAACTGGAGGGGATTCAAGTTTTAGATATTTTCCTGTATGGTATTAGGGGAGCCGCATTCGTATTTCCCCCCCGGACCTCTCAGCTGAGCGTGCTTCTGTGTATTTACGCAAATACTTAGATTGTCCTAAGTCCTCGGGATGCGGCAAAGGAGCACACATTGTTTGGGGAGGGACCATCCGGGGCTCTCAGTTTCTTTATTACGGCTATGAATTTTTTGTGATTTGTCAGTCTCAAAGCCCTAATGTAGCTTTCACTTCCACAGCCTGCTTGTATTTCTCTGCTGTCCGCCTCCCTTTTTCGATCCCATTCTTGGAATTTGGTCTTACTCGGAGGATTAAGAAAAGAAAAACATAACTCTGTGCTGACCTCATTTTACCATATGTTACATTATAGCTAGAAGCCAGAGCGCTTTTCAAAGACTCAACCCGAATTCTGCTGTACTACAGAATAAGTCAGAAAGAGCCAGAGGTGAGAGACCCAAACACCACTGGTTCTAAGCCTTCATCAATCATATTTTGCTCTCTAGAGTAACCAGTTTATTTCATTCCAATCCGAGGTGACTCTCAGGGGGTACGATTGTTCCATATACTTTTAGAGAAGCCCATTGTTTCCCAAGGGCTTAATAACCACACTGTGGCAAAGGCCTTTCAAAGTATTATATGACCCTTCTTAAAGCATTTGCCTCCATCTCTGAGGTAATGAAAGGGATAGGAAAAGGATTTTTCTTAAGGAACAAAGCCTCAAAGAAGTAGGTAGCTCTTTTCATCTTTGTGTCTCACTCCTTTCTGTAGGCATAGGGTGTTCTTGGTATATTCTGAGCCCAGAATGTTGCTACTATATATTGTTTGTAGCCTGTGGATAACCCATGTGAAAAAAAAAAAGATAGCTTTAAGTAATTGTTCTGCATCAATTAAGCCTTGAATGGGAAGCGAAAAGAGGGGAAAGAATCCAGCACTTCAGAACATGCCTTATTTGTTATAGACTTATGAAGCATATGATTATGCTGTCTGCTTAGGGAACCAAGAAAAATCTAGAAGTCTGAAATGGGATACCTTTAAATGGAAACTTGTATGGCACTCTGTCATCATCATGACTTAAATGTCCACAGAGTGTGGAGCCCGGAACAAAACATATAAAACATGTCATCTCTCTCCTCAAACACAGAGAGGCAGTTGAGCAGAGAGCTGCATGCGTACAGAGCTCGTGTGAAATATCCACTCAAAGCGGTAGTCTCAGGAAATGGTGTATGTATGGGGAAGGTTACCTATGAATTCGTGGAGGTAGAAAATAAGGGAACAGGATGGGGTGGGGGTGGCGAAATGCAGACTCCAGGGTTACTTTGAAAAATCACCAACCCCTTTGGTTGACCCACTAGGTGACTGACTATGTGAATCCACCTACAGTAGATTTGGGGAAGAGGAAGAACATGGAAAAGAAGAGGAAGAGAATGCCAGAGCTGAAAAGAGTATAACAGAGTGTCCCCCAGATGTTGCAAGTTGACAACTCATTGACAGAATTAGGTTTGTATTTGTTTTGCTTGCCAGGCTTGGTGTATTAAACAAATTTAGAATTTAAATGCCATTAGGCTAGGAAGAACTCCAAAGTTCAGACAGTTTCCAAGCAGTTCGATGGTCTTACACCCGGTCTACCTCATTTACGTTTATTGCCTGATCTCTGAAGACATTTGAGTTAGTGACCCCAAATGAGCTCTGTATCACAATGACAAAATCAAGGTCTACAAAAGGTGAGGGTCAACCCTACCAAGGCCATATAGCTAGTTGTAGGAAAGTTAGTGGTAGAACCTATGTCCCCTCACCCCAGCCCAAAGGAGAATGACAGCTGTCTCTCACTTTGCACCAGGCGGTGTGCGAGAAGCTTTCTGCTTTTTGTTTTATTTAATCCTCACAACTTTGGGAGCCAGATCCTGATGACTGTCTCCATTTTATGGACGAGGAAACTAAAATTTAGAGAGAGAAGGCAATTCACCATCACGGTGGTAAAATCCATTGACAGAGCTTTTCATTTCTGTCTCTTCTGCTCCATGTTTTCTTAACTAGGTGTTCAGAAGAAGATGCCCGTGGCTTTGTTTCTGGAGTCTGGAGGATGGTTTTGAAGAGGCCAGACTAAGCAAAGTAACTCGTATGGGAAATTTGGTGGAATATTTGCTCAAGTAAATATTAGTAATGTTGCTTTCTTTGTTAATTGACTGAAAGAGCTATAAGATACCCCAATTCTACCTGGCATTTTAAGTAAATTACAAACTTAAGTGCCTACATTTATAATAACTTAGAAAATGTTCATTTTAAGCAAGTATTATAGCCACTGTCTGATTTTGAGTACAATTAAGAATTCTAGCTTGGTTTCACCTCTCGAAAAGACTTAAGACATTTGCTTGACCATTGCGCTGGCCGTATTTTTATTTCTTTTTCTGTGGTGACAGCACAAGCTGGCTTTTGACTTCAAAGAGAGGAACGTGATGGAATAATTTCTGGAGTATGTTTAAGAAGGACTTTGTCGAATTTGTAATCAAATGAATACATAAATAGTTCTCACTTTATGCAATGGATGGGTCCTAAGAGATGGTAATGACTTTTTTTTAGGATAGCACAGAATCCAATTTCAAAATGCAGCGTGAGAGCTATGAGAAAGATTGCATGTGATCAATGAATCCTTCTGTAAAGCAAAGAATCATTTTGAAACACAAACGATCGTCCACCAACACATCTATTTCACCAGTTAAAAATCAAGTGCAACTACAAGGAAATTTTAAAAAATTGAAAATTTTCTTAGATGATGTTATAATACTGGAAAACTTGTCCCCAAACTTGATATTAGTGTATGGTCTTTATAAACAACTGAAGCAGTGAAAGAAATGTACATTTGGGATTGGTTTCCCCGCGTTGATGGATAATAGTGAAGAAGTATTGATTTCTACTTGTCCATTTCTTTTTCATTCTTTACCACATGCTTCAAAGGGGTGGACTCTGAGCCATTTACTCTTTCACACCAAAGATTAGATCTTTGAAACACAGGAGAATCTCTCACTTTCTTTCTGTTTCACTGAGATAAAACAATGAAGGGGCTAAGACCTTTGGCAAGCCTCAGAATCTTGTTCCTTCAGTGCTTTGTGAAACGAAGAAAGCGTGTGAAGTTCACATCAGAGAAAGCAAGCTCTACTGAGATATTTAGACTGAACTCAAAAGTTTGGGGGGAATCAGACTTTTTGTCATTTCATGCATTAATATGTGGGTTAAAGTCACTTCCCCCATAGCTTCTCCGGCCTTCTAGTGGTTCTCACAGGGACAGAGACACATAAACTTGGGGTGTGGGGCTTGGGCCCTACATTCTGGTTCTATGTGGAGTCAGTAGGACAGCACACTGAAGTAGATTCAGAATGGGGGGTCCACATTCTAGTCTAAGCTGCATGACCCTGGACTACTCCTTTGAGACTCTCCTCCCACGAACATAACAATACCTGCTCTACCCACATCTGGAGCCTGTTGAAGCATCAAATGAGAAAAACATGAAAGGGCTTTTAACCATACAGCAGCAAAAGTGGGAAAACGTGAATAAGGGGCCTGGAGCCCCATGATTGGTCTGCCTCAGATGCCAGAGAACCGAACTGAAAGAAGCCTGAGAATTTTCTCCTGGCAATAGCCCCAGGCAGGGAGGGGACACAGAAACTGGGCAACAGGTTTCCCAGGAGATGTGGAGGAAACCTGCAAAATGCACGTGATAGGAAGGACCTGTCTCTGTCTCTGTCGTTCTTCCTCCTTTGTCCTTGGCTGTTGTCTCAGGGGAGAAAGACCCCACTTCATACTCAGGCTGGGGGATGGGACAATGAGCTGTTCTCAAGGTGGAGGCAACCGCCCCTTCTGGACATCTTTTGGCGGAGGCCCTGTTGCCATAACCCCACAGATAATCAGGGTTACTGAGTGTACGCATTAACCTTCTCTTCTGTTTTCCTTTCCCTCTTGCTCTGCCTCTTTTTTTTTTTTTTTTGTTATGTTTGATTCTACTGTTTCCTTTTTTATTTAAGAGTCTTGTTGTGCAGGGGCGCCTGGGTGGCTCAGTCGTTAAGCGTCTGCCTTCGGCTCAGGGCGTGATCCCAGAGTCCTGGGATTGAGCCCCACATCGGGCTCCTCTGCTGGGGGCCTGGTTCTTCCTCTCCCACTCCCCTGCTTGTGTTCCCTCTTTCACTGGCTGTCTCTATCACTGTCAAATAAATAAATAAAATCTTTAAAAAAAAAAAAAAGAGTCTCGCTGTGCAAATGTAATACACATTGAGGAAAGCGCACAGCCTATACGTCCAGTCGAACCCATGATTTTGAAGAAAACACTCCGTGTGAACCACCAGAGTGGCAAGAACACTGCCCCGAGAAACTCCCAGTCAGCCCTTCCCCAGTCACAGACCCCTTTCCTCTCCCACAGGTAACCTTACCCTGACCTTTGTGAGAATTTTCTCTTTAAAATAGATTTACATAAAATATGAGATAGATTTACAGTATGCATCCCTAAAGAGTAAAGTTTAGTTTCCCGTTTTTCAACTTTATGTAAACAGAATACTACTATATACATTGTTGGTCTTTTTCCCCCTCGGCCTTAAGTCCGTGATCTTCAAGCATATCATTGCACCTCTTTACAGATGGTTTATTTGGTTGCTGTATAGTGTTCCGTTGCATGGCTCTATCATAATTAATGTGTCTGTTCTAGTATTAAAGGACGTTTGAATTGCTTTCATTTCTGGGTCTTACAAGCAATGTTGTGATGAGTGGATTCGAATTGCTGGGTCGTAGATGATCTCAAAACTGTCTTACTAAGTGGTTGTACCAGCGTGTATTCTCACCACATACAACATGCAGGAGATTCAATGGCTCCATTTTGTTTACAACACCTGGTATTGTCAAACTTTAAAATCGTTGTCCACGTGTTGAATGTGTAACAGTGGTTCTGATCGACATCGTTGTGGTTCTGATTGTCATTTTCTTATTTTTAATTTGTTTTATTAAATAGTAATAATTTCAAACCTCTTTAGTCTTATTTCTCTCCAGCCCTTGGTCCCTAGGCTCCAGCCCCTACTTATGGTTCCCAAGCTGCCATGCTCTTTCTTACCACTGGGCCTTTGCACAAACTATTCCCTCTCTCTGTCTCCCTCTTGTCTGACCATTCTCCTCTTGATCAGGGCTTCTTTTGGATATCATGCACCCCCCTTCATGCCCCTCCTCAGTGCCCGCACTAATTGACCTACAGCACAGTGCTGGCTTAATTCTCCTGTACTAGGCTACGAGCTCTCTGAGGGCAGGGGCCATGCCTCATTCTTCATTTATCTCCAACTCGGTACAGGACCTAGCTCACAGTGGACACTGAATAAATATTTGTTGAATGTCACACAATGAATGACCCATAAAACATTCAAGGGTTTAAATTCTTAGTGGAACTGAAGGAAGTTTCAACTGAGATGAAACTGTACTGTAAATTAATGAATTGAGGAACTTAAACCCTAGAAAATGAAGTGTACCTCCCGGTCACTTTTACGGTCCCGTTGAAATATTAGTGACTTCAACTCTTCATGCTGAATGCTGAGCTGGAGGAGAACTTAGAGATCCTGTGGCATAAATGTGTCATTTTACAAAGAAGGAAGTAGAGGCCAGAGAAGGTGACGTGAGCACAGTCCCACAGCTAGATAAAGCTGAGATGGCCATCCCCCTCTTCTAAGGACATGCCTTTCGTCTCAGAAGTGGCTTCTTATCAATTGAGGGGGGTAGAAAAGTGTTTTGCAGGTGGAACAATAGAGCGCACGTACAAAGGAATTCGGGGAGATATGACAAACATTGCACACCTAGGCGTGGCTGTTACCGGTCAGCTGCGTGAGAAGAGGAGCCGGACGTTACAAGCTTCTGACTCCCCAAGAGAGGCTGGGGCGCGCTGAACAGGAAGCAGTCGTTCTGAAACTGTCTGAAGAGCGGGCTGGGAGCTCCAGGCAAAAACTCGGAGTGGCTCGCGGGTCCCTCGGCCATCAACGTTTCCTTTCCAGCTCTGGAGTCCAGCACCGCTGCTGCGGCTGTCAGAGCCAGGGTGGGGGCGCTGGGGGCGGTGACCTCCTCTGACTCAGGCTCAGGGCGCCCCTGAGCGGGCTCTTCCTGGTGTAACTGTACCTAGCAGGTCACTTCATTGCTCACTCCACACACACACACACACCACCTCAG